>NC_061496.1:17828149-18146363 GCF_022539355.2 Hippoglossus stenolepis | reverse complement strand
GATTAAATCCTTTTTTTATTATTAGACTTATATGTTTTAACATCATTGGTTTATTGGAAAGCCACCGCTGTATTCAGCTGCATATAACACACAGGTGAGGTATGGAAGGCCTATCTCCAGCTAAGGAGATATATAACAGCAGGAGATACCTCAGAAGCAAGTTATTAAAATACTAAACCGTTAGCTTGTGGAGCTGGGGCTCACTCCTCCTTCACTCTCGTGATCTCCTCACTGCTGTCTCCTCACGACAGCCTAAAATTAGACAGAACATCCGCGCACGCACACACGCACACGCACACACACACACACACACACACACACACACACACACACACAGCAACACACTAGCCTGTACACACATCCACACACAACTATTTATAGCACGTAACCATAACAGTGACCTATTTGTTTGGTTTCTAAACTGACTGGGCTACACAAATTATAGAGCACATTTTATACACACTAGTGTTAAACATCTGAGATTAAATTAGACACAACAATAATTAGGGGCAAGTCACACTGAGGAATTTGACTTCCACTGGATTTACAAATAATTTAGACATTCATATACTGCAGCAGACGGCTACCTTGGCCTATATTGGCGAATGGATCCTTTGTCCACAGCCCATTGATACAGAACCAAGATATCGCATGGCTGTACTTTATTTAAGCAGGACTAATATAAAGGAGTCCTGTCTGGTCTTAGACAGACTGTTTGTAGGCTACGTTCTGGCTCCAGGGAAGCCTGCGGCGCTCTAGCACCCACGGTCCCGAGAGGAGTGCCACCACCGCTGAGTGAGGAGAAAAATGGCTCTGAGACACAGCGATGGAAATATGTAGAAAAGAAGTAAGAAGACAGAGGAGGAAAAAGAGGCGAGAAAGAGTAATAACATGATAATAAAAAGAGAAACAGAGAGGAAAGATAAAGACATTGAAACATCTAAAGGATGTCTTTACTAGAGAATATCCACTGTGGTTTACAATAATCAAAAGGGATGTATAATGCGTAGTCATCATAGCACTCAATAATTAACATCTCAAAAAGGACCAAAAGAGTTGAATCTAAAATGTTCAATCCATCAACAGCTCAGGGAGAGGGGGAAAACATAGTGTTACAGCCAGGCCCACATGGGTTCAGCTAATTCAAAGGAGTTCGGCAGCATGACAAAAGACATAAATCAAAGGTATGCATTTTGGTTTATACAAAGGCTGAGCTAAAATTACAGGTCAGAAAAGCAATTACTCTTTTCTGAGGCTGTCATATCGAATAAGAAATGTGTTTTAGACAAAAGACGGAGAGCAGTCTACGAGATGGGTGTCATAACACGCTGCGGTTTTGCCCAAAGGTGGTAAGAATTGTTTTGCCTTGCAAAAAAAAAAAAAAATCTCCAATGTGCATTTTCACAGCGAACGGTCTGTGGCTCAAAACACCCACAATTCATTCAGGTCACATGTACTGAATTGTGGTCTACTCCACTGCTACTACACATTGTGTGTATCTTTTACTCCAACTAAAGGCCAGATGGAAATCAGTCCAGCAAAGTTCATTACATTCAAAGAGAAGCAGACTTGGTCCCTATGTTACTGATCATTTCAGTACCATGGACAGAACCACAGGCAGCAGAGTCCTCTGCTCTCTTGTTGCTCACAATGTGCTAACGTCACATTGCGTTAAGCAGGATTCGCAGTTCGCATGCGACCAAAAATAACTTAAACACAAAAACAACCATCAAAATACTGTGTCTGATGCAACAGATATTTAATTAACAGTTTAAACCTATAGCTACATGACAACATAATTGCAACTCCACTATCATCGGCACACCCTGTGATTAACCAGCCAAAAACAACACATAGGCAAACAAACAAACAAGCGAGCAAACAAACAAATTAAAATAGCAGGCTGCGAAAGCATATAGCCCTGATTTTTTGGAAGCCAGCTCTCCAGTTAAAACCTCCATCTGTTGAAATGCATTCCCGAGGTGCTCCTAGAAACTGTGAACGCCCACACACAGAAAACTCTGCCAGGAGAACAAAGACAAACATTTCAGAACCGCCGTGCACCTCTCGCACCACAGCGCACGAAGAAGAAAAAAGCTTTTCCCCCTGCTAAATATACGGGCTTGACGTGGGAGCGTGTGGGCTGGTGAATGCTCAAGATGCAATGCTTTACTTTAACACATATCTGCAAAAATTAAGACAGCCATCTCTCTCCACCATCTCTCCTTGCTCTGAATACTCACATTCCCACAACACATAGCCTGGTTTTGTGGGATATTTATTTCCAAATATTTTGAGAACTGCATTGAGAAATATGCTGCCAAGGATTATATAATGAATTTTTCTAATAGCTTTTCTTAAAGTAGATCAAAATTCAGATGCAAGTACATTGAAGCCTGTGATTCAATGTACTTAAATCTCTTGATACTCAGTGTTCCCCTGCTGTCAGTGCTCTTCTCTGTAAACATCCACACACACATCTCCAAAATAGATTTCTATACAATAATAACCACAGCCCCCAGTCCATTCATATTAATAGTCAACATCAAAGAGAAGAGGCAATGCATTAGAGCCCATTTTGGCTCAAGGGGAGAAGCCATTTCCACAGTTTCTCAACAGGAGAGTAAAACTGACTTCATCCTTTAACCCATGACGATCCTGAACAACCCAACCGCTGGGTTCACCAGTCAAACAAAGATGTTTCATCTGGTGTAATGATGTTAATTTGATTCAGTCTGAAGTAATGGTTCTCAATCAGAGGAGCAAAGAGCCTTAAGGTTTACATTTCCCAGCTCAGAGACACACAAAGGACACACAAAGCCCAGGAGACAGGTACCACACAGGATTGGATTTGCCTTTGTGGCAGCTCTAAACAAACATTTGTACACAAAGTATATTTGCATAGGCACACATATACACAAGGATGCAAAACGCAAAGGTTTGTTTACTTTACTATAATGAATCAGGTTCAAATCTTTCTACGTTCAAGAAGACAAATCAATGTCAAATCAATGTCAGACCATTCAAATGATGTAAGGGGCTCAACAATTACATACATTTAGTTGCAACAAAATCATTAGGATGGTGCTATATAGTGTGTATACCCAGATATGGCCAATATATGCTGAACTAAAAAAGCACTTAGAGCGCACACCTATGCTAAAGCTCAATAGTCACCTTCAATCAAGCGGCACAAAATTAAACACACTTTTCGAAATCACGCCCTTAAATGTGCTTGATTTTTCAAATCTAGATCCATGAATTATTCACGGGGAAATCAGTTAAAATCCCACAATGTAGCACATCCTTCCACCAAGTAGGTTTTGTGTAATCTTGCTTACAATCAAACAAACAAACGGACGGACGGCTGAAAACATAACCTCTTTGGCGGAGGTAATTATAAAACTTCACAATCCACTCAATGAATTGGTAATGCATTATAATTGACAAATGTCTTCACACAAGGTTTCACAGGTTGTTTACCTAAATATATTTTGACAAAAGAATTCAGTAAATGACCAAAAGTTATAATATTTCATTGGATCATCACCATAGCCCCAATTACTAGATTAAATTTCAATATAAAAACAAACAACTCACAAGTCACTCATCTAGGGAATCAGCTGTTTTGTTTCAAAATCAAAGTTGCATTTAAAAATAAAGACTGTGATTACTTCAGTTCCCAAATAAGCTTCAATGTATATTTTGATTCCTCTGTCAGAATAATGTAAAGACGACAATGTAAAGACATTTCTGCCGATTACCTGAATGATCTTTGTCATGAATGTGTCACACCAGAACAAAACCACAACCATTCTTATAAACCTCTGTCCACCCATCATTGAGGATGTAAGCGACAGAAAAACACAACATTTAAAAACACAAGTATATTAACCTGTTCTGTTTGTTATTCACATGGCATCACTAACGGCTTTCATCCACGTCTCTGTCAGAGAAAATCACTGACAATTGCTGTGTCAAACGCATGTAGCTCCGAATTTATTTCACATTTTTGTTGATGGCTCCAAATGGTGACTGGTGAATAATTTCTCTCCACTGTAGAAAAATGCACACGTTGAAATCACCAGAGGGGGGTGAGGATATTAAAATGTTTGTGTTGTTTCAAATCTCAGGAACAGTTTATGCCTTCGGTGATGAGTATTGTGTACATAATTCACTGTGGGCCTTTGTGTGTAAGACTGCAGCCACAATGCAAGATCGTGTTTTATTCAAAAAGTAATCATTTTTAAAAAGTAAGAATAAATACATTCGGGGACATTACCTCTGCGACTACCAAAATGTTTTGACAACACATAGAACACCCAGAGAAAACGTATTTCTATGTAGATGTTTGAATTGGGGTTTTCGAATGCCCTTGTTTCTGTGTCGGTCTGACAAACATCCTGTCTCTTCCTGTCCCAGGGCAATACGAGAGGATGCAGCACCCGGGGCTTTGTTGTTCCCCCTAATGTGAGTTAATCTGGACACTGTCACATCAAACACTGGTACATCTTAGGTGTTATGTAGATAGTGTTAATAGAAACTTAGCCTGGCTCTGTCCCTGCGGGCCCCTCTCTCGCCTTTTCATTTGGATGGAGGCAGAGAGATAGGCCATCTTCAAAGCCCTCTGTGTCTTCTCGGTATCGACCACGCTCCTCTGCAGCCCTAGAGGCTTCCTATTAGAAAGGATTTGTCTTACAAGCTCTGTGTGCAGCCACTCTGGAAAAATAAATTAAATAAAAACTGATAAAAAGGAAAACATGTTACTAGGTGTGTTGTTCTGCAGTTGTGCCTTTGATTCTTTTAGGTTTAGCTTTGTAACAAATACCTCATTCCCTAATTAAAAATAAATAAATCCAGAGGTGAACTCTCTGACATGGTCGGATATCACTGCGTCTGACCAACAGATCAGTCGCGCATCCTGCTATCAAACTCTACCATCATGGCTTCTTACACTCATTAACCCAATATTCTCATCTATTGCAAGAAGGAAAACAAATTTCTGCCTATTTGGTTTGCACCAAAAAAAGAAAGCAGGATTTACAGGGTGGGGCTGAGGTGGGATGACATTTCTTGATATTAGTAAAAAAAAAAACATGTTTCTCTCTTTAGCCGCGCTCTATACTGATCCTAAGATAACCTTCCATCTCTTCTGCCTTTATTACTGTATGTCCTATTTTTGTTAGCTGTACCCAGACCACTATCAAGCATCTCCAATAAAGGGGGCTGGGCGGTGAAAGATAGCAGTGTTGATGGAGAAAGAAAGTGCGAGAGAGTGAAAGAGAGACTGGGAGAAAAGAAAAAGGCTTTTATTTTCTCTTCACTACAACCTGAAATATACTCGGCCAGTGGAACTATAGCTGGCCTGGTTATACCCACAGGGCTCTCACTATGTACGGACACTATAATAAATCTGGCATTATCAGATCCTGGTCATTGGCAGACACAGCCTAAGTGCTTTTATATGTGTCAGAGGACATGACGGAGTTTCACTGCCCGACCGAAGACTTGCCATTCATCCAGTGCAAAGTTAGTTAACAGTCCCCAAAAGAGCTGTAAATGTTCACAATAAGCATTTTTTTAGGAGAACAGACCAGACAAACACATTTAATGCATTAACTTATTCATGAGTGATATTGTAGCTTAATATATTTTCAGTAATCTTTAGTGTTTGCATACTCTCCTCTTGAACTCGCGCGTTATCAACGCAAACTTTTAGCATCGTTTAAAGCCAATAGCAATATATGTCCTGTCACTTCCATTAGAGATGTTAAAATACGAGCAACGGAAATGTCGAAAAGGCCGGGTCGGGATTCAGTGAGTACACAAATCCATGTACTGATCGTATACCATGTCTTAAGAGTAGATTAGTTTCACCCAGAAAAAACTGGACTCAAACACTTCACCCACCCCTCCATCGGCATAGTGGTGAGTAGATAATGAGGGATTTTTTTCTTTTTTTGGTGAACTATCCCTTTAACAACACTGCAGTAAAAGCACACCCATGGGTACGAGCTGAACCCATCAAATTAATCTGAGATAAATTTGCAAGTCATCATCATAATTTAAAATGTTTTAGAGATGGAATAATAGATCAAAGATTCGAAGGAACTAGTCTGATGACAAAGATGTGAGAGATGAGAGACAGAATAAAAGAGAAAGAGTGAAAAGGATGGAGAGAGGGAGTTTGCATAGGAGACATATTCTGATGGGCAAAGAAGAAGCCTTGCAAGGCCAGACAGGCAGACAGACAGAGAGAAACTGGCAGATGGAAAGTAGGCAGGAAAGCAGCCAAACTCTATATGCTGCAGCGGTGCCGTACAGATTGATAGATTCATAAATAATGAATCAAGAAAAACGGGTAAAATAAACTCTGTAAATAAATGTGCTGTCTCGTTCTCTGCCCCAGCGCCTAATGGATTGTGCCTGTGCACATCTTTGCCTCGGTCTATATTTATGTGTGTGTGTGTCTCTGTGCGTGTACACTCATTTAAGCAGTGTGGTGGCCCACGCTGCCATGGCAATCATTTGCCTGACCCCTATTACTGAAGTTGTGTGATAATGATGAGAGAGACAGCTCGAGCATACTTCTTAGAAACACAACAGTCACATGTGCATCCTTATGTGTGTCTATCACAGACCATATACCAGGCATTTATATTCATGTGTCATCTTCTGTGACTATTATACAGACAGATCCAGACAGACCCAATGATGAGTGCTGCAATTTTTCATAAAAGGAGCATGAAATATAATGACAACAAAACAAGTTCAAGATCCTTCAGCTCTCAAAAATTCCTGGTGAAACATTACCACCTATAGAGCACTGCCAATTTATATTCACACTGAGCTTCATTATGTGCAACAGCTGTGCACAACCAAACAATCAAACTGTAGAGGTGTGCAAGCACTTATTTCCCTGTTGGTAATGTGAGCATGCCTGGCGTTCCCTCGTTAAAGCAAACCGAATTAGAAAATAAAGTAACCAACTCCTCATATTTCAAATATATCTGCTTCAATTTCTACGTCAATAAAATATGTTTAGTTAATTTAGGAATAATAGTGATGGAACGTGCATATTTCTAATTATTATAGGTGTTGTATTACAAGGTTATATATTAAGGCACAGATCTCCTTGCATCTGAGCCTCATTTAGTCTCTCACTTTGGAAAAATATCTGGCACAAGAATCTCCTTCAAGATTAAACTGGGGATTAATCTTATCTTAAAAAAAAAACATTATAGAGTACTTGGACACCCCATTCTGAATATGGATTTATAAAAACAGTCAAGTTGTCACTGAAACTATCATTTAAGGGGAATAGGCACTGCTTTTGTAGCAGTGTTCATATGTCAGTCAGGGGTCATCTTACTCCAGGCAAACACACCGACATCGACTCAGCCGACGTCTCTGACAGTTCAAATTAGTTTGAAATGACCGCAACAATATCAACACTGATCACCACATTCATTCAGCCTGTCCAGACTCCACTCGCTCTCTTGCTTTCTCACGTGCTGACACACATATACACCGACACACACACTGACACAAACGCACTCACAAACAGTGCGATTGGACACATGTTTTAACTCAGACTGGGTAAAGATAACAGAATTATTTAAACTTAGATAATGTATGAAGACCCACAGGAGATGGTGGAACGTGCTCGGTTTGGCTCGATTCCTCTCCAGTCACAGAGAGGACCAGTAAATTACTGAAAGAGCCGGTAAAAAATCAGTAAAAAAAATAATTTATTATGGTCCAAACATGTTATAGTTATAGTAGACACTGAATTATAGTCTGTCAGTGTTGAACTGGGGGGGTTGGGGGCATCATGATGTTGGCTCTACATCGTGATGGCTGTCAGCCATCGTCCATTGAAGATCTCATCGTCCATCAGCCCAACCCTACTAAGAACAGTTTCACTTACAACAGCCATCATGTAAAACACATAAATGATCTGAAAGACAGTTTATAGTAAATTACATCACAGTGTATCTTAAAAAGCATTAGTTGTTAATGAATGCAAAGACAGCTACTGTTTATCATTATACACTAAGTATAATTAAGCTTACTAGCGATAAAATTGGACATTTTAGATGTCTGTTACACTTTGGTATATTGTGGTACAAGACAGTTGCCCAAATTATCTGAGTTACTTGGTGAGTAAATACAGTCGTAAATTTCGTACACAAGAAAGAAAGCAAAGGTACACAAAGGGTCTGTGTTTTATTGAGAGAAGAGCTGGAGGAGGTTTTATGGGTCATATATTAATATATTGACAAAAAAGAACAAACATCGACTCATCGCTCCATATGAAACATGGTTTATCCAGAGATCAAAGCTGAATGGTTTTCTCCTCATTTGACATGTATTTTGATTATTTAGTTTGGTCAATGTCCCATCCACTTAAATTGAGGAAACAGGATTTATGACCTATACTGCAGTCAGCCACTAGGTGGCTATCAAAAGGCTGTGGCTTCACTTTTGGAGAGCTGTCATGTCATCCATATTTATACACAGTCTATGGTTAAAACATTCAAATCTGAGAGTGAGCACCACACTGTCGACATAATGACTTTGAGGCATGAAAGCTTCATCATGGAATCAACAAAAGTAGGAGCACTACTCTGCTGCTTTTCATCTGATTAATACAGTACAGGCTCAAACTAACTGGCAGTGAGTTCGTCAGTACCTCCCACTCTCTATCTCAGCAGCTCCATCTCATTTCTTAATCTTCACAACTCAGTGATTCAAATATCTTTGCTCTTACTTCTTTTAAATCTCACTCTCTATCTTCTTCCTGACCATCCCTACACCACTCGCTCGCTCTCTCTCTCACACATATCTTCATCTTTTTCTCCCTCTTTTCCATTTCCTCTTTTCTACCTCCAAGCTGACTTCACAGCACACCTGTCTGAGAACATCAGAAAGCACATTAAAGGATGCACACTGCAGAGCAGCGTGACTCAAAATTGCGAGCTCCAATACGTGCCACACGTATGTATGTGTGCCACAGCTGTGCAGGGAGCCACAAGGCCTGACAGGAGTGGACGACCACACAGTCTCAATTGGATGCACACTCGCTCGCTCTCACGCACACTCACTTTCATGGACACACACACATAAATGCGAGCCTCTACACGGTGCCAAAAAAACCCCACAAACTGGGTTTTGTTGCAGCAAACAACAACACAAACCAGTGATGTGTGTGCCCTTCACGGGTAGGATAGAGTCCTGCCATGGTTTTGGGTTGTGGTGGGAGTGAGGGGTTCGGTTGTTTTACCTGTGTGTGTGTGAGTTTGCTGCCTGGAAGACATCCAGTATACTGTTTTACTTTGAATTATTAAAAGCTGCCTCTTATTGCAGCTGGGACTGAAATAGTTGAGAGGCCACAGACTATAGCTGTTGGCAATAACTATATAATTTATATTCTAAGCTATTCTGCAGCCATCCAGCTTATTGTAATTTTCTATATGAAAGACTTTTAAGACTTGAAGCCATGATGGACAAAAACGGAACCATGATATCAATCAAAGTTTGATGACAATTAAAACAAATGAAATTGCTGCAAAAAACACTTGGACAATCCTACCACAAAGAGATATTGAACATGCCAACATGTTTGATCTTGCCAGTGCTCCTTCAGGTATATCCTGTGTCTGGGGGGAAGACGACAGAAGATTTCACCGCTAGCCATCACCCTGACACTGGCCCTCAGAGCAAGCTCGGCTGTCAGCCCTCTTCTGCAATGCAAATACCCACTTCCACATGAGCAGGCCCATCACTAGCACTCCCCATACACTTGTATTCCATGTCATTACCCCCAGGGACCCTCACACACACTGTTCCTCTACTCTGCTGCTGCCCTTATCTAGGATGGGAAGGGGGCTGGGGCTTAAAACAAATGAAACGTTGGTAGCCCTGATGGAGGGATGCCACGGGTTGTTTCCACTCGTGCCTCCTGTCACTCACCCTCCTCTCCTTGCCCTCCAGCTATGTGTACTGTATTTCATTATTCCTGATTTTTGCTGACAAATGCTGGTTGTCGTGCTGTGCAGCCCCCTTGCCCTCTCTGTGGACACCACACCAAAGGAAAGATCTGCCTTACAAATGAGCTCCCTCTGGTTCCACTACTCAAGTGTGTCATCTCAGTCGAGCACAGATATACAGCACATGCTGTGTGTATGGAACAGTACGCACACGGGGGAACACACACACACACACACACACACACACACACACACACACACACACACACACACACACACACACACACACACACACACACACACACACACACACACACACACACACACACACACACACACACACACACACACACACGTTTGCTGTCAACATGACCCCGTGCCTCCCTGTCCCTCCTTTCCTCAATATTTCAACTATTCTCTCACTTCACCTCTCTCTAATCTTTCACACAAACCTTACTCATCCCCCTTCCTCTCCCAGAGGCACAAGGTCCAGCCAGTGAGATGTCAGCTCCGATTAGTCACATTGGGTGACGCGTTTTAAGTGTGTCCTTCATTACTCAGTAAAGTGACATGTTCTCAGCTACACTTGCTTCCTCCTTAACTGTCGTCTTGTCTATTTGAATATTCAGAGTTTTTTCAAGCTAATCTTTTACCCTCTCTCTTTCAATATACATGAAAAACATACACTTGCACAGACACTTACACACACACACCTGTATTCAGAGCTATAGTTTATCATCCATGGCGTACCCCACCGCTCACTCCCACTCTTCTCTTTGTGTCTGCAGGCAGTGGCACACCTGTACATGTGTGTACATGGACCCACAGATGGATTGTCAGTCGGTATCTGGGCCTTGCCTCTTGCACAGCTTTGCGCCCCCATGCCCGCCGGGTTGGGATAAAACCAGACTCATCTGGTGCAGCCCCGCTGGTACAGGTGATGCTTCAGTGCCAAACTGACATTAGATCATCTGAACTGCGCAGCATCAAGCAGTGATGATGAAATAAAAAATAAAAAAAAGAAACTTACCTAAACACTTCCAGTTTCCACACACAAAACCCAGCTCTATAACCCAGATCACAGCTGTGTCACATGATTGAATCTCACAGACGGGCAGGCGAGCAGTCTCCAGCCAGAACCAGAAATAGGTTAAACAGGCTAAAAATATCAAAAACATTAATAATTCAGCTTTTTTGCTAACCTGTACCTCAGGAAAAAAATAGCACACTTCTCACTGTGAAGTGGCTTAATGGGCAGGGTGTGCAGGGGATTATTTTGGTATTTCAAGCTACGTCTCAACCCAAGAGTCGATTAGTGAGATGTCCTGAACGGTGGGAGTGGGACTGTAATGTCATCTGATGAGGTCAAAATAGGGTCGTCTCTAACTCAGAGCAAAATCTTTCACTTTTGAAAGTTGGTGCACTCTGTTTCTCATATCAAATGTGGATATTTCTACTGTATATAAGACATGAAAAAGTGTGTTGTTCCATCAGCCTACTAATATATCTTATTTACAGTTTTGCATTATTTTTAATCATACCAAAAATACAACAAATATACTTTAATGCAATAAATACTTGGTGCTAGATGGTGGCAGTAATGCATCATAAAGATTTTGGCCAATCTTCATTAAACCACAAAAATGAAAGAGGAGGAGAAAAAAAAAAGAAGCCATTATTCTGAGGCGCTACTAAAATGTCTCAGGTGGCGAGGTTAGATGCAGTTGTAACAACAGGAGAATCGTGCAAAGCCAAAGAATGGTACAACCATGATGTTGAGGCGGGTGCCAGCAGTTTAAATCTGCTAATTAAACCAAATTGTGAGGTGTGAATGGGTGACGCTCTCCTTGCGCACGTGAGTGTTTGTGTGCGTGTGTTTATGCATGCGCAGGGATAGGGCATCTTTGAAGAATGGTCGATTAGATCCCAAGTCCCCAGTAAATATCGCTGAAGTACCTAATCCTCACATGAATGTAGTATATAGTGGGCGAAATGAAATGAAATTTCATGATGAAAAACATCACCAGTGTTTCAGTGGATGTTGTTTATTCTCTAAAGGCAGGTGCAGACTGCAGATCCTGCTCTCTTTTCAAAATACCCTTGGAAGCCAATCCCCTGGGGAGAAGAAGGCTTCTCTAAATATGTGGCTAATCTACCGCACAGAAAAACGAGCCCAACAAAGAAGAGGTAGGTGTGCGTATGTGTGCATCTGTATTAAAGGGGGACAGGAGGAGCAACAGTGAGACAGAGAGAGGGTGAAAAACAAGCAACCTTGTGATGGCTCCAACAGTTACCCAGTGTTTTATACTCTATTTCTAGCCCTTGTGTTTCACAAGAGTAAATATTTGTGTGTGTGTGTGTGTGTGTGTGTGTGTGTGTGTGTGTGTGTGTGTGTGTGTGTTTCCATGACCATAAGTGCATGTTCCAAGGGTGTGAGGATTCAGTTCCCTGAGGAGCACTAGTACAGCATCTCTTTACGTGCATTACACCAATATGCCATTCCTGCCCGCACTCATGCACACACGCACACACAGAAAACAAGTTTTGCTGCAAGTGTGCTGACTCTGTTGTTAAACCTGCACGTAGGAATCACAAAAAAAAAATGTCTACTCACAACAGCCTCCGACCTCCAGACATTTATGACACCACATGCTCCTTCTAGTCATCTCCATGTGATTTGACTTGGGTAGTAATAAGTTCAGGGGTAGGTTAGGTTATAGACATAAAACAGTGGAATGCCAGCATCTACAAAATCCTCTTTATTCTCATCTCAGTGTCTCAACAAAGACATCACAGGCAAATTCACGAAGCCTCTGAGATCAGCTGCAGCCATTGAACTTATGTACAGAGCTGAGGCCTCCATGGAGGCTGTTGAAATGTTTTAACAGACATCTGGGTCCTTACATGTGTTTGTTCATCACAGAGGCACAAGGATCTTTTAAGAGTGGAGCCTGGATAAAACATTTGTGTTCACAAATTACATAAATACTCAGGGCTTAAGTAAATAATATTATAGGTTTGGAACCAAAGCGATTCAGCATTTTACTTTGAACATTAATGTTAAATTCATAGCGCATATTTCATTTTTTTTCTAAAGACCTTGACCATGCTCGTTTCAACTTCCACTCCGCTAAAATTGTCTTCCTTAAGAAAAAACCACACACACACCCACACACACACACACACTTGTGTTACCCAAAGGCTAAATTCTAGCGAGTCCCCTCTCCCTGACTACAAGGCCTCCAATCCTGCCAACCCCGATTGGCTTCATGCTGACCGGTCCGCCCCACTCCCATCCCCACAACACAGGCACATACAGTACATACTCACACAAACACGCACACAATCATACAGTATACTACGCTCATATACTGCCAACCTTCACAGAGTATAGCATTGAATTATTCAGCCTTTGCAGCAGCTAGGCCAGCACACAAGGAAGCTTGGCTGTAGTTGATAAACAGGTGGGTAAGCAAACACACGCACAAAAGTAAGGGTGTGTGTGTTTTGTTTCTGTCTGTGTATGTGTGTGCGTGTGTGTGTACATAAAGCCCAGCAGAGAAAGGCTGGGCGGTTTACGGCGTGTTGAGGAACGGCTTCGTGGCACGCCAGCCTCATTCCCACTGCACAAGGTCGGCCACTCTTCACAACACACAGCCAGGCTCTGCTCCTTGCTCCTTATACATCTTATTATGGCTGAGCTGAGCAATTGCATACACACACAATTACAAATACAGATCCAGGCAAACTCATGCATGCACATAAACGAGCATGTGTCCACGGGCACTCACGCAGCAGACTAACAGTGCAGGTATGTGTGCAGAAAAGGGCACAGAGCACAAGAGCGGGAGAGACAGAAATGGAGACCGAGGGAGATGGAGGCAATTGAGAGGGAGGGGATCTACTTAGAGTGTTGACATTGCAGGAGCCCACATGTGTGTGCCGGAGCATAATCTTCTCCCTGCTCTCATTGGGTTTTTAATGCGGGTGCTATTTCCATAACCCTGCCTCCTGAATCACTGCCAGCCTCTTACACTCCACCCAGGTCGAGCTGAACTAATACAAGGAGTAGATGCATGCAGAAAACACATTTCCACCAATGCTTCTCCAAGACAATCACTGTTGTACACAATGCTAGCATGACAAAAAGGGGTAGGGTGGCGTGTTTTTCTCTGCTACGGCAAATAGACTTGCTGCAGCGGCTGAGATTATTTCTTGGATCTGCTGGATTTGAGGAGTGGCAGCGAGAGGACAGAGATTTTGAGAAGGGGGGGTGCTAGGGATGGTGGGAGGGGGATGGGTGGGTGGATAGCGTGAAGGATGCAGGATTTTGTCATGATGCTGGGTGGAGTAAATCTCCTGCAGACTTGTGTAAAGAGCTGTGACACTCGCAGGCGCGCACACACACCAACAGCCTTAACTGTCGGTCTCTTCCTGCTGTAAGTGTGTCATAAAGGGATCATGAGGAGAACATTCTAGTGCCCAGGTCATCAGGGAATACCAAGATTTCACTTTAATGATTTGTTTTTTGTTATTTGGGTTAACACACTCACACACATATCCACATACACGAAAGCACACATATGGTTATGTAATATAAAAAGTAGTGCATCTCCATCAGCAACAAACAAGCACGAAACAGCACGCAGATAATATATTCAAGCCTCAGCGTCGTGGGCGGTGTGTGATCACGGCAAGCTGCCATGTGCACATGTTTTTCTTCCCACCTTTATGCACTGCTATCTGTATGTACATAGGGCTGGCTGCAGTGCAAAGCCAGCTTACCACACACGCACAAACACACACGGCTAATAGAGCCAAGCGACGCACACCTGGTAAACTGTCAGAGCTTCTCCTATTCAGTGGCCAAACTTATGTCAGGCACTCGAGTCCCCAAGGTTCCCATCACACTTCACCACAGGAATCTATATTCCAGTCCAGTACACTTCCATTAGGCCATATTGCTCCTTTCAGCAGCTAATGTGTAACAGGGGGGACATGGATAATAACATCCAAGAACACCTTCACTGGGTTGTGGGTGTGTAACAAATACTATATGCTCATGTCGATACAGATATATGCAGAACAATCATGTAAAATTAAAGTAGCAGCAATATTGAAATAAAAAAATATAATCATTGAGATTTTATATATTAGACCACAGCTTGGATACAACTATAAAACATTGATATTTTATAGCTGCCTCTCTTTTTATTTATTCTTTCCTGCACAGGATTCAAAGTAAATACACACACACATACACACAAATAACCCAAACAAAAACGCTGCAACAACATTCTATCATGAGTAACGTATTAGAACAAAAGAGTGTTTTCTTCAGTATGTTAACATAGAATGTTCTTCATGTGCAGTAAAGTTTATTTGATGCACAAGCTAGCGGTTCATGTTTGTTTGAATATCTCGCACAGTAATGGGTTTGCTGCCCTAAAGACCAATACGATTGTCCTTACTGGTTGTACAGTCCAGAAATGAGGATGCAAGATATGTATCATATATTCTCTTAATTGTTGTTTTAACAATACAAGTGCAAGTATGTATTTGCAAATACTTGTCTTGAAAGTCCACACATTCACAACGTCTTACAGTCTGGTAGGACAGACTACTACACGTGTATTAAGGCCCAGTCCCAATTCCTCTCCCTTGGCCATACCCCTAGATATGAAGAGCCCTTCACTGGGAGTGTCCCGCTCCAAATGTATTGATCCATACACAGTCAGACAGCATGTTTGTTTACATCGGTTATTTCAATGTAACCCTACACTGAAAACGTTATAACTTGAGCAGGGACGTTTTTTTCAATTGTCATATACGGGACACGGGAATAACGAACGTTTCTCGTTACTCTCACTAAGACTGTCTACATGCTTGATTTGACGGCGTTAAGAGCGATTTTCCTGAAACGCTTGTAACAGCGATTCAATTACATTTTCATTTGCTACTGAATTCAACTAAGATAGTTTTTTATAGTTATTTTTCAAGATTTGGTACTTCTTCAAGCATTTTACCGACAGTGGTCGCAATCATCAAATTCGCTTTCGTCCGTTCGTGAAGCATTCAGGAATTTCCGTCTAACCCTTCATTTCTAGGGGGTTCCTGAATACACTACTGTTGAAGGGGTGTTTGAAGGGCTAGATGGTGACTACCCCTACATCACATAGAGAATTGGAACTACCCCTTAACGGCCAGGCGCAAAATAAAGGGGTAGGGCCAAGGGGTGAATTAGGAAAGGGCAGGGCCGTGTGCTAACACTGCATGACTGAAGACGAGTCAACAGGCATTGCAGAGGTTTACATGGACACCAATATTCCAATATTAACCAGATTAAGACAATAGACTTAATAGTATAAGACTCTGCCATGTAAATATGAATAAGGTAAGTAATAATCAAATTAAGACATGGAGTAATCCGACCTCATTGGCATTATGTAGACACGTATACGTCTTCTTCGCATGATAACGTCAGCATTTTGCATGAACAGCAGTTGCCAATTGGTTGACAACACATGCATCAGAATATACTCTAACATGTAAACAGGAATATGAATGTAATAATCCATTAGCAACGCATGTAAACACTGTGACCAAAATAATGTCTTATTCAGAATTAGGTAAATAGTCGGATAATTGCTTTCCGTAAATGTATTCAATGTCAGGCAGTAAAATGCTGACACTAGCCTCTTAATCTATGTCATTAGATTTAATTGGATGGATGTGAAATACTCTCGTTTGCATAGAGGTGGTTTGACTTTGAAAATATGGATGTAGCTTAGGAGACGGTAATCTAAAAACAATGTTGGAAGTCTGCAGTCGTTAAAGGCAGCTTGACAAGAAACTTGTTTCACCATCTGTGAACAAACAACCACACAGAATATCAAGAAAAATACCAGCACAAAAAACAAACTGAGGAAATTTAAGTGGAATCATTCAGCAAAAAAAGTTCTACAACAAAAAACAAAACAAAAAGCATGCTTTGCCCAAGGACAATACAGCAGACATAGGATTTAAACCCAGAGACCCTCCAACTGAGACTGGAGTCAGAAACACAAACTCTCCATCTCATAAATTTCAAGTGTGTTTGAGTATGTGATAATGAGTGAGTGTGTGTGTGTGTGTGTGTGTGTGTGTGTGTGTGTGTGTGTGTGTGTGTGTGTGTGTGTGTGTGTGTGTGTGTGTGTGTGTGTGTGTGTGTGTGTGTGTGTGTGTGTGTGTGTGTGTGCGCAGACACCCATGCTTTGTATTTTTCTACATTCAAAGATTTTAAAGTAACATAAAGATGAGTAACCACACCGGTCAGAGCCCTTCAATAGAGCAGCAATGCAGGGGTTAATGACAAAACACACGTTAATAACCAATAACTCATCTCTGGAGGATTCTTAGTTTACATTAATTACAACATAGCCCCTGGCAAACGGCATATCAAGCAGGATTCTGCAAACAACTGGCATACCTAGTTACCATCAAGCGGTGCAGCAACAGGGGTCATATCACTAAAGATTTGGGAGCAGGGAGGTTCATGAGACAAGGACAGGAGAAGCAGTGGGAGGCACTCGAACACACAAACACACACCATGCAGCATCTATGTTATATCTGTTGTACTATTTTAAAATTATCTGTCCTACAACTGAGCCTTTTTGTTTATAAATCCCTCCTTAGCAGCTGCTCGATCAGAAGGCTATATAAAAAAAAGGTCAGTATGTTTTCTAGGGAACCTGGCATGCTACAGCTATTGTGTGGAGGTAATGTTCTACCTGCTTGTGCCATGTGTGGCTTCAGTACAGCAGCACAAACTGCCTTGGACCACTTGTGTTTGTGGTGTGTGTGCGTGAGTGAAGTTGAAGGGAACAGCAGAGCAGCCTTGTCTATGAGGCCTGACACTCA
Organism: Hippoglossus stenolepis; assembly: GCF_022539355.2. Classification (NCBI taxonomy): domain Eukaryota; kingdom Metazoa; phylum Chordata; class Actinopteri; order Pleuronectiformes; family Pleuronectidae; genus Hippoglossus; species Hippoglossus stenolepis. Next base: position 18,128,471 of record NC_061496.1, on the reverse strand, counting down.
TCAACGTCTGCCTGTTACATTTCTATGACACGCTCTGTCTCAAGAAGAGCAGCAGCATAGAAGCAGTGGGGGGAAGAAAAAAAAAAGAGTGGAGGCAGGAGGAGGTGGGGTGGAAAGGACTGGTGGGGCAGAGGGGAAGTCAGCAGGAGGGCTGAGGCACGACTGAAAGGTACAAGAAAAGGGTTTTATATCTCACAAGTGATACGTAGCGACTTTCAGAGTCCCTGTGTGTGAGTGTGTGTGTGCGTGAGAAAGAGAGAGAAGCTTTCAGAACATTTGGGAAAAATGAAACATGCAAGGCTGCGTTTGCTCTTTCTGTGTAAAGTTATCATTTTTTAATTATTATGTTTTTATATATTTTTCTTTTCTTTTTTGTGTGTTTTTGCATATTGTTGAAGTCAGGTTTGTTTATATGGAAAACATGCACGATAACGCAATGCTCTGATTTCTTAAATATAATTCTTTATAATAAAAATATTTGAAAGAGTGAAAAAAGAACTCCATTCAGATGAATGATAAACCTGTCGGAGCCCAGAGGGTTGGAGCAAAAGCATATTGGGGGTTGCAGGGTTCACATAAAAGACTATGAATAAGAAGTGAGGGAGAAACTTGATAGAAATCCAGACCACGGACGAAAACAGAATAACAACCAAATTCTCATTGTTTAAACACGATGCTAAACAAACTTCTAACCTCTTGTGAACACATCCTCTGGCAATATGTGAAAAAATGTTTTCCTCTCTCTCTGTCTTCCCTCTTATTATTCAATGAAAAGGAGGAGGAAAAACGCCCTCCAGCCTCACGCTTGGCTAATTTGCAGGATAAACGAAACAAGTTGTTTCTCAGGAAAGCCACCAGAATAATGTTTCAGAGTGTGCGGCAGTAGTTGTATTTGCATGTTTAAACCAAGCCCATATGTTTTATCTGGGTTCCTCAAGCTCTTTGTCTTGCATCAGAGGGAGTGCTGTGGGTGAGTTAATCTTCAGTGATATTTCTCCCTGGTGCAGGCTTGATCTGACCATGTTAAGCCATGCTGCCTCTACGGGGAGCCACTTCTACCCACTACTTCCTTCTGTTTCCTTCTGTCATTGTTATAATGACTAATTGGATCCAATACACACACTTGGTGCACATATGTACAAATGAATAAACAAATGCATGTAAAAGCAGGTGAATACCACCTGAAAAAGCTTGGATTAGAAAATGTTTCTATTTGTCAAATTAACATGTTATGCTTTTTCAGTTTCTCTTTCCACCAGTGTGCTGTGTATGTAACAGTTCTGCAATGTTAAAAAGCCCAACGTTGACAGTGAAAGGAGCTCCTCGTTCCGGGGCATCATGATGTCACAAAACCTCAAGATTTTTGCTTAATCACCGTCTAGCAGCTAGTCTGGCCCTCTCCCTCACAAAGCCAGGTATGGCAAGAACGGAGGTCGACTTTTCCTACATGCACAGGAAGTGGCTGACCAATCACAACAGAGTGTGGTAGCTGGCCAATCAGAGCAGACTGGGCTGGCAGGAAGGTGCCTCATAGAGATAGGAGCAAAAACCAAGCGTTTCAGACAAAGGCTGAATAGAGGAGCTGCAGCAGAGAGAGGAAAGTGATGAATTTTCTGAACATCAGAGCATGAAAACCTTTTTAAGTAATAACCTAAATTGAAATTGAGCCTGAATATGTGTAGTATAATATGTCTCCTTTAATGAATCTAAACTAATATATTTTCTGTTGACAACAATGTTTCAGAAATTCAGCCCTTGGTACCACAAACACTGTTTTTCTAAGCTATTGCTTCAAAAGTATGAGGCAGAGTGGGTCTGATCAATGCTGGCTATATCCCCGAGAGAACAGACACACAGAAAAGTTGAAACCAGGCCTTCAAAAGGCTAAGCTATTGATTGAATTGCATTCCAAAGTGTTTTTCATCACTGGGACTATACAAGGGAGAATGCCGGCTGGTGTGCAGCCGGGTGCAGATGGCCCTGCTGACCACCATAGAGAGAAAGGAGGGAGAGAGAGTGAGAAGCGGAAGGGAGAGAGACAGGCGGAGAAAGAGAGTGAGAGAGACTGTCACTTACCCCTGGCAGTGTTTTCTGTTCATGGAGGGCATTCTGGGCTTTGATGGCCGACTCCCTGGCGCAGTAGGTGAGGAAAGCACAACCTGCAACAGAGGAACGTAACATATAAATCTGAGTAAAGAACTAATACACACACACACACGCACACGCACACACACACACACACACACACACACAGTTGTCTCTCTATAGTTGTAGATCATCTACAACATAGGTCACCAATAGGCAGACCGCAGTCAGGTCCAGACCTAGACACCGTTCTATACAGCCCAGATCTGTTATAAGATTATTATTTTGTTTCTATTTTAAAATGCGCAACTTTTCTCACATTTACGGTTGTCTTATTTTAACGTGCAAAGCTTTTTCGTCTTTACGGTAGTAAATCCTGGCAGCACTATTCCTGTTAAAAAAAAGTCCAGTGTAACTTCAGTTCAAAGTTTCAGTGTTACTCAAATTGCACAAATTTTACCATAAGAAGATTTTTTTGATAGACTTGATAGTTTTCATATTCCTGCAGAAAGTTACTTGAATTTTACTCTGCTTTTCATTTATTTTGTTGTTGGACAGCTTAATGTAGATTGATATATTCATTTTACTTGAATGGAACAATTAATTTTATTTTGGAGACATTTTGTATGGGACTGTATAAGGCAGATTAGCAGTTCACACTGGGCTAGTTTTTGTTGTGGAATAATGCCTTGTAGTGCATAGTTTGTTTTTTGTCATATTTGTTTGTATTTAATAGAAGATGATTAAATAAATATAAACTAATATTTAAATTTAATTTTTGATAAATTCATTATTATATAAATTGAGTAATACAAAAATTCATCAAAAAAATGTATTGTTTGATTGATATATTAAAGGGGACATTGTATGCCCATTTTACCACAAGTTGATATGGTTCCTTGGGGTCTTAATGAAATGTCTGTAACATACTTTGGTCAAAATACCACAAGGATCATTTAAAACAGCACCCTTTTTACCCTGTATAAAACAGCCCTCCACAGAGTGACCTGTTTTGAGTGCCTGTTCCTTTAAATGCTAATGAGCCAGCTCCCCCCTCCCCCCTCTCCCCCCTTGATTTTAAACGATATAAATTACATATTTTATATGATATAAATTATCAAATATGCATCCCATACTTTGTATTCCCCTTCTGTTGTCCTGGAGTTTTAATTTTCCCAATCACATAATTAAATGTCCCCCTCTGCCCATCCACTACAAGCACACAAGCAGATAGACAGAGAGAGAAAGAGAGGGGTGTGGGGGGGCTATGAAGACCATCATTTACCCCCGAACCCCGACATTCAACGGGTACAACAACAAGCGGAGAAAGCAGAATCGCGGGCTGACCAGCGCGGAGAAATGCGCGTCCCGTGTGAACAGCCAGGCCGCTGCGCGCTTGGGAACGGCGCTGCGCTGCCTCTCAGCCTCGCTGCGTCCGGTGTAAACCCGGCGTAACGTGTGTGGGGGGGCGCGGGGGATGAGGTGGGGGTGGGCCAAGGCCATGTAGGGAGACTTCCAGTGTATTGTTACGACACAATACACAGGAAGCTCATTCGAGTCACTCAAGCATGACGTTTCTGACGTAGAGGAACCATAACAAAACGCGCGAGTGTTTTTTTTCCAGAGTTTTTGGGTTGGTAGACATGCCAGATACCCAAATTAACGTGTAGAAGCACTAACAAAGTGGAATTTGCATGATATGTCCCCTTTAAATAAAAAATAGGTGCAGCCATAAAATAAAATGTTCCAATATAATGTTGAAATATAAGAGACAGTAATGAAAATGTAATTTGATCATTTCTATGCAAGCAAAAGAGTTAAGGAACTAGATCTGTATAGAGAGTTTCATGAGTCAATGAAAACACAATATTCCTTAAAAACAAGTTAAAAAACAGGCAACTGTGCAATACACCATGAAACAAGTGGACAGTTTTGTGGTGGCACAGGGAGAGGAGCAAAAAACAAGCTGACAACAAAAAGGAGGAGGGAGCACAGAATCCTTTGGATGAATTGCCAGGCCTGTCCAGCCTCACCATCCCAACTAACATGTCCTGTCCAAAGCTCCTGGCAGCCTGGCCAGCATCCCCACCCTGACTGGTTGTGACAAGAACGGAAGAAAAAGGAAAGAAGGAGGGATGAGATAGATCAGTGTGGGGATAGAAGCAGGGAGATTCAGAAAAACTCTCCAGGGTGAATGGCTAACACGTATGCTTCCACACATGTACACAAACATCCACCTAGAATCAATGTGGAGAAGGGAAGAGAAGGCAGGAGCAGGACGAGAGATGGAGTACAGAGGCAATCATTTTCCCCCTGACTGTCTGAATAAATAGATTTGCTTGTGTTCTATTAATGAGGTTCATATGGGTTACCATGCATCATATTTCTGCCACTCTGAAGATGGTTTATTAGCAGCCACTGCATTTTGGATCTCATTTCAACCGCCAAATGTATTCAGTGTGTGGTGATGTATTAAGTGTCTTTACACTGACAGTATTCCAATTCGTTTTCCTTGTTGCACGTGAGATCACTTTTATCCACTGAAACGTTCCCTATCCATTTTGTCGGGTGTATGTTTTTTCTTTGCATTTTCCATGACCCTTGCACTTTGTCTCCAATGTAACTTCTACAGAACTGCATCAAAAAGCAGGGCTGAAATGCCGTGTCACCTATTGATCTATTGACTGACCCATAACCTCGCTGCCTTTGCCCTGCTGCTATAACTCCTAAGTGTCTGCACATGTGTTTGTGCTTGCATGTTGTCACATTTACATACAACAATGATTGAATCGCTTTTTGTAAAAATCCCCTCGAATTTGTCCATGATTCATGAAGCTCTTGCTTTTCTTTGGGACAGTCAGTGGTCAATCCTGCTTTTCAGTATAACAAAGACAGACAGTGATGGAGACTCTCCAGGGTTGTGACCTTCAAGGGGGCTGACTGTAGCAGTGGTGTCACGCCGCAGCCCTCTCCATAGCCTCCCTTGTCCCAGCACCCCTAACCTAATGATTTCCAATGGCCACCAAGCAAATCACTCAATCACTCTGTCTAATACTCTTTCTCTTTTCTGCGTCAACTGGTAGAGAAATACCAGGAGTGTGGAAATTCCGTTGTCGTTTTGGGTTTGTTTGTTTGTTTCTCAGATGGGTAAGTGTAATAGGAGCGAATGGTTCCATTTAAGTGGTTGTTTTTCTCGTCTTTTTTTCGCTCTCTCTGGGCTTGTTGCTGTTGGTTTACTTGACAAATGCTGGCCCAATCTCTGAATAAGAAACAAGTATTTTGCATTACAATCACAAACACGATTTATTTGTTAATGTGTAATGCATAGGGCATTGAGAATAAATTAATAACAACCACAACACTGGCAAACAAAAGAGAAACATGAACTCCATTTAAATGTGATTCTGTGCTCTTTAATGTATGGCTTAATAAGAATTTGCAGGCCACAGGCGAAAAAGCTTTAACAACTCCATAATTGGAATCCAAACACGTACAAATTGCCACCGCTGCATTGCATACCAAGTGCAAAATTGTTGCGGGGGGCTGGGGGGTGGCGGTGGTGAGGGGGGTGAGGGGGCATGATGAAATTGTTTGAAACACAACAAAAAAGCCACTGTAATCGGAGCCTGCTGACACAGCAGTGGGGGAAGCCTTCCCATTGTGAGGAGATGATCCTCGGCATCATCTGATAGAAACCTAAAACACTCTTATCTCAAACATTGATTTCAGCTCCAAAGAAGAAATTCCTGCTTTCCTCTTTGCTCCTCCTTCGCTTTCTTCTACCTCTCCTTCGACTTCTTTCTCATCACCAGTGCCAGCTCTGCTCATCTCCCATTTCTTAATAATATAATTTTAAATGTGCACAGTGTGTGTGTGTGTGTGTGTGTGTGTGAGGAAATTGGTCCGAGTCTCTCCATCTCCTCTATGTTGAATTGGCATGTAATTAAAGAGTCTTACGTTGCAGGAGAGAGGGAGGGAAAGAGGGAGAACAGGAGACAGAGTAAGCAGTGAAAGAAACTGTATAGTCGGGTGACAGCAGCCACTTACATGCACCGGGATTACCAAAACTGTGGGTCTGTCTCTAAGCAGGTGACTAGTATGTGTCAAGTTTACAGGTCTCATTAAGACAATTCACGTATTATAAAACTATAGACTGAATTTAAAAATGGACCAGATGACAGATGATTCACAAGTCAAACCAAAGTGTTCCGAACACCACCTGGTGGCTGCCTGCAGTATAGATCATAAATCCAGCCTCCTCCATGTTAATGGATAGGAAATGGACCAAAGTAAAAATATACATCAAAAACAAAGGTTTCTGTCGCTTTTCTGGCAAGTTCAGTATTAATTTGTAATTTGATGTTAAAACTGAGTGAAACGTCATGATTGACAGGTGCAACTGACAGGTGCGATTTGTCTGTGTATCAGCGGGACTTAGATAGCGTAGTTCCATTCCCTGATCACTACAATGCAGACTCCAAATGTGCAAAATGGCAGTGTTCATATTTGAGCTTGGTTCCTTGATAGTAGGAGGAGGTGGAGATGCGTTGTCCATCTTTATATAGAGCCTATGATTAAAACACACATTAACTCATCTGATCCTGAGCTATTCCTTTAACACGTCTAAGCACTTGTATACTTATTACACTCTAAAGTATATAGTGTGCCATGTGCTGTTACTATCACTTACTGTAAATGATCAAACTATACATTTATGTAGCCAACACATAAAAAAGTATGCATTTCTCTGTAGTAACAGGAAATGATGCAAGATTTCAACTCTCCACTGCCAATTTGTATTTCAGAAAGTAAATCGTTTTTTCCAAAGATTTAATACTTACTTTAGTTTTCTGAGGTGCTCCTGGAGCAGTAACCCTACATACGTAATTTGTTTTCTCTGAAGCTGTGAGCAGCTTCTTAATTTTCCTTTGTCCTCTACGGGGCAATAATGTCCATCAGCATTAGACAATCAAGCTGATTATGAATTCAAACTGACACCTTTGATTGTATTTTATTTTGGTCATGCACTTACTGAGTCCACACTGGAACACCTGATTAAAGGCGGTGTGTAGTAGATGTACTATCAAATAACCGTCCGTGCATATTAACCCAGGATGTTGAAACAAATATGGTACAGATACAGTCACAGATGTGAACATACTCGAACTAAATGTTTAACAACTGGCATCCTCTTTGTTGATGAGCTGATGAAATCCACAACAAAGTCCAGTGAACAAATTGTGTCATACAACTATTGTTCAGACAACTGTGGAACTCAACTCCTCCAGAAAAAATCATCGCAATTACAGTAAAATACAGTCAGACATTCTCCTCTCTCTATGTAATACAGGGGTTTTACTGGCGGTAACAATAGGGCATCATGCTTGGAAATTGACACCTTTTACATTGCATTCCTGTTGTGGAAAAATTACTCAGAACTGCTTCGTGGGCTCTCCTCACTTGCACACGCTCGGCTTCACTGCTGGTGCCACTATTCCACATTCGGCCCAAAAGCAATGAACTTTATGAAAAACAATGTGGAAGCTAGTGATATGTTCCTCCCCATAAATCATCCTGTGGATATGAATATGAAAATAAAAAAGGTGTTGGATGGCAACTACCTACAAAGAGTTACCACTGAGGTGCATTGTCCTCTCAGTGTGGTAAGAAAAATCACCTTCAGCTCACCACATCAATCAAACCTGTCTTTCATAAATGAAAACAAGAATGTATTATTCTTGATCAATTACCTGACAGGACTTAAACACACAGTATATCAGAATATACAGCTATAGAATTTAAACAAATTATTTTTTTTTTAAATCACAACTCAACTGAATTAGTATACTTTCACATCTAACTTGTTTTTCCATTGGATGTGCTCTAATGCTCTGTCGCTGGATATTCATGAATGGCTATCTTTGGCGAACGTTTGACCAATTTTTTACGATTTTTCTGATGATGCTGTGATATATTATATATTGGGGGAAAGTATACGGTTTAGCCAAGTAGGCCGCTGGAAAACAGCTTTAAAACATTATGAGAAATATTTATCTGTGGCCTAAATTAAGGAAGATACGAAAAAGTTCAAACTTTGTTAGCCCACATCTCCATCAATGAGGAGCCGAGACACATAACAGACACTTTGGTTGGATGGGTTTTCATACATGGACAAATCAACATGAATATAATAGTTCTATCTGTTAATATCTGTGTGGCCCATAACTGTGATTTGACAAAAAATTACCCAGAAGAATATTATTAAAACAATGAACCGTAACCCTTTAAAATGTGCATTGAAAATAATTATTGATTTTATTCACGATTAACTTCTGTCTTGGAAATATTTCAGTTTCATTTCAGTTCCGTCTCTTGCTCATCATTAATTCACACAGCTGCCCATGTTCCCTCTTTGTTTTACACTACCTTGAATAATTGTTCAACCAATAAATAATTGAATAAATAAATAAGAGGAATAAGAAGAAGAAATGAAGAAGATGAAAACGAAGAAGAAGGAGCTTTCACATATCTAGCAGCTACGTAAAGGTTGCACTACACGCACGCACGCACGCACAGACGCACGCACACAGGAGTTGTGTATATAATGTGAACAACACGGTTGGACACGAACGCTTATGGCGAACAACTGATATACTTTTCTTTAGTGACGACTCACCGGCTCAGTACGTTCAGTGGAGCAGCTTCTCCTCAGCACCATCACAGCAGAGTCTTCACTTTACACCATGTGACTGGGCTCCGGCTGATTGCACCGTTTCTACTACGTTCACGTCACTTTCATTGCAGGTGTGGCTGCACCGCGTGTCCATGCGTCGCCCTCATGCGCTCCTGGCACCTGATTGGCTCATTCAAATTGGCTTTATTGGCAGCAGTGATCCACGTCAGGCTTTACTATCATTCAAACTACATGTACTTATTGTTGTGTATTTACATTTACACATCAAGAATATCAAGAATTAATGCCATGTTGTTCCTCTTCTGTCTTTTAGTGTGTGTGAGCTGATTGTTTTGGAGTTCATACAAAGCTGTTTTTCACCAGTGATCTGGTTATAGTCACTATCATGTGTTCTATCAGTTTTCCTGTAAGGTTTCTATAACTTTGTCTTTGGTGACATCTCTAACTTGCTAAATCAGTAGTACCTATATGAAAATTCCATAAATTGATAATAGCAAAATCCTTGTTTTATTCCTGAATATTTCGTCAAAGTTGAAAAGCTGGAAGTTTGTATTTTTTTTGTTTATTATTATCTTGTTGAGGGTTAAGGGCAGAGGATGTCGCACCTTGTTAATCCCTATGAGACACAATGCAAACACACGTGCACGCACACAAAAACTCACATGCACACACATTACTCATCACAACACACTGATGTAACATGTCCCAATGCACCTCTGTTGCATATAAAACAATAAGTTTAAATAACACAAACACAGAAAATAGAATATGTGTGTAAATAAATTACGTGTGACTCCTATATCTTATACAAGCTACAAGCTAAGGTGTTAGAGATATTATTCATAAAACAATTTCTGATTAAAACAAACGGCTTCTCATTGTAACTTCTGCTGACAAATCCAAAGGCTGCTTCTAAAAGTCATATATTAATGAAATGCTCAGTGCTGTTGGATCATATAAAATCATGGTCCCTTACTTTGTTTGCTAGTTTGGTTATAATATCCATTACTGTACTTGCAGGAATGCCACAGAATGTAACTTTTTGTATTTGTTTCTGTTTCTTTACACGTTGTCCATCATGCAGGAGATTTTCTTTGATAGCGTTTCACAATAATCTAACTGCCTCAGCAGGTAATGAAATCGATATATATCCAAGCAAGTCCATGAAGAGATTAATTTGTGCCTGCCACTATGGCGACTGACTGCTCCAAGCTGTGACGTCAATTGCAGGAACTCAGTGTGAACGTCCTACTTCTTCATTGGCATCGGGCATAAATTGTGTACTGCGAGAATCGTCAAATATGAATGCAGCTCCTGGGAGACGTAGCTGGTTTAAACCACAATCTCTCTCTCTTTTCGCTCCCCCTCCCATGCCCTCTTTGCTCCCTTTTCTCCATCTCCTTGCCCCAGAGGATCCCTGCTGCCCCAGTGTAATGAAAAAGTGTGAACTTGTTCTCAATGTGGCATTTCCTTGGCCAGAAAGTGTGAAGGTAGCAGAAACCGAGCCAGTCCTGGCACCAGGAGCGCCTGCTCCCTCACACATCATTTGCACTCTTTGGAAAATGCTATCACTTTGGGTAGATTACTTGCTTACTTCATTTACTGCCATGTGGGGCTCTGGGGTGTGTGGGTGGGGGCGGGGGTGGGCTGATAGCCTTTCAGAGGGGTCGGACGCTGAAACACACATCATCAGCGCTGATACAATGTGATTATGACCTGAATCATTGCCAGCCGGGGATGCAGGAGGCTCAGTGGCACAGACTGACCGTGAGGGGGGTAATCAGTCTGGTCTCTGAGAAGCTTTTAACTCATATATAATCACTCCCTCACCTTTGGAAAAAATGACCCTCGATCGGTTCGCACAGTGAAACAATCACACCAATGTTCAGGGAGAAGGAGGACAGGCTGGGGGTGGACAGAGACAGAGGTAAAATTAAAAACAGAAGAAGTGGAGCATGGAGTTGGCAGGGACTTTCCAAAAGGCTCTCACTCATTGTTCTGACAACAATATTTTCTCTGCCCAGACCTAATGGGCTCGTAATGAGCACTGTAATATAAGCAATAGCTGAGCGTAACCTGTAAACCTTAATTAAGTCAGACAGCCACCTTGCAGTAAAGTGAACCATGCAGCGACTGTGCTCAGTCCCAATCACCTGATCCTTTAGCTGCCTACTATCTCCTATCACTCCTTCATCAATCACTCGATCCTTTCATCACTGCTGCATCCGGCTCCAAATCCTCCTCAATTTCTCCTTTCACTATGCCTCCCATCATCCCTTCACCTTGAGCAATGGCTGTGGAGGGGGAGGATGAACTTTGCAGAGCGCTGAGGAGCATCAGTGTCCATCACCAGGGCAAGAAATAGTCCCCAGACCCTCCCTGCTATCCTCTCTGACCCCTGAGCAGGAGACCTCAGCCATTGATTTGTTGCTATGCTCGCTCACATAGACTACACTATAGCCCCCAAGCAGCAGTCAAACAGATCCATAGGCAGCACCTCCCTAAGGACTGCCGGTGTGCATGTGTGATCATGGGTGTATATTTACAGAATGTATACATGTGCATGGTATTGTGTGGCGCGCATGGTCTAATGAGTGTGACAATTGCGATAAATTCTTTCTGAAAGGCTCAGTACATGTTTTAGGATCAATGGTGGGGCGCAGAGACAGACTTTGACACTCACCATCTATTGTTTGGGACCAAGGTTAAATTGTTCTCTCCGTGCACAAGTGGCGCTTCTTATAAAATCCAACTGTAGAGTATTTCTCTTCCAAAACTGACATATACCTACTCATGACTATCTACAGTGGGTGAACTGGCATTAAGAAGGCCGACTAGACGAGACTGTGTTTGTGAATTCAATACTTATCTGTCTAATCCACTAGTAATAATAATCTATTAATTCCAGAAATCACTGTCTGTCTGTCTGTCTGTCTTTGTGTAACTTGCATATCTCAAGAACCATTCATCTTGTCGGCTTTACACCTGTCATGTGTATTGTTAAGGGCCCAGCGAAAGTGCATCGTCAAATTTGGTGCAATTTAGACAGGTGAGTCATTCAATATTACATTTTTTTTTTTTTATAAAATCATCAATACAAGTGACAGGGTGTTCACAACAATGTTTACGACAACTGCAGAGACACCTGATTTGGGGTTCCCCGTACTGAGTCGAGTTTCACCGAACTTTGAATGATCAGGTGAACAGATCTTTGTGCAGCAGCAGTGGTGAGTCCAGCAGGTCTTTGCTTGCTGCAGCTCCATTACTTCAGGTCACTTTTACAGTTTCAGAAAGAAAGCTGCAGCCGGCATCACCACAGGCCAAGCAAACAGCCCATTCCACACAGGGAGGTTTAGAACTGGGACTGCAGAGGCTGAAAACACTAATACAGTTCAGACTGTAGTTCATGATTAAGTTTCTAATGCAGTTGGCAGCACGTACAGTTTAAGAGGTGATGTGAAAGACTGGCTGGCTGGTGCTCTCTCAGTATATGGCTCAGGCTAACACTTGGGATACAGCACTTTGGCATCTTCCACTGTGCTGCGGCCTTAAAAGTCAGCCTTGGCTTTTGTAGACTATCTGGGTACTTCATCCCTCTCCTGCTATTAAAGCCAGGGCCCGATCTATAAATACATGTCGTGGCCTGCATCCCTGATGAGCAAGCTAATTGACACTGTTAATGGATGGAGTTTCACAGAGCTGTAAATAATGTGTAGGTTCACACTTCCTCCCTCGTGCTGCGCTACTTGTGGGAGGGCAAAGGGAGTTTACCTGCCAAGTCCCGTCCCTCCAGCCCATCATCCCTCCCTCCCTCCTGCGGCCGAGTCTGCTCGGGCCAGGGGATTTACACGGAAATCAATAAAAGTTTCTGCGAGGGTCCCCACCCTCCCTCCCGGAAAGTCAGAAAACTACATCTCCTCCTCTTCGTGTGCAACAACAACCTCTTAGAAAAACCAACAAGTCCAGGCAACAGGGAAGAGTAAAATCACTTTCACTTGGCTGACACCCATTTCCTATACTGTCTTACACAGCACAGTGCACTATGTTTCCACTGATCCACTCATTTCATGCACCTGATTGGCATATTTGATGCAATATTTCTAACGATGCTCCGCTCTCTTTGAAAGGTGGAAGGCATTTAAACCTCTGAGACACATCAATTGATCATAGCAAAGCCACAATCGCAGATGACTGGCAGCTACAAACTGACTGTGGACTAAGAGACGCATCGGGTTTTCAGTCACTTTGATTTTACAAATTGAAAGATACCTTTAAAGACAGCACTTCAAAGGCTCAGGGGTTGCTGGCGTGGAGCAATTGAAAGAGAAGCGAGGGGGAAAAACCTGCGAGGAGGAGAAAAAACACCACACGGCTGCACCAGCACACTCACATTCTTCTTCATTATACGACGTAGGCCACCTTGAGAGGAAGCACTAATTGTACAGGTCTTTATAAGTAAACTTGTAATGGCGACTCTTCTTCTCCCGGTTCTTCTTTCTATTCAATGGAACATTTTAAATGATGCCCTCGATGCCAAATAATATGTATTTGTGTCCTTGTTGCAGCTTTCATTCTTCTTTAAATGTATTTATCTCATTTCAACACTGAGATGGAGAAGAGTCAGATTTAACACTAATGATGGAATAGACTAACAATCAGATAGATAGATAGATAGATAGATAGATAGATAGATAGATAGATAGATAGATAGATAGATAGATAGATAGATAGATAGATAGATAGATAGATAGATAGATAGATAGTTTTTGTGATTAGGCATGTGAATGTCATAACCCAATTTCAATACCCTGAATAAGTCCTTATCCTGGTTTTGAGAGGCCCGATTCTTACTTGCTGGAGTACTCTGTAAGTAAACAGGATACTAGTGCATGTATATATCTTCTCCTGATTTCTGACCACTGTCAAATACCTGTGCAAACAGCACAACGTATATACTTGTTAGGCACTTGTTATTATGTATGTATATGGGGATATGAATCACCAGTTTCCTCAATGTTCCATGTAAACATCACGTATCGAATACGATCAAAAGCGAGACAAGCATCATAAACGGGATACTAGGGCACATGTAAACGCAGTCATAGACAGTATCTTGAAATGAATCCAAAAAGCATACACAATGATGTGAAAACACATCAACCATTAATTAATTTGGTTTGTCCTTTGTTTAATTAAGCCAGATCCACCACTCAATAATGAACCACAGACTGTGTTGGAAGTCACATACAGTCCACACGCTCTGCTCATTCAACCAAATTAACATTTGATCACCAAAAAAAGAAACACAAATCCATCTGTCATCAGTCTCTTCTGCACTATTTGGCTTTCAATTTGCTTGCATCACACTGACAAAAATGGAGGCGATACATCTCCAGTACAAAGCCCCTGACCAGTTTGTGTGTCTCTGGCAATAAAGTACAGAGACTGTTAGCTACAGCGTTTGCTCCTTCAGTGGGGAAGATAGATGGGAGGAGTGAGGGGAGAGATGGCTCCGTGATGGAAGGGAACGGGGTGTGAGGGAAGGGGAGGAGCGGCGCTGGAGATGAGGGGGGGGCACGGCCCCTACAGTCGCCCACAGATGCTCCCTCCGTCTCTCCCCTCATTCTCTGCCTCCTTTTGAGCTCAGTATGGGAGCGGTCTTTTGGGGGAGGCTGGCAGGCAATCAGTGATGTCATGCCAGCAGTGCAGCGACGGCAGCTTAACCTATTTTCGGAAATACCACAGAATTTCTATTTATAACCATGCTGAGCAGCATGTATCTTCAAACATCCCTCACGGACCTGAGCATTCATAGACGTTTTACAATCTGAAATGCGTCTTCATCGTAAAACGCGGGGGGGGGCTTAATATCTGTATGAGAAAAGGGTTTAGTGTAGATAGTGCTGTTTGTCAAAAAACTGACATTTTTAGCATCTTTTATTCTGTAAAAGATCATCTTTTATTTAATTGTTGCTCGTATTTGCAGTTTAGGAATAAAAAAAGTAAATCACCTCCCAGACTGGTTGGTAGTAGCACTATTAGCAGTAGCAGCGCCATATGTAATATTGGAGTAACTATGTTAATAGGGTGATTATTCTATACATCTACCAAACTTGGCCTCTTCTCCCTGACCCCCAGCCCCCAGTCGCACACCCCTCAGTGCCCAGACAGCTCTCGACCTGTCAGAGAGAGATCCTCCACATCCCGAGCTGAGCCATCACTCTATCCTCCCACCACCTTGGGATGAAAGCAACCATTTGTTTCTGCATCTCTGACAAACAATTTTCCCCTCCACCATACATCCATTGTTCTGTGCCAATGTGTGTGTCTGTCATTCGCCTTGTGGTCCAGCGCTGCATACATGTGGCGTCCTCCCTGTGTGATTCCTCTCTGTCACATTGGGCCGTGTGACAGAGAGGGGATGGAGTGACAGCGCTAAGTCACACCCGCTGCAGTTCTGTGTTCCCGTGCACTCTCAGGCAGATACATGTACAACATTTATACATTGCTCATTCACACCAGCATCAAGGGCTCAACCGTTTGGCAATCACAGAGATGTGACAGCTTGACTAATCTGTGATTGTTTTTTGGCCAAAACACGAGGTTAGCGAGCCCTCCAAGGGCACAGCACTATAAGGCAAGACAAATAACTTATTATTTTCCAGGCTTGTACAAGGCTTTATCGCATGAGTTCTCCTGAACCATTCCAAAATGGAGAGGGATTATCACAAAACATTGCATTAAAATCTCCTCTCTCCCCTCTCCCTTGTTATTTCATTTTCCCTCTAAAATGAATCTGTGCCCAGTCAGGCTCAAACACAACATTAAAGAGCTCATGCTATTCTAACAGAAACCACCAACCCCCTCCTCCCGCTCTCACTCGCTCGCTCCTTTTTTTCTCTCTGTGCCTTTATAATACACCCCCCCCCCATGTGAGTACACTCTCGTCTGTAGGCAATGGCACTCTCTGCTAAGCTACCCATACAAAATAGATAGGCTTCTATCCCTCTATTTAGACGAAGGAAATAGCTGTAACCTTTAGTGTGTGAACATGAAGGTGGTACACTTCTACAGACTCTGTGTGACTTGTAACTCACTGAAAACAACCTAATGACTTCCAATGAACTTGCTTTATTTTCTCACAATAATTTATATTAGTTTGTCCCAAAAACTAAACTATCATTTTGCAATTTAAAAAAAATATGTATAATTTTTTTCTGTTATATCAACTGCCATCAACACATAACAGCAACAACAATGGTACTCCATGCAACGCATACCTCCGCCTTATGAAACCCCATTTAAAATCACCAGATTGGATCTGCACCAAATTACACACACTCATAAATATCAGTCAAAACCTAACCTCCTTGGTGGAGATAATAATCAAAACACGTGCATCAACAAATTCAAAGAGGCAGAGAAGAAGAGAGTCTTACCAGTGAATTTACTACAGGTAGCTTAAAGGCGTCTTTAAACACAAGCACACATGTCGTTAGCATCAGGCCTCCAAATGTGACAGTGTTGGCAAAGTCCACAGTCCAACCAGAACCACCACACAGCTTCTTTTAGTCCATTTAAGGAAATACACAGGTACTACAGGCTTCATAAACGAGTTTCTCTGTGATCAAGCTGGTCGATGTTTGAAACCTCTCAGCACATGTCTCTCCATGCTCCAGACGCCCATTAACATCAAACATACCTCACAAAGGTCACGAAATAAAGGCACTTCTAATATATTGAAAGCAAAAATATACTCCAAGCCACAATGAATGTTGCATTGATGTAGGAAATCAATCCGTCTGAAAGGCTCTCTTGGGCAGGGGATTAAGAGGGGAAAGAAGCCGAGACAGAATGAAAGCCAGGTGAGTTCGGTGCGCGGACACTAACCTCCAGCAGAGCGCGGCCTTGTCGGCATCTGAGATTGGCAATCTCCTTGGAAAACCAACAGAAAAGAGGAGAAGAGAGCGGGAGGCAGCGCTCTTCATCTAGAAGTCAAGGCCCATAGCGCCTGTCAGTACCAGTTGAGCTGCTGAATCTTTTATGAGGAATGCCCTGTTGCTTATTACAATATTTACAGACGTTTAAAGATTGCAAAGCGAGTGTTGTTACTGCATTAGCTTGGCTCGGTGGCCTTCACTCACCGGCCCTGACAGAAGTTTTATTCTGGATTTATTCAATTGAATCAATGCACAAAATTGCGAGAAGACGGAGAGTTGTTTTTACTCTCTCACTACTGATTTTATTTCCTCTTAAAACCTTTATTAATTTCATTAGCAACCGCACAATGGTTGTACAGGCAAAGGCCTTAAGCTATGCCACATTGTATTTATATAGTCACTATCCCTATCTCTTCTACAGCTCTGTTTGTGGTCTATAAGTGAATTTATTCTATCTGTTTCCTCAGGGGGAGGCTGTTCTACAGCAGTGTCCTGATCTTTGACACTTTCCATAAGGATCCCACAAAAACAGACGTGCACATGAACTCACACCTCCATCATATCAAAGAGGAGAGAAAGCCTTCTACAGCTTCCTTTCATCAATGCTAATGCCTCTCAGGTTTCATTATATATATATATAGTGTATATATATAGTATAAAACATCAGTCTCTCATTAATACCGTGTCATTTTTGATGCATATGCTGTTCCAACTATTCCTATTTCCTCCCTTCTCAGCCATTTATTGGGAGGACAACCCACAGAGGAATGCTATCCATCAGACTGACTCAGAGGGTGAAAAAAAAATAAAAACTTGAATAAATATTTCATTAGATTATTCTGTGATTTAATGTGCTTCTGCTTGGCTGAGGTCTACGGCAATATCTCTGGTCCACTTATTAAAGCATTAACACAATGATGCCCGACACTATCTCAACATTACTGGGCTGCCTCGGCTGGAGGAGCGGAGCAGCGCAGGGTTTGTTTTGTCTTCCATGCCTTTTTTTCTCTGCTGAATCACACCTGTGGGGAGGAAAAAAAACCTTTTCTCTTCCTCTTTCTCTCTCCTTTGAGTGCACGTTACTCTACTGCACGAGGGGAGATTAGTCAATCCCAATCAAACTCATAGGATATAATCTCCCCTGACAAACAGAGCAATTCAACAAACATCTCCACTGAAAAAGATTCAGCGTCGCTCTGAGGGCACGTTCAGTTTTTCAAAGGAGAACCGTCAATTTGAAGAAGAAATAAAAAAGAAAATTAGAAAAGCAGCAATGTAAACACATGAAAAAATTACTTTTTTCATGACAGCCGATTAGCCTCGGTTCTGCATACATGCATGTGCATGAACGTGGAAGTGCATGTGCTATAAGTGGAAGCTAATTAGAGCCAAAGGGAGAAGTTTTCACAGTCTGGGATAAATTCAACATCAGGAAATCCTCCACCTATTAATACCAATTGGGCGACAATAATTGGCAGGCCATCGACAGCGTGGGCAGAATTAAACATTTGAAGAGGCAGACTAGACTGAATTTTTAATTGGCAGAGGCAGCCACTGTTTAGGGAGGCAACCAGCTGATCACCCAAGAGACTGCTGCTTCAGACAATGCACATTTACTAATCCTCTTGAGTCAAGTTATTATGGCCGTGCATTATTATCACGCTTTACAAACTAATTCCATGTTCTCCCTTGTGGATTACCAAAGGGGGACAAAATAGTTGTGCAGGAAAAGAGGAAATAATAAACATGCAAAGCTCAAATCAAATAAGTGGCAATGCAAATGCTCAAAATTTCGAATGATGAAAACCGTTTGTGTGTGTGTGTGTGTGTGTTCGTCCCCCTGTCCACTAACATCTCTGTCAGTCTGAATGTGTCTCTTTGAGGCAGCTGCCCCACTGTTTCCATCAGGATCCATATTCCTAATCCTTTCTGCTTAATAACATGATTAACTATAAAATAACCCCCATCAGAGATCATTGACATATTAGGGTTTGATTATGTATTGTTAATTTGTGGCCAGAATTCATTACATTCTAAGCCATTTAATTGCACTGACTTATCTGAAATTAATTAGATGTTTGTAAGTTAATGAATAAGGGTACAAATGAACTTAGAGGAGATTTCAACTTTTTTAATTATACTTAGTTACTTCAGAGAGATGATCTCATCCATCTGCATTAAACAAGATGGTTTCTTTTCTTTACTAAAAAACTGAACAGAAGAACATACAGACTTTAACAGAATATAGTGTATTTATTAATTTAAGTTATTTTACTTTAACACCAGGGAAAGATAGATGCAACAAGCCAATGATAATTATTTCAATAATATGCAGAAAAATAGGCAGAAACGTATTCAAATAAAAAAAATAGGTGAACAAAAAACTAATTTAGCTTATTTATGCTAAACTGCTAATACAAATAAAAAACATTTGTACATGTTGCGTCACAAATGACACTTAAGCTCTATTAAAGCTCTATTGTGTCTGTATGAAAACACATCTAAGAGCCTTAACTGTCTTTTCTCTGACACCATGATGAAGCGATAATCACTCAGGAGCTAAATACTGCAATCATTACGCAACACAGGGAAATGACATTCAGGTATATGTATGCACACTTGCACTTGCACACGCAAACACATAGCGACGAATGCCTGGTAAGTGATACACGGAAAAATTGTCCTTCTGTCCACAAGATGACAATATCAGGCATGTGGCCTCATGAAGTATGTGGCGTAATGCGAGCTGTATGTGGTACGACGCCTTAATCATATTTACTGGTCGAGTGCGGGAAATATTTTTTGATTTTAATATCAGCTTTGGCATGCACATGTATTTATTAAAATACATTTATTATAATCTCACTCTGGATTAAATGTGTGGGCTTCATTACAGTTGAGTGTAACGGTAACCACTTCCACATCCTCGGATGGCGATTCTTTATGTCATAGAAGACATGGCGTTGTTTGCAGTGTTTGCAAATGGCAGCTACATTACTGGCACAGATTGTTATTTGTCTTTTCCAAATGTCACTGCAATAAAAGGCTTATCTCCGCCTGTACCAACATCATTCACATATCAACATCTGCTCTGCAGGAGTGCAAGATGATGGATCTAAAATGGCATTCAGAGAGAGAGAGAGAGAGAGAGAGAGAGAGAGAGAGAGAGAGAGTGTGTGTTGTGCCAAAATGACAGCCACGGTTGTGTTTCTGATCTGTTAACAACTATGGGGCAGTTTGAGAATCGCACATTAAAATCCTAAATGTGATGCTAAAGATTTAAGCCTGACACAACTCTTTGAATTATGGTGTTGTAAACGATATCAACAGTGCACTGACCCCATATGTTCAAATTATTATAGCAATAAAACCAATAGTTATTATAATTGTGATATTTTACTGTAAATGATGATGAATGTCATTATTTTCATCAACTCTCATACAGCCATAATGATCTTTTTTTTCAGCTTGTGCTAATATGAATGAAACTTAAAAAAATAAAGTTGGAGTTGGGTTGATGGATGATGACGATGATGACGATGATGATGATGATGATGATGATGATGATGATGATGGTGACGTCTCCCCATACGTCTATTGGGAATTGTATTTTCCCACCCACGCAGGCAGTGATCTCTCACCTATGGGCTATGTCCTTCCTTATTGGAAGTTGTCACTGTGTGCACATATATAGTTCGTGAGCTGCGTGGATTTACACCCTCTGCCTCCCCCAGTCCTCCATTCCAGCGGAAGCGGCGCGGCATCACTGGCCACTTTCTGCGCGGCGACGTCCGTCATCTTGTGACAGCTCCTGCGCCCTTTGGAGACGCCGTGGCACTGAACCGATTTCGCAGCAAGTGCCGGGTTTGCACCTCAGCCCGCCCGCTCCATTCGCACATGGTGGTGGATGGTGGTCGTGTGGGATGTTAAAGAAAGCGTATGGATGAATAAATGATGCCGCAAGAGATGGGACCATGGCGGAGGGGTTGGGGGGCTCTTTAAAAATGCAGCCCCTCCGTGCGACTCTGCCCCACTTAGGAGCGCGTAAAGAAAATACTCTTCAATTGCAATAAAACCAGGAACGCACACCACACAGTGTGCCATCCTATCCGTGCTTATAGTCGACTCGTGTACCCCCCTATGATCTAAAAAGTGTTAATAGGAAGGTGGAAATACAGAGACTCGTAAAAACATCCATGCGTATTTACGCGTAAAATAACAAAAATGTGAATAAACCAGGGAATTGGGTCAAAATGCCAAACCTCGTGAATGTTAGATGAAAATATTTATAAGCATTGATGCACATGATGATAGTGATGAATGGACCGATTTCATCCCTGAATCAAGCTTGATAAAATGTATTATTCCTAAAGTGACAAATATACTCGATACCATTTCGGCGCAAACGTGTCCAAAAGGTGCAGGTGACGATAAACAGTTATTACAGAGCTGTGTGTGGGCCTCGCAGCCGTGTGAGGGGCGACACGTTACCTTTGTGCATGCCGGTGTATCGGTCCTTGAGAACTGTCAGTTCGTGGATTTTCCCAAACTGTTCAAACAGCGGCTTCAGGTCTTTTTCCTCCAAGTTCCGCGGTATCTGCCCGATAAACAGCTTAATGGCATCTTGGTCTTTCATGTTGCCGCTCTCCGGATGAATTGATATGGGTTCTGACCCGTTCATGGGTTTCGGAAATGTGAACTGAGGGTACTGGTGCTGATGAGGGATCAGGAGGAGTGGTGGCTGGGTCGGTGATGCCCCCGGTCCGGTGAAAACCAGGCTGGAGTGAGCGGGCTGATGGGGCTGCTGAGGATGGTGCTGCTGCCTTCTTGTTTCAGTCTGAGTGAATCTGGCCATTCTGAGCTGGGAGCAGAGTGGATAATAATGACAACACACACATACACACATATACACACGCGTACACACACACACTCTGTGAGAGAGCAAGCACTCAGCTGGAAACCAGGCTGACTTTCTATCCGACACACAACACACACACACGCACGCACACGCGCGCGCACACACGCAGAACAAGGCAGAGGGGGGAGATCGAGGCGAAATGAACGCAAAGGAGCGATATTAGACACTCTGGAGCGACACCCAGTGTCACATGTGAGGTACTTCAGCTTGGCCGAGACGACATTAACAAAAGTGGTGACTGAAATATAAGGTTTTAAAACACATTGTTTCTATACAGTGAAATACTTTAACTTAAAGTATCACAAAGGAAATTAGCAACATCTTCTCACAGGCCATACGACTTAAGTCTATGAATTTGCACTGCAGTCAAAATGAGCTACCTTTATATTATATACCTTACATAGGTTAGCAGGTGTCCAACCGCCTCATATCCGACAATCTGACAATCACAAAGCCTGAAAGACACAAACAACTAAATGATGCCAGGCATCCATGGTCATCAGGAAGTTAGACAGCGATTAAAATCCAGCAAAAGCTCCACAACAGTGGAAAGCCTGCACCCAACACAGGAAGCAGCATATAGACTGCAGATGTGGACAGCGACCCAGTGGAACAACTTAGAGTAAAGGACTGGGTTACACTAAACAGAGCAAGGGCAAACCAGGCAAAACCTGGGAACAACCTGCAAGTGGAGAAGCAACACCAATGGACCACATGGGTCCCGTTCGCTCCGACAAAGACCTGAACGAGACAGTCGATATTTTCCCAGATTGGATACGGCGCTGGCGTAATAAGATTTGATGATGAGATTACTTTACTTTTAAACCACAGTATTTATTATGCATATTATTGTTATTTTAAGTCACTTTATTTGCACCGTATGATAATCACATTGTTATTTTAATTAACATCATCAATGGCTTCCTACGCTATAGTAAACCATGAGCCATCATTCTTCTTTCTAATTTACACCAGTGCTGTTCCTAGTGTGACGTCTATAAACCAGTGGTTCTCAAACTAAGGGCCAAGACCCCCTGGGGGGTTTGTGAGACAAGGAAGGTCAAAAGATTATTTCCAGAAATCAAATAGAATCTAAAAACAATCCTCAATATCATATTTTAGCCATAATTCCCCCATAAGCTAAAACATACAAATACAATTTAAAACAAAACCATACAAATACATTATCATCCACCTTCTGATTTCTTTGATTCCACTTGACCCCTGAAGTGATTATGATGGATCAGCGACAGCATCAGCAGGTTCATTTACTGCACCACAGGAAACTTTGTAACATGTCCACGTAGGTGTTATTTTTAATAAACTCACCCAAATCAATATCCTTAGGCATAAATGGGGGTCGCATGTGTCGGGTGCAGTTATTTTTACACTCAGGGGGCTGAACAGTTTGGGAACCTCTGCTCTGAATAACCTGATTTTCAAGAAAAAAATTAAAAATACATTCATTATTTTATTTCTTGATGTACTTGAATTAAAGTAAACGTGAATTGGAAGCAACGTGTAAAAATAAAATACGTCTGATGTTTTAATGTTTGTACATCATAAAGGTCAGGCAAGGTCTGATCAACTGAAGTATAATGTAGGCAAACTTACAAAGCACCTAGTGGTTGGATAAAATAAAGAACATTGTAAGCATATGAACTGAAACAGCAGTCATTTTAATAGTAATTATATTATTTCCCCCTGAAATGTGGTGGAGGACATAATTTGAAAGCTTTAACTGCTAAAGATGAATAAATCAAAAAGGTATACAATGTGTGTGTGTGTGTGTGAGTACCACATGAGACCATAACAGAACCTGAGTCAAATGCTTACGCTCCACAGTTACAGCTGTTTTGGTTCAAAACCTCTTTTATACCTCTGATGCAGCTCAGCAAGGAAACGTGAACTGGCAAAAAATTCACGAAAGGATTTCCAAACCAAAGCCACCGTACTCTTGGCAGACACTCACTCAATTTGTCTTACTCAAACTTCTGAATCCTAATAACAGCTTCTGAACTTTATACTGCATTTTTGCACAGAAGGTGATTTGTCCCCATGTTTTTACCTTGTAGTTGCCAGAGCAAAGATTCACAGCCTGGAATGAGAGAAATTATTACAGTGATCAGTTGTCTTCCAATGCTATCTTTAAAATATCAGCTATTAAGTGAATAGACATGTGAGCATTGTATTAAGAGTGTTGAAATACAAACAAAATATACAAATAATAAAAAGTAAAAGGGGAAACAGGCCTCTATTCCTTGTCTCCATGTACTGGAGCAGTCGACAAACGATGTCTAGGTCAGGTAGAAAAGAAGTTCGGAGGCTTCCAACGCATGACAACCAATATCTTTACTGCTGTTAGCCCTGCTATTATAGAGTTGTTTTTTAAGTTAAAGTAAGTAGAACAATTTCTCTTTTGTTCTGTTGGTAAGATGATTGGACTTAGAAATTTGTTTCATGTTTCAATGTCCTTAACTGCATAATAATAATAATTGTTATAATATTAGCTTATAAATATATAATATAAGTTTTATATGCATAAAATGCTACACATTGTGCTTTACATAGAAACAGTTTAAAATTATGATAAAACGAATGAAGACAAATAAAATTGAACGTAAATAGCAGTTTAACCTATCAGCCATCAGGTAAAGCATATAACATATAGCAGTATGTTCATGGCTGCCCATGATTTAGTAATGATTTAGTAAACTTATAAAATGAGCAATAAAAATTGTATAATATTTTAAGCTTGGAATTTCAAAATCCTTGTTCACTGTGGTTAATTATACATGGCTTTCAAAAGTATAAAAACAATCTGGCATGTGCCTTCCTTTATCCAAGAATTGATCAGGTGACTGTGATGCACAGTGAACGCTGGTCACACGTGGAGGCGAGAGGTGTTGTGAACGGCAGTCGTTCATTAGATCGAGGCGAGGGACCAGGAAACATTATCCACAATTAGCAGACTTACTGTAAGTACTTTTCAAACAGCGCGCGGGCTAATCCCCCAAGAGAGGGTTTATTTGCATCATTTGCCTTCTCTTTGCAGACACTGTCAATAGCACTCGGATTCCAATCCATCATCGAAATAAAATACTGTCACGAGAACCACACTGCAACAGGCAGAGCAGAGTGAACTTCGCCACAAACCACCGTTTAAGTAAAGCACATCTGCAGGACAGATTTCTAATTACAGCCTATTTAACAGTGGATTAAATAAAGTGATATACTGTGTGTGACAGCAGGCTCAAGGCTGCAAGGTGAATCAATAGTGCTGCTGCTGCTCTCACTGTGGAGATTGGGCACCACAGAGGTCCCCTCCCAGAGCTTCCACTCACATATCACTGTGTGAGAAACTTGGCTCTGTCGCTCTGGATTCAGTGCAGCTTTACAGCGAGGAAAGACATTCAAGTACAGTGAAAGGGGATCATGGTTTTGCAGTGAAAACAGAGTTCAGACCTGAGACGTTTGGAAGGAGACACACTGGTTTTCTAGGCCACATGGTTGTTTTCTTCAGGGGAGAAGTGGGGGATAATTTCAGCTCCATTGAACTGTGCTCATAATATGTCTTTCTGCAAAGTTCAATAAGTGCAAGTGTGGAGGCAAAGACAGGAGCACGCAGGGGTACACATTGACATGATCAGTCAATAAAACAGTGGGTGGTAGCAACCCAGATACCAGACGTATTTATTTTTTGATCGTAAACTTGTCCTTTCAGATGTGAGAGTAAGTCTTTGAAGCAGTGGGTCTCAGATTTGCAGAAAAAGACTGGTTGCTGAAGCCGCTGCTTGTTTTTCGATCTGCGTGCCTCGAGTCCCAGTGATATTTTATGCTCGGTTCATCGTGTTATAAATGTATTGATTGGAGGAGGCAGGGCACTGA
This sequence comes from Hippoglossus stenolepis, assembly GCF_022539355.2. NCBI lineage: Eukaryota > Metazoa > Chordata > Actinopteri > Pleuronectiformes > Pleuronectidae > Hippoglossus > Hippoglossus stenolepis. Next base: position 18,102,946 of record NC_061496.1, on the reverse strand, counting down.
GTGAACGTGGCCCGGCCATCTGAATGGGAATTGGCGGGGACAGGAGTCGAAGTGGACGGCTCAGCATGTTAGCCCGCTTACGTCTGCGGCGAGGACACAAACAGTGCAGCTCGTATCCAATAACAGCACCGGGCTGTCATGGCACCGGCTCACCGGGCCTCTCAGGGTGGTGGGAACTATTTTTAGGGGATGCAGTCAACACACTGCACGCAGTGGGGGGAGGGAGGGGTGGGTATTGAGAACTTCCACTTCATGGCTTTTTATTGACCAGTGCCATTAGTGTTTCGCCCAGCTGAAGGCAGAGACAAGAAATCAATAAAGGTCACACTATTTGTGCAGAGTAAAAAAAAAGTTACATACGATTTAACTAGCTGGCGTTTATTCTGCTGCTTGTTAACCAGCGCGGACCCCGAGAGGGCGGCAGCCCGGCTCGATGTGTTCAGCTTGGGAAGTCTGGTGGGCCCGCAGGGAGGCAGCTGAGGGAGCCATTTTGCATTCAGTGTGCACTTGCAACCACTTACAGAAGAGACAGTCAGACAGACCCACACACACCCACACACTTCCTAATGACTCAAATCCAACATCGTCCTCCATATCCACACCTCACTTGCATTTTGTGCAAACACAGCTATGTTCATAGGCAGAGAAAAGCATAATCACATAGTTGAACTTTGCACTGTGCCGTCTAGTTATGAGGCAGTGAATGAACTTGACAAAAACAAAATGTGCAACTTTTTTTTGTTGCTGTTCAGCTTCCTCTCTCTGCTTGGGCTGGCATGGTGAAGTTCTGAAAGTGGAGCTGGTGGTTTAATAAGCGGTGAGAGAGGGAGATGTCCCCTGGTGCCCAATTCAACCATCGCGCTGCGGTTATGCATTGCAAAGCATGCTTGTTCAACTGTAAGGTGTTGTTCAAGGAAATTAGGGTGTGATGTGATGATGGTACATCACAGTGGAGACAGTTTTATGGACCAGTGACTCAACAGGCTGATGAGATGTGATAAGAGCAGACTGAACTGTGGAGTCAGTGCACTGCACCTTTTCTCTCCCGGCCTTAGATCCCAGGTCTAAACGTAAAGAGGAAGACTTTGATATCGATCAGCTTTTCATCTCAGAAACACTCCGCCATGGTTTCTTAATGCTGGTCCTGTTGCAACCATTAAAGAGACAGACTCTGTTGAATGTATAATTAAGAAAAGTAAATTAAAAACTCACCCTAACATTATCTAATAGGTTAAGATATGTAATTGTTAGTCCACTTTGTTTTTCCAATAACTGAAGGACTTACATATTTTACATATTTTACATATTTTTTGCTGCTATCTATTTTTGTGTTTCTTTTTTACTGCACACTCCTTGAAGAGAGAGACTTTAATTCTTACCACCAACAATGGCTATTCTATTCTATTTTATTTGAAATATCCTTCAGTGTCCTTCAATTTTATTCAGATTAAACCTCATCCTTAACTGTCAACACAGGAAATATCAGATTGTAGGTCCTTTAAAAAATCTCTGTGCCGTATCCAGGAGATGAATTTAAGAGTGTGCATCTTATACAAAAATTTGAGCAACCTGATGTCGTGCTTTTAATTCTAATTAGGATGGAACATGGATGTAGTCATTAGTGGAAAGAGGTCAGAGAGCTGCCTCTTGCGATCGTCTCACTGTAGCTAGCTGTCTTAATAATCACGCACTAAGCTGTGATTACACCAACTTTGTTTCTCCCACAAGTCGTTAACAAAATATTGTTTATGTAAATGTTAGACCTCAACTGCACTGGAGGAATTAAAAAAATTATCTTTCCTCAGATTTAGCGTGATACATCGGATTATACTTTACCATTACAATTTTAAATGTTTCTTGCTAATTACCCAGGCCCGTTTTAGATCATATTTAATACTGGTTAGGTTTATGGCAGGTGGATAATTTGGTTGTCGCTCTGCACAAATCCAAATCTTGTACCTTCCTCCCACTGAACAGCTTGTTGTTGGCGCCTCATATGTCCTGCATGATAAGATAAGGGCAGGAATCATTGAAAAGGGGAGGATGTTTAAGATTCATTTTATCATCTGAAAAACTGCCTCTAAAAAAACACTTTCACCCACTGTGATGATTCTGTTCCTCAGTCGGCCTGCAGAGCAATCTGGATATTTTTTCTGCCAATTTGAGTCACTGCTGTGATACGAGTAGCCTCCACGACTCCCTAAATATCAAGATTGCCTGGACTGCTGCTGCTTTAGTATCATTACAATTATATCCAGAGAAACCGTCATCATATCAACAGGCTGCACAGTGTTCAAAATACCTTCCCTCCCAGTGTTGAGTAACAGAGAGTATATTAATCTTTCATTCAAAGGAAAATGTCTGAAAATGTCAGAAAATGTAGTAAATCCCTGGAATATTGAAGTGGACTTAGGAGGATGTGCTCAAGACGACATGTGAGAATAATAATGATCCAGGTTCTTACAAAGGAATCCTTACTTATATTTGTCCTCTTGAAAATGGAAATGAATACAAATCTGTGCCTGAACAGTGGAAAACACATTCAACATAAGAGTGTGTAAATGCACTAAAGAACATTCTTGTAAAATGTTACTTTTAAATGCACAAATAGTTGGTCATTTATGAAAAGTAAGATCCTGGTCATAGTTCATATCCTAACATCTGGATTACATGAGGAGTCCTATGTAGGCTACATTCAACACTGTTAACGTGGCAGAAAATATCAGTGACTCTTGATGCTGAATTTGCACTTTCTAACCACCAGATGGAAGCTGCGCTCCATTGTGATTTTCCTCTCCACTCCTACTGATCACACGAGGACAGCCACATCTAAATAATGACTAACCTGTGATAAATTATTGCCAGTTCCCCTAAAGCTGTGTCTTAAATATCACATTTTCTATTATTAACCCATATCCCCTGAAATCCAACTGCCAGCCAAAGAAGCAGGGCTGATTAGATATAGCTGTAAATGGTTGGCTTCCTCAGTCGACTGCTTTGGCACAGTGGATGCAGATGAGGCTTTTTCGACAACTTTTACCGTGTGTAACTAAAAGCAGCTGTAGTGGGAAAGTTTGTAATACTAATGCTCATATCGTAATAGCACCATGGTATGAAAATTGTTGGTATTCGATGGAAGTGATAATGGTGAAGTGTGTTTGGCTCTGTTGGGTTTAGACAAACCGAGAGGGGGATGTTTGAGGACCAGTGAACAGCTGCTGCAAAGGAGACACTGGTGGAACAAACACACAGATTGTTAACAGTGGCCCTCAGGTGTGAAACAAAACTTTTTTCAAAAAGTTTTAATCTCACATTACGGTTTTTACTCCTCTATAGCACATCCCTGTCCATTTGTTTCTATGTTTGTTTGAGAGCAAGATTACACAAAAACTACTCGAGGGATTTCCATGACACTTGATGGAAGGATGGAATTTTTAATCTCTTAACATCTTCCCCCTGCAGCCAGCCCCAGGATCCTTGTTTTCCCAGAGGAGCCAGAACCAGAAGCTCCTCTGACATGTCTTTGAGGGCCTACCTCAGTTTGGAGCCTGCAACTGCATGGACTTCAGGAACCAGTGGGAGGATGTTCCAGTGTCGACTCTACACACGACTTCCACTGTGTGGGTGAGTGCCCTCCATCTTGCTTGTGAACACACTGCTGACACAGTATAATACCTTACAACATTTTGTGGGTAGTCTATAGCTGTTTTCAGACATGACCTGCGGAGGAACTCCGGAGAATTGGGTTCAGACTTTCTCTGCAGTTTTCCTTTGACACGTGCACAACGCAGCGGGAGTTTCTCCACTAAGACACGTTCACAACAACAACAACAAATCCTCTGAAGGAGTCAGGGGAAGGGGGTGCAGCAGACAGAGACAGGATGTAACGTATTCATTCTGCTGCAGAGATCCCATGATTTTGTTTACAGCACATCGACACTGGCGTCGGCTCTTATCACCACAAACTCCTTTGCCATCTTTGTCAGCTTCTTCTACATGTATGGCTCCACTTTTTCATCCATAGATATAGATTTTTCTTTTTATATACATATTTTTTTGACATTTTTTAGAAGCGTCATCAAACCCCCCACTCGCTTGTGGTGAGTTTGAGGACCTCGGAGGATCTCCTGCTTTGTTCTCACATCTACTCCTCTGGACTTTCGCTGACTTAAAGGGGACATAGCATGCAAATTCCACTTTGTTAGTGCTTCTACAGGTTAATGTGGGTATCTGGCATGTCTACCAACCCAAAAACTCTGGGAAAAAAACACTCGCGCGTTTTGTTATGGTTCCTCTAAGTCAGAAACGTCATGCTTGAGCGACTCGATTGAGCTTCCTGGGTTTTGTGTCGTAACAAGGCACTGGAAGTCTCCCTACATGGTCTTGGCCCACCCCCACCTCATCCCCCGTCCCCCGTCCCCCACACTCGTTACGCCGGGTTTACACCGGAGGCTGCGAGGCAGCGCAGCGCCGTTCCCAAGCGCGCAGCCGCCTGGCTGTTCACACGGGACGAGCATTTCTCCGCTGGTCAGCCCGCGATTCACTCACATGTGGCATTTGTCTGGATCGTTGGGACTGGGAGGCTGCAGCAGTTGCTCGGGCGCGACCGCTCGCTCTCCCGTGCGTGAGCTGGAATTTGTGTCAGCGCCACACAGCCAGCAGTGTGGAAGACTTCCGCAGTGTTCAGCACTACTGTACGCCGGGTTACAGTAGTTACGCCGGGGTACACCGACGCGAAGCGCAGCTGCGAGGCAGCGCAGCGCCGTTCTGCCACGCAGCCGCCTGGCTGTTCACACGGGACGAGCATTTCTCCGCGCTGGTCAGCCCCATAGACTGTATATATAAGGTCAGCCCGCGATTCTGCTTTCTCCGCTTGTTGTTGTACCCGTTGAATGTCGGGGTTCGGGGGTAAATGATGGTCTTCATAGCCCCCCACCCCTCTCTTTCTCTCTCTGTCTATCTGCTTGTGTGCTTGTAGTGGATGGGCAGAGGGGGACATTTAATTATGTGATTGGGAAAATTAAAACTCCAGGACAACAGAAGGGAATACAAAGTATGGGATGCATATTTGATAATTTATATCATATAAAATATGTAATTTATATCGTTTAAAATCATGGGGGAGAGGGGAGGGGAGCTGGCTCATTAGCATTTAAAGGAACAGGCACTCAAAACAGGTCACTCTGTGGAGGGCTGTTTTATACAGGGTAAAAAGGGTGCTGTTTTATATGATCCTTGTGGTATTTTGACCAAAGTATGTTACAGACATTTCATTAAGACCCCAAGGAACCATATCAACTTGTGGTAAAATGGGCATGCTATGTCCCCTTTAATCGAAGGGTGGCCATGCGGAAAAATTCAGCTGAAACTCCTGAGGCTCTCACTCGGACATTTGCTTTTTACACATACTTCTCCTCCTGAGAAACTCTGGAAGATCTCCAGATTTCAGTGTAAGTCTGAAAACACCTTCTGTGAAGCATCATCAAGACTGTGAGGCAGCTGCAGGTATGTGACATACTTAGGTGTTAGTTTGTGGATAACTTGTTGCATGCACTCACTCTTTTTTCAGCCAGAAACACAAGCATATACGATAATGTATAATTCAATTTCATGGGAATAGTAATCATTTTTTATCAGACTTCCATTCATTCCTACTCAGCTGGTATCAGTCCTTGCAGCATGTTTGTTGGGGGCTCCCTAATTCTGCTCGGGACAGAGACTCCCTCCTGCAAGATGCAACATTTGAAGCTTTAGTTTGTTTCACAGGTTCCTTTCAAAGTGACTGGAAATGCTGCGTCATTGAAAAGAGAAACAAATTAGCTTCATCAATTAGAGCTGAAATTAGTCTTTCTTTAGAGATGCATACAAACAGGTGGGGTTTTCATTTATATGCAAATTATATCAGGAAAATAACATAAGTGAGGCAAATGACCTGTAAACATCCCACAAAAACACTAACCACAGAGCTGATGTTACTAGGCAACAGTTAGCAAGGGTATACAGTATAAGTAAATGTCTATTTTATCTTAAGATATCAGCTTGAAATTAATTGACACTAAGTATGACTTAGAATGATGACTCCTGCATTCCTACATTATTACAAGGCTGAGAACAAACAGGAAATGGCTCAGGTAAAGTGTCAATCAAAATAAAGTTTGGTACACAAGTGAGCAACCAACAGGCAAAGGTACGAGGCAGTGTCCGATAATCGAAACAGTGAGAAGCACCATGGGCGTAAAGAACACTGACATGCACAACACATATGAATGAGACAAGGTTGGGTTGAGCAGGTTTGATCTCCTGGTAGAAGTGAGTCATGCTTTATGGCTCTGTTCGCACTGACACAGGATGATGGAATCATTTGAAAAATGAGTTCCTGTCAGGGAAATTTCATATCTGAGAAACTCAGGAGGACGCCACCATTTCTAGAAGTGTTTGAAAACATGTTGTAGAACAAGGGGGCGTCAGTATGGACTTTTCTCATGAACATGGTAAATATAACCCCATTTGAGGCAGATTATACCAACCCCCTCCACCCGAGATATTTACTCAAATCTCTTATTCCCTTTGTGTCCTCATGGTCCTGCTGCCAGTTGTGTCTGTACCTCCCTGTCCATCTGTCTGTCTGGGAGAATCTCAACCTGGATGCCTCTGTGGCGTTGCAGGGCCTTGTTATTCTGCTCGCTGACATTGCCTCTGGGAAACGTAAATAAAACAGAGTAATAGCGGGTGTTATTTGTATCACCTACTCTGAGTCCTAATTGGTGGAAATACCCTTTGGACAAGTCAGTGATGCCAAAAGGCTGCTCGAATCTGGTTCATTGATTATGACCAAAACAGGGCAAACGGACTTAAACCATACTCACAGCTCCTCTGTACAACCAGCTACTCTTATTCTAATGGTTGCAGTTTATCTATGAGACAACATGAGCGTTTCATATTAGAGTCATGTTTCTCTCATCTAATACATATAAATAAAATGCAAGGAGCTAAATCTTAACCAGCAAGGAGAGCGCCAGACACCCAGTGGAATATGAACAGAGAGAAGAGGAAAGTGAACAAAGCCCCTTAGTGAATAATGGCACGAGAATTAAAAGCTAACCAGTACAACCAGGGTTATTCAGCTGTTCACTATAGTGTTTAGAATATATATATATATATATTAATTAAAATAGGAGGCTGCGGCTCAGGAGGTAGAGTGGGTTGGCCATTGAGGGTCTGTGTTGCGATTACAGCTTCCTCTGCGTGCCAAAGTGTCCTTGGGTAAGACAGTGAACCCCAAATTGTCCGATCCCTGACAGCTGTGCTGGGCTTGACTAGTGTGTGATAGTGTGACGGCCAAAACACAAAACCTGATTCAATTACAAGGATCACACAAAACAATGAATGTTCAAAGTTCCAAAGTTCCTCTGCGTTTTAGGTTTGCAGGGGAAAAAAAGTCCAAATTACTTGGGGGTTTGTGGAGTGTTTCATCCATAGGCACAGTTAATGTTAAAATATATGCTTTTAGAAATATTACACACAGAACCTGACCAAAGAATTAAAATGATAATTACATCCGTTTCCATGAACAGGGTTGCAGGGGTCAGGAGCCGATTCCAGCACACACTGCTGACCAACAGACAAACAACCATAGAGAACGGCACTTAATAGGTTACATACTTCAGCCAAGGCCCATTATAAAACCATTATAAAACCACTTGGATCCGCACCACTGCATACTGGTAAGTATCAGTCCATTCAATGAGGTCTTCCTTTGGTCATGCTGAACCCCTTTATAAAATGTCATGATGTGGTTTTTGTGTGATCTTGGTAAACAAACACATACTCTTGACAGATTCACCTTTAGGATCTATCTCTTCTGACTGTGGGAGGAAAATTAAGCTTCAGAGAAACAGGCACAATTAGAAAATACCAACCTTTCACTCCTGTACTGATCACTTTGCTGATTGCACTAATGCACTGATTGCATTAATGGTGACTGATACTTTTTAATACCACAGTCTGCCACATCTGCCCAAACACCTCTGCTTCAGTCGGCCAATCGCTCCAGCTTCTCTGTTTCTTTACAAGCTGTAGTTGTGCTTCACTTATTGCTGTCTACTCTCCACCATCATCTCCTTTACCATTTTTTATACATGACTGTTTAACCTAACTACGCCTTGTCTCTGTCTGCACCTACAGTTCAAAAGCCCCGCACTTCCACGAAACCAGCTGCCTCCTAGCAACCTTCTGTCAGAAGTATACATGGTGAAGCCCACATTTCATCCTGAGAATAATTGACTTTTGTGGAAGACAAGCTCCTCTTCCTCACACAATTCATTCAGGAGCTGGAGTCCCCACCCTGCTTCATGGTTTATTGTACTGGTTTACTAATGCTCATGCCATTATTCACTAAGGGGCTTTGTTCACTTTCCTCTTCTCTCTGTTCATATCCACTGTGCGTCTGCCGCTCTCCTTGCTGGTTCAGTTTTGAAAATGATTGATTTGTTTGTGAGCATTCGTCATCTGCGTCTCTCTTGATTGTTTGACAGCGCTTTTGTGGCTATGACTCACTGAATATGATGAATGCCCAAGACAATTTCATTATTTGTAATTACCAGATCACATAATTGGATTGACCAGTAAATGATACACACAGATAAAATGCGTAATTATTTAATCTAACTAAATGTGGGGTTGAGCCTGTTGGGCCATTTTTCTGGGTTATTCAACTGTTCACTAGTAGTGTGTAGTATATACTGTATATATATAGTACACTATGTGCTTGAACAAGGAACAATTTTTAAAATATATTCACTGATGTGTAACTTCAAGTTCAGCTCAAATATATAGAACAAACAGTAACCAAGGAATTACATAATATGCACCTTACTGAATCAGGAATTTTGCATCAATGTTGGACACTGATTTTTGAAAAATCCTAGCTCCGGCACTGGTCTGAAACTCACTGGTGTAGAATACCACTCAGATATTAGTTTTCAATTCAATTGCATACTTTAATATTTTATACTTTCAGCAGCTTTTTACTGGTGTATCAAAATGTCATTATCATTTCTTTAACTGCATAAGGCCTCCATCTGAACAAGCTACTGAGAATCTGTCCTTGGGGGGGAAAAAACAAAACCTCACATCACTCAGATCTCAGATCAGGGTTATTCATACAGTCTTGATTTTGACCATATCTCACAAGAGAGTTCATGCAAATGAGGCTGATTGTCTCATAGCTGGCCAGAAATGCTAATAGTCTCTCGGTGTCAGACCCTGAGTGCTACTTTGTATGCTCAGTACAGACGCTACCAGCTCTCTTGTAGTTTTCCAAAGAAATTCCCTCCTTCATACAAATGGTCTGACAAAGACAACGCCTATAGATACACAGCTGTATTGTAAGGATTTGATAAAGATGTAGCAACGTCCAAAAGCACAAAAGATCTTATGAACAGTTTACATAAAAGACAAATGAGCTCATATTTTAATTTTGCAATCGATTATATATGAATACATGAGGAGATTTTAAATTATTATGATTGTAGAGATAAAACAAAAGCCAGGATGTTGCGACACGCTACCCTCTCATACCAATCCTACCGTGACTGAACACTCATAACATGGAATTATGGCTGTCCGCTCCATAGCTGGGCCACAAGTAAGCCATAGAAATACAGCATGTCTGCCAAAGGTGGCCTGAATTGGTTTTGTGGTATTTGGGCCATATTTACCATTTACCACATTGGCCACTTTAGCTTCACATCCAGATTACACCTCGCCTAGAGCACTGCATGTTTGCCAAAACGGGCCCACATTTGTTTTGGGATATTTGGGCCACAATTGCTTTTTCACAAGTGTGCCCCTTTAGCCTCACATCCGTTTTGTTCGGCGACAATAAGGCCAAGTTCTGCATCACTGCCTGAAGTGGGCCACTTATCATGCCTGAAGTGTAGCCGCACTACATGTTTTAAATAATTGCATCCACTAAATGTCATACCTGTCAAGGAGGATGGAGTTTGACAATAGACAAGCTATTTTACTATAGCCAGATCATATTCCATATTATTAAAATATATAGCTTCTCAGTAGTTATTTAAAAAGAGAAAATTAGTTTCACATTATGCATGCCACCTATAGGAGTGGCCCTGCAGTGCAGCAGCACTTGTCAGACTGGCATTTACTGTAATGATTGGCATTTGGCCTTTAGCATCTGTAAATCTCAGCTCAGTGTTGTTTTCAACAGCTCATTAGCATATTCGCATATTTTCTCCCCCGAGCTTTCAACCAGGAAAATGTTGTCATCTGACCCTCATTTCAGATTGATGGAATATGAAATAGAGCAGTGAGTAGCCTTCAAATGGAGAATTAATGTTTTTTTGGCAAATGTCACATCAATTCATCAACAGCAGGAACTGTCTGGGCACTGATGTATCCAATTCAATTCTTTAATAATGCAATTTTAGCCTGTATTTATTCAGGAGGGTTTTTATATTACTGCAGGAATAACAACAATCTGTCCCAAAAAGGTCCCGTAAGAATTGGTAGAAAAATGGTGTGACATTCAGTAAAGTAATAAAAAAGATGTTACCGTAACAGTAAGTCAAGTACCTGACTGACACCTTCAAACTAATATTTCACAGAGCTCCCAGGCACTTATTGTTTCAAGGCAATGTCTCCTGAGGGATGTGCACACCAGTACAGTGTTTTCTCTTGGCATTTATTCATCCCAGTCCATGCTCATATTCAGGTTCATGATTTTAATCTGAGTTATTACTTGAAAAAGTTTACACACTCTAATGTTCACTTGTTGAACACTTGGATTTGGTTCCTGTCTCTTTAATGTCCCCACCCTAACAAAGCCCACTCTCCTCTGATTGGCCAGCTAGCCCACTCTGTTGTGATTGGTCAACCGGTTTATGTAGCTGTAGGAAATGTCGGCCTCCGCTCTTGCTTTACGTGGCTTTTTTAGAAGGTGTTCCAGATTAACCACTGTGTGAGCAATACACAATATGTCACATGACATCACGATACCTCATAAATAAGCCAAATTACTGACCACACGTGTCAGTAGCTTGAGGTCCAGGAGCGGACTTGGGACTTTTTAACTTGGCAGACATTTTACATACACAAAAACCTAGATAACAAACTAGAGGAAAGGGAAAAACTAAGAATGTCTTCTATCCATTACAGCTTTTCATTATACTCTAAAAAACTAAGCTAAACTAAACGGATCTGACTGTGACCGTATAATTAAAATCAATGCCAAAAGACACACACACACAAAAAGAGATAAGAGGGAAGAGCTATACAAACTGGTGGCAGATGAATCGCATCTGTCTCTATCTGAAAATGCTGTTTCATAATGCAAATTAATCTGAGGCCATGAAACTAAACCTTTCTTACTGTATACAAACTCTGTGTTTGTAATGAACACTCCTTTTCATGGAGCTTTTTTCAAAGCTGAAACACTTGTGGAGTCATACAGAGCTTTTGCCCTTTGAAACATTCCTTCCATCAGATAACAAAGCAATAATGATTATGTAATTCTTCTTTTATGAAAACATAATGGACTATTCCTGGCTAGACATTCTAACTCTGATGTGTCAGCTGACAGTTAGCTTATCATACCATCACATTTCATTAGATCCGGGGGTCTATTTAAAGGCGTACATGCTCATATTCACTGTTAATTCACAGAAGACTCCTTCACCACATCTTCCACCTGATCAACTCCTTGCTGCTATGGCATTGCCAAGTTTAACATGGAATGATTGGTTGTTAAATGTTCCCTCCACTTTGCAGTCCATGGGGCTAAATCAAATAAATGTCCATTTCTGGATGCAACACATGTCATGAGTAACTCGCTCAGTAGTCAGATTAGAGAGGATGTGAGGGGGAGATTTTGGGGGAAGGTTGAGAAGTGTTGGTCCTGGCTATATCTGGCATATTTGCCTCACAGGCACAAGATGATGGAGATACAGATTTTTATAGGGAAACAGACTATTTTAACATTTCTCTCAAGAATTCACCTGGGGTGGTTTCACACACACACATGAAGGCTGCCTACTGACTTTCATATTGAAAGTTAGATGAGAAAATCTGCACCACTTTCATAACAGTGCAGTAGCTATAGAGCCAGTAGCTAGTTAGCTTAGCAGCAAGACCAACTTGGTTAACTAAAAACTAATAAAGTCCTTCTCAGAGCATCTTTAAAGCTCACTAATTAATATATAATAATTAAAATGTGTAAAAATGTAATGTTGCAGTTAAGAGGTAAGAAGGGTGTATTTTATTAACTTTGGACAGAGGCAGGCCAGATGTTATCCCTTGCATGTAGGATGTATTCAAAGATAAGCTAACTGACTGCGGGTGGTAGCTTCATATTTTCCGAGCAGGCGTGACACAGTATCAATCTTATCATGTAACTTTAATTCCCAAAATGCCAAATCATCCTTTTGAGAGTCAACTGTGAAACTCTTTTCATCAAAACTATTCATAAATCTTTTCAACTTTTCAACCAATCTGCCTTTTTGTGTGCATTTCCTCTAATATGTCTGAGTTCAATAATAAAGCCGCAGGCTTAGGATGGTTTGGGCCGCTTGACAACGTTTTCCTGAGGCTCCGGGTCGCAGAGCAGCAGAGTCACTGTGGTGCTGTTCAGCTTTCGGGATCAATATCTCCATGACCTCTTCCTAGGGGTTCATACCCCTTTATCTGGGAGTGATAGCCAGATGAGTACAAAAAGGGTCTGCTCAAGGCAATCAGGGTCTGAATCAGACAGGCTGCTGACAACTGTGTTAATACGCTTGAAGACTATGGGTCGTCTGCTATTTATTTTGGAAACTGACTAGAGAGTAACTGAAGCTTAGGCTGGTAAATGTGCCTGCAGGTGAAGGACGCCCAGTTGGGAGTCAGGTTGGGGGCTGGCAGGCCCAGAGCTAGATGAAAAATGGACGACATGACTGCTCCCCAAAAGTTAAGCCAAAGCACTTTAATAGCCCCCTGGATGCTGGCTGCTGTATAGGTCATAGATCCTACCTCCTTCATATTAGTGGATGGGACATGGACCAAATTAAAAAGTATAATACACATCAAATACAACTTTCACAAAGATGGTTTCTGACATTTTAGGGAGTTCGTATCCCACCGATGTTTGTCTAAGTGTTCATTTTTCAGGTGAGTTTGGTTTTAAATATGTTATCGTGCAATAAATCTGGGGAGACAAAGACAATTGATAACACATAACAGTAAAAAGTAATTGTAAAAGAAAAATGATAAAAGTCTCAATGCATGCTACTTATGTGATGTCTTTCTGCTGCTGTAACATTGCAAAGTTCCCTATTGCGGGACTAATAAAGGACTTCTTACTTAACTCTTACTTACTTACAATTAAAACTTGAATTATTTAAAAGCCATATTTCAATTCAATAAAAAGTTTTGAGAGATTTAAAACTCAGACAGTAACTTTTCCAGTGTGAGTTCTTATCGGTAATGGAAAATTCCAGGGGGTCGGGGCCTAACTGTTTGGTCTCTCTTCAGCCTCAGGGGAGTAATAGACAGCACGGGCTTATTGACAATCTCATGCTGCGGGCTAGTGAGTACTGATTTAGATCAGCCGAGTAGCTCGGTGCCAATCCATGAGTCTTCAAAGACCAGAGCAAAATATTACAACATTTTCTAAAATACTCAGAGACTGAAGGGGAGATAAAAAGGGTGATATTATCAATCTTTTGTGGTTTAAAGTCTGGTGATTCAATTTTGAACAACCTGGAGGTGTGCAATCATGTCTTCGTTGCATTACAATAACAGAAAATTTAAATAAATAGATGATTTAATTCAAGGTACATATTCCTCAAGTTGAAAAAATATGACCCCTTTAACCTTAAAGTCACCAGACAAATTTCTGGTCTTAAATTACGCAGGTTTTGAAGAGTGGGCACCACATCCTGAACTAGAGCTGATTATTGTTTAAAGAGGCTCCAGGCAACACTGTCTTATTCCAACTCAATATGATTCCCTTAATCCAGTCATAACACAGTAATGTACTAACCATGTGCAATTACTTATTTATTTACTTTAACAAAAAATACATGTAATATCATTTTAATTTCACTAATCTGATTTGAAACGCATAAGACTGTGAAACAATCTAAATCTTTTACCCCTGAAACCAGTGTTATTGACTTTTGTTTTCTAAATCTTGTTCATTGTGTTATAAATATATGCTAAAGGTCATAGCTATCCTAATGTCAATACACTATCAAAAAATAAATAAATAAAAGGAAAGGAAACAACAGACTTTGACCTTTCTGATGTTTTTCTTGTTGTCCGTCTCCAAACAGATCAACTAGTTAAGTTCCTCAGTTGTGTCCCACTGCCTACCAATCAGATGATATCTCCTCAGAGCCAATAGGGGCAGAGCAAGCTAGTCGGCTGGGTGTGTTGAGTTGGAGTTTAAACTTTGGACTCAAGAAGACGAACTGAGAGATACAGCGGAGACTCTCAGGAACAAAGACAAAGCTGCTCCACAACAACAGTGATTTGGATATTTCTGCTGGATCTCAGTTGTGTTTTGAGGCCTCTCTGTTGTGCCACACAAACAGAGACACTATGGAGCACTACCCAGATCAGGTAACCGTCTAAATATTGTCTTTTTGTTGCATCGTAGTTCGTCAGTTGTGGGTAACTGGGTCAGCTTCGCAGAGCAAAGTTCAGGCCTGAGAGGAAGTTAAAAACTGAACTTTAAATGTACATCAAATTTACGGTTAGACCACTGTTTTAAAACAGCATTAAAATTATTACTCATAAAGACTGTCTTACTAGCCACAGATATCCACACGGATTAGGGGGACATGTACAGTACAGTTTGTTCATGGAGGATCATGGTGAATTGTTGCCAGTAAAACACCAGTCCCCAGCTGTGGCAGACATACATAGTCCAGTGTGTTATCATTAAAGGTCATGATCTCATTTCAGGGTTGTGATGGCATTGAGCTGCTCGACTGGCTGTTTGATCAAAATGAGGGAATTCTTCGACATGAAGAAGCGGAGCACCATGGCAACCATCACACCTGGCCAATCCAGGAGCCGAATGTGCGTGAGAGTGTGGGATCTGTAATGTCCCTCATACATACCGCAAATAAACGTTTGCTTTCTATTCACTGCATATAGTTCATCTCTGTAGATCTTTGTCTGTTTCTTTGTGTTTTCTTCAAAGTCCCATTTCTCGCCACATTATCATCCCACGCAGACAGACTAATGATAACATTTAAGGTTTTTTACCCATCAGATGCTGCAGCCGCCCGAACAGGCAGATGACGACTTCCTCAACGCCCTCCTGAGTGGGAGTGAGTCAGTGTCAGGCTCACCTCTGTGGTCCCCATCTCCCAGTGACAGCGGAATCAGCGAGGACCCTCCTTCAGACCAGATGGACAGTCCACAACGTCCCGAGAGCCCCCACAGGGACACTCAGTTCTTCAGTAAGAGGCCCCAAACAAAGGCGGCCCTGGAAGCCAATGTCCCCATGGACCTCAGTGAGTCACAAATATCCAAGAAACACCTTCATATGGTAACACATTAGAAGATCGAGGGGTGCAACCAAGTCCAAAGAGATTTTTTTCCTTGCTTTTAACAACAGAACCGAAAGAGGCTATTGTCACGAAAGTAGTGAAATCAGAAAACATTCACATTGTATAATCTCGAACATGGGAATTTTTGCCATTTTTGCTTGAAAAATTGCTAAACAATGAATTGATTGTGCAAATTAAACTTTTTGTAGATCAACTTAGCTCAAATAACATCATTATTTCATTCAGATTACACTATGTTGAATATATGTGTTAAATAATGCTCAGAAACCCATTGAGTAACAAATTATTTATAGACAGATGTTACAGGAATTCATGTACATACAGACAGATGTACATATCACACCACAGTGGGACAACACAGAAGACAACTGACTAATCTAGAATTTCAGTCACAGTTTCTTCTGGCTTTATTCCCGCACATAAATCCCAGTAGCACATAGGATAAAGTAGGATATTATATATTATTGAAGATTGTGTGCAGGAGTATTCAAAGACACTGACGTTACTACCTAGTGATGAAAAAGCATAGTACACATGCTGAGGACCAAGTAGATTAATTGGAATTCGAGCAACATTCAAGCTCTAAATGCCATTTCTTATTTTTTTTAGAAAAGAATACAAACAATGACACTAGCATGTCGTATTTGTGTTTGTTTGCATGTGCTTTGTGTGCATCCTCCTGTCTGTGTGGTTGTAGATGGATGGGAGTCTGGATTCCCGGCAGGCAGGGTGAGGATTACACAATATCCATCTGATGTACATAGACCACAGCTGTCCTCTGGCTTCCCGCTAACAGTCAAAGATCTGCTTCTGTCTGGAACACCCGAACCAGTAAGTGCATCCTGGTAACTAAGGGCGACCAGGCTTTTGCCATCTGGGCCTCTACCCTCTGAAACTACTTGCCTGAGGAGATTAGTCTTGCCAGTACTTAACCTGTTTTTAAATCATTGCTTCAAACATAGCTTTTTATAGGGAAGTCTTTGCAATTTGTAATCTTGTTTAGATAAGGACTATAGAAATAGAGTTGCATTAATATATTATTATTATCCTGGTTGTGGTGGTAGGTTGTTCACACATGCAAAAGATCTAAGTGTGCCTAAAACGGTGACTTTATGTATTTCAAGTACATATAAAATTTCTGTGTAACTATTGTGCATGAATTTTAAGTAAATTGTCACTTTTCATGAAGTGTTTTTGTCTATCATGTTGAGTTACTCTGAATAAATCAAATAACTTGAGAATGATTTCATTAAATAATGTTTAACTTATAGATAACTATATATATATATATATTAAACACTCTGAAGTCATTTGATTTACTCACACTAACTCAACAGGATAGAAAACATTTTATTATTGTGACCCTTTACACTCAACTTGAGATTTAATATGTAATTGAAATACATAAAGTCAATAATGTTTTTATTTTAGTGCAGAGTCAGTGTGTGTGTGTGGTCTTTTGGGTGTTTGAGTGTTTTTATTTAGCCGCCTGACTCTTGTTGTTGTTCGCCACGTGTGTGAATTAGTCTGAGTGTGCACATTTACTTCAGGGAAAAGCTCTGTCAGCAGCTTTTGCTGATGAAATCATAGACACGCAAAGGGACGAGGCCTTTGCAAATCTGATCACACTCTCCTTTTTAAACTTTTTGGAAAGTTTGCAGTGCGCTCAGATTTCAGCAGGGGTATTGATCCCATCTCCGCTGCCCAGTTTAATAGGATGTAGGACACAGTGGCGGAATGCAACGTGGGCTCCCACACTGTAATTGCTCTGAGGTAGCCATGAAATGAGAGTTATGAAGGTGGACTGATAGCCTGCACTCATTTAACTACATCCTGTGTAGCTCCAGGGAGAGAGGGAGGGAAGGTGGGGGGAGGGGGGCTTTGGGGCCAGAGAATAAACTTAATCAAACTGTGGTGATGATGTTTTAAATGTTAGTATTCGTATCTCGCCACCAGCCCCCACCGCCATCGCAACAGTCTATTCCAGAGCTGCTTCTCAATGAGGACGAGAAGAAGCTTCTAGCGAAGGAGGGGGTGACTCTACCCAGCCAGCTACCGCTCACAAAGGTAGATTGCTATCAATACTTTAACAATGAAAACCATTATGAGCTCCTTATGTTCAATTCTGCCGGCACGCTGTATGAAAATGTTGCCTCCTCTTTTCAATCAGTATGAAGAAAGGGTTCTGAAGAAAATACGCCGGAAGATTCGTAATAAGCAGTCTGCCCAGGAGAGCAGGAAGAAGAAGAAGGAATATATTGATGGACTGGAGAGCAGGTAAGAAACAAACTTGTACGAGAGTGACCAGTCAAATGATAATGGTCTTGCAAAGTTTTGCATGTTAACTACAAATTGAATTTGTCCTTTCCATGACTGACAACCATTTTTTTCACAATATACTGTAGATGTATTGGTTTCTTTCCTGTCGTACCCCTGAGGTAACCCCTGTTCAATTTATTTCAGTTCATCATGGAAGTCACTTTGTGGCACCCTGATATGACAGAAGTGTAATTGGTATTCGCTATATGTCATTCTCCATCTCTGTCCTTATTACCTGTCTCTATATTTAAAGCTGTTGAGGATAAAATGCCATAAAAATTATCTTCCTAAGCCTCTAGGTACTTCAGAATCAGAATCAGAGTCAAAATCAGGGTCAATTGCCAAGTAGGTGTACACACACAAAGAATTTGCTGTGGTATGTTTGTGCATTAGCATGTAGGAAACAATATTACAAACACACAAAAAATATATGTGGATGTTAGATATGTACAGTATTTATGTTTGTACAGTATGACCATTACTGGCCACGGAAAGAGCAAAATTCACCTGAAACTTGCTCAAATATGTAATCCATTCTATCATAATTTTTGTGTGAAAGTTATTATTTATTTGCATACTATGATGTGCATTTATGAGAATATTTCATATTGACTCACATCAGACGAGATGACATCAACATGGGCCGATATATTTGATTTTAAACCGTGTTTTGCAATAAGATTGTCATATTTTTGTGAGTAAGGGGTTTTCCTTGTTCTCACCTTGTTCTCTTCCAGGATGGCAGCCTGCAACGCACACAACCAGGAGCTGCAAAGGAAAGTGTCACAGCTGGAGAAGTGCAACATGTGAGCGATTGTAAAATAGAGCTTTTCTTCCCATTTTATTCTTTTGTAATCTCCTGAAAACATGTCCTCCTTGAAACTGCCTCCAGCTGTATACTTCGCCCTCTTGTTCCCCACAGACCCTTGTTAATCCAATAATTTTTTTGTCTCTTCTATTTTCAGTTTTTTTCTAACTGTTTTGTCTTTCCTTTCCTCGCCTGTCTGCAGGTCACTAATGGAACAGTTGCGCAGGCTGCAGGCTCTGTTCATGAATACATCTAACAAGCCAGCCCAGACAGGGACATGTGTACTGGTAAGGACGTCCTCTGTGTGTGTGCCAGGCAGATAAATAAACTGCCCAGACCCCCGTATGACTCATTGTTAAAAGAAAATCCCCCTCAATGCAAGCCAAACGGCAACAACAGCTACAGCTGAATTAGCCATTGAGACAGGCCAATTTAGATATGTACACAGTGGACGAGACATCACAAAGGACACAAACAGACACAGCCCCCATGAAGAGAAATATACACTGTTTGAAAACCAGCCATTTAATACCTTTGATCACAGCAGCAGAAAAAAGAGCAAGGCCTTAAGCGACAGAGTGGAGCAGAATTTAAAAAATGTAATTTCAAATCTAAAAATATGAACAGGGCTCGGCTCTCAGTCACAGAATATTTTGCTTCACAGCAAGGTTACTTTCTTCAACACTTTGCAATCTGAAAGCATATTCACAGAGGGAATGGCCACCAGCCATAGAAAAGCCCAACAGTGTGGAACACAGATTTTCAAACACCAACTTTTCTTGACTTGAATGCAGCATGAAGTAAATATTCTCTGGTCCGAATCTTTCTCTCTGTCCCTTGTATTTTATTTTTTTTTTCCATATCACACTCGTAGGTACTTCTGCTGTCCCTGTCGCTAATCCTGTTCCCCAGCCTCAAGCCCTTTCCCGACAGCAAGGTCAGCCAAGGAGACTTCAATCCAGTCAGAAGTGAGTAACCTATGGCACCAAATAGATTTATGTGTCCACCTGTCAGCTAATCCAGGGCAGCTCTGTCACAGCCGAGGAGCTTCTCAGAACTGCAGTCTCGCCCACAGCTGGAGAGGCTCTCACCTGCCGAGCCTCACAGCACTGCTCTGCCTGTCGGAGGATTCAACTTCAAAATTTAAAGATTAGAGACAGAGCATGGAGAACCAAATCCATGCATTATCATTACAGATATGAGGCTAACGTTCTGTCAGCAGCTTTTGCTGAATTACCATAAATTGATATCAACTCTGTTGGCGCAAACCCACAAACTGTAAATTTTTAATTATGAGACGAGATGAGAATTTGCACAGCCGCAAAATGTCATTTGTTACAATAAGTTGTGTGACAGACATGAAAAATGGAATCACTCTGCACCTTCCCTTAGCTTAGACCAGAGTCTTATATTGTCTTCAGGTTTTTGAAGTGCAACGCCTGTTGTAAACCTGCCTGTTCTGAATGGGCAGTTAGCTTGGCCTGTGGTAATGATTGTTGGAGATTTTTTTCTGAAAGAGCCGTTCAATATGCAGTACCCCACACTGCCGCTGTTGTGAATGCCAAAACTTTTTAAAATAAAAGCTCTGGGTGTCAACTTGGCAGCTTCAATATCAAAAAAATCGAATTATCAAAAGGATCCGATGGGACAGTTTTGACCCAAAGCCTGTTGTCGATCATGGCTGTAGGTTATCTGAAGATGGAGGAGAAGACGTGTTCAACTCTGCCTGCTGACTGTGGCCCACTGTCCCTCCCCTGTTGACTGCAAGGCACTGTTTGCCTGTTTATTTAGAATATATTAATATTGAATGTATCACATGTCCAAATCGCACCAATTGTATGCACTGCAATGCACTTCCTTGTGCTCTTAAGAATACACATGCCAAGTGTGAAGCCAAGACAGACAGACAGACAGACAGGGATTTCTGGGATTAGCAGAGTTGAATTCTCTTTTCTGAATGTCTTGTCCTCCCACAGTCCAGTCGCGGTCCCTGCAGAACCTCCAGGCTTCCCGCGTGCTGAGCGTCATCGACCCCCCGTTCTCCACTGAAGATGAATCAGAGCCTCTGCACCCACATTTCCCAGCAGACCATGGACTGGAAGATATGAATACACTGATGGGGAAGCTGGGAGTGAACCAAGAGCGCTCGAGTTCAGAGACCGTATCTCTAAACAGCAGTCAGGTGGAGGGAATTGGCCACTTCCAGGTAGATCCAATCACTGGTCACATAGCCACGGTGACCCTGGATCCCCGCCGCTCCGCCAAGTTGCGACCACATGCTGATGATATGTGAAACATGTTAAGAAACTCCCCAAAATGTGCTCCTCCTAATGGTAGACACAGAAAGGGAAATTGTGTTTTAATCATTGATGTTTCCTTTAATATATTTTCACTCTGTATGTCTTTACCTTTTTTATTTTTTTGCGATACTGTTTTATATCAGTATTTTGATTTAAAATCGTACACTGAAATTGCCTGACAAGATAAACTGTGCATTTCCCCTGGCTTTGGTAAAATGTCAGTGTAAATGATTGTGTTTGAGACTGTCAGAAACTGAGTAAATAGAGACGTGATGGTGTCTACAGTTCGAGCTTAGTGGATCATTTGTAAAATGTTTTCAGTGAATGATTGATTGAAAGTGATTTATTCATGGGTAAAACTGCCTCAAATAAAAAAAACCCTATTGGTGGGATCAAAACACTGTGGATTTATTTTCTCAATCAAGTAGAGATTTCAGAACTAGCATAAAAGTGGCTCAAATCGCAAGGTGCAATATTTCCCATGAGATGGTTTTAGAAATGCGATGTCATGAAAAGACGTGATGTTATATTTGATCCAACGATTGAGATTCAAGGTCTGACTTTTTGGACTCTGTGATTGAATTATCCCCTGTGGAAAGTGAACAGAATAACAAAAAGAAAAAAAAATGTCACTATGTTTTTCAGAAAAACAAATTTATCCTGAAATTGGAAGACGTAAAAAAATATTGAAACATCCCTGACATATGGATTTTAAATACAAATAGAAATTTATCTTTGTGACCTTTTCCTCAGACTGACATATCTACAGCTCTGACTGAATCTTGAACAGCAGCATTATCATTTTAAAAGATGTTTTATATTATTCAATCAGAAATGCAACAGGGAATTTTATTCTACCTGAAATATCCTTTCTTTATCCCAACGTCCGTCTTTTTTAAACTTCTTTATGAATCTGCCACATCAAACTCAAAGTAAGGCTGTCAGGCACCGTCGGACTGTAACCACATCGGCTCTCAGCTGATAATTGGCTGAAACTGTTGCGGCTTGTTCAAGTGAACTCTTATAAAGAGTTGCTGCAACATCAAGTGATGAACACGGTCCGTTCTTTGAGGTTGACATGTCCTTAAACCTTTGTCTCTGTTAGTTTCCAATTGGGTAGTATGTTAGAACAATGTTTATAGCATAATAGCAGCTGGACTTTGCTGGGGCTTGGCAGGTATTGGTCACTAACCAAAGTACTGGACAAGTCAAAACTTTGACCGTAGTGATGTCACTAGAGGAAAAAAATCAGGTAATCACAGTTATCCTGGAAAAGCCATCTAGATCATCCAGCCCCCTTCCATCTATTCTCTCGTCAAAGCTATGCCCCCAAAACACATGATAGCACACTGCCTCATTGAAGCCGGCGTTTCCGTGACTCGCTCACTTACTTGTGGCTATTGTCTTCAGCGGGTGTGCCGGCGAATCATAATAAGATAATTCACCCAGAAATGAAAATTCAGTCATTACCTACTCACCCCTATGCCGATGAAGGGGCGGGTGACATGTTTGAGTCCACAAAACACTTTTCAAGGGTAAACAGTGTAGCAGCCAAATCCAATACAATTGAAGTAACTGGTGAACTATCTTCAGATGTAAAAAAACAACAGAAAAAAAGTATAACATGCCTCCATTCTGCTCGTGTGGTGTCATACGAGTGTCCGGAAGCCACAACATTCATATTCGACTGGAAACGGTGTCATTTACACCAAGTTTTTAGCCTAAATGTCCGCTGATATCTTCCGACAAGCTGCATTAAGGGGCCGTCGGAAATGCTAACGTCCTCTAGCTTAGCCACTTCTGGTGGACGTTTAGGCTTAAAACACGGTGGAAATGACCTCGTTTCGAGTCAAATTTTAATGTAGGGGCTTGCTGACACTTTGATGACACCACACGAGCAGTATGGAGGCATGTTATGTTTTTTCTGTTGTTTTATTACGTCTGAAGATAGGTATCTACTGTATTCAATTGTATTGGATTCGGCTGCTGCACTGTTTACCCCTGAAACTCCAGAAGTGTTTTATGGACTCAAACACTTCACCCACCCCTCCATCGGCATAGGGGTGAGTAGATAATTAGTGACTTTTCATTTCTCAGTGAACTGACCCTATGTTATAAATATTTGACATATTTTTGTCTGAACTACAGTTTACCACAGCTAACATGGCTAAAATCATCAGGCTTCAAATGCACTTTCAACTGACTCTTTTAATGTTTAAATTTGATTGCAATATGCACATTGTTATCTGACTGGTTTTTGGATTCCTCTGCTTTATTATTTGTAGCTGGAGGTGTTCTTTTCTTCAGTCATTTCAAAACCAATTAACTTTCACATTTATTAATGTCTTTATTAATGTAATGACTTTGCACTGGGTTTGTCCTCAAGACTGTCTGCAGAGGAGAGGACAGTTCTGTAAAACTACCAAAGTAATTCAAAACTAGAATGGCACTTTGTAGAGCCCTGCAGACGGTGCTATCTTGCAATGTCAAAGAAAGTGATAAATAATTCCTGGATCTGCCCCCTTGTCCTGATCCATTCCAAAATGTATTACTGTACAGCAGCCTACCTCCCTGACAAATTGAAACCTGCAAGATCCAGATTTTTATTTGGATTCAGAGCAGATCGCACACTCTTATATACAAACTAATATATATAATATAGAAATTAGGAGGCAACTTTTTAATGAGGTTAAACTCAGCACGAACATCTGGGTGTTCCATCCCTGCCGACCGAAGTCAGAGACAAAAAAAACTACAGCAAAGTCCGTTGGCCCGGGAAAGAACGCTGAATGTATCCATTCACAATGCAGACAGGTTAGGTGGATGTAAATGGATTTTTTGACTGGTGGAAAAGGGGCTTTTGGTATTAGATCTCTAAAGAGATTTTGTTAATTCAAACGCATTAATTATTACCTGGGAAATCTGTGAAATTGTCCAAACACAAGCTTTTAATCATGCAATGTTAAAGAAAGTGGAGAAAAACTCAGTGAGTTCTGTGTCAGTGCGGACTGATGCATGACCTTGTTGATTCATAATCTCTGAATCGCTGATCTCGGCCTGTCCCCTGGCCTGTCCCCTGGCCTGTCCCCTGACCTCCTTTATTTGTCTCTGTCTCGCTTTGTCTTTAATCAGGGTAAAAGTCTCTTTGACCTTTAATCAGCACCTTAACCCCTCCCTTTGATTAGCCCGATCCCTTCAGAGCCAGACTGCCTCCACACTTAGATTGGCTCCCACTGAGTTTGGTCAACCACAAGGGAATGACAGGTCGACTGAGTGAGCAAATCAAAGAGCGCCCTCGTCTTCTTCCTTATTTTTTAATCTACAAATTGGCTTTTTCTTTGGAGGTGTGACGCTGACCCAGATCAACTTATTGTGCTTATTAACTAAATAGTTTCCCAATTTCAGAGAGAAAGAGGGGGATTTAAACTTTTAAAATGCAAACTGGAGCTTCAGGGCTCAGAGTGGAATCAATATCTCAAACCTTGGAGAAGTGCAAGAGCAATTCAAGTTTTAAGTTTTTTTGTCTTTATTTCTTCTTTTTTTTCTGTGATGTGCTTTTCTGCAGCAGCACTAATTGACTGATTTCAGGTTATAGGACTGTAGAGTGGCACTGGTTTTGAATAATAATAATAATAAGATTTTCAGACTAGTAGAAAGAAAACACTTTCAGGTTTTATTTATTTATTTCTATATCCCTAAGGTTTTTAAAGAGAGCTTTGTCTATACATCATTCATTGCTTGATTTATTTAACAATTTATTCCCTTTTTGAACCAGGCTTCATACAGTGCTCTGCTTTCTGGAAATGTGCTCAAATAAGTGCATATCTGATTAGACTTCTCTTTGCCTGTTTAAACATTATCAAACAAAATCGTCAAAAATGATCATCATAATGTAAGTAAACTTGGGATTGATCACAATGATATCTATTATTTTACCATGTTCACCTGCAGTGTCTTTCTTACAATGAATCAACATAAGGGATTAATGTAATGTCAATAAGTCTGCAGAATAAGATGCTATTCTTAAATGTAACTTTGACTTTATTGATGTTGTTAGTTAATCAGTTAATCTTCGTAATTACATGACTGTAGTTACCTGGATTAACTGCTACCCATTTCCCTGCAGGCTCTTTAAGGCCATTCCATCATTATATGCAATATAAACTGTTCAAATATCAGGTGTCTGACTCTCGGCCCAAAGCAGACATCACAATGGAGATGATCAGTCCTGGTGTATCCTGGATTATGAATTCTTCTCCATGGTTACATTGAAACTAGAAGTCTACACATATGTTATCTTGGTGGATAAAATGTTTTCCTTTAATACACATTATAGTTTAACCTGGTAACAGCAGTTTACTGTAAGAACATATTACTCAACATGACTAAAAATGTGAATCAGAATGAATCTACCTATGACTTAACAGCGCATGCAGACATCAATTAATTGCAAAATCGTGAAGAATTAATTAAAGAATGATTTGAACTTTGGAATTGAATGAGGGATAAGTGAATTTTCCAAGGCACAGAAATTGATTTAAACTGTGGATGTGACATGCTGCCTGGACTCTATGCATTATATGCTGTTTTATTTTGAAATCATTTACCCTTCATTGTTGTTTTTACTTCCTGCTTTCCTATTTTTTCCAGTTGTCTGTGTCACCTGTGTCTCATCATGAATTAGTCCTCAGAGGATATAAAGCCTCCTCCTCCTCCATTACACTCTCAATTCACTTCCACACACGCATGTGTCTTGTTAAATATAAATATTCCTCCCTGTGTGTCTTTTTTCTGCCTTTTCCTCACTTTTTGTCTGATTTCTTTGCCTCGTTGAACCACCCTCTGTCTGTGACCTTTGACTAAAGATGTTGAACTTTGAAACCTTACAGGATCTTCTGAATCGTTCCTTTGAGTCTAAAGTTTGTGAGTGTTTCTTCTTTTGTTAAATGTTGTCTCAGCTTCCTGCAATTAGTCTTTAAAGTCTGAACTGTCATAACAAAAGTTTTCACACTGCAAACAAACCGAAGCATGGTTCAATTTTAATCAGGACTGAGCCGGACCAAACTGAGGCGCCTGTCACACTTGTTATTTTGGTTTGCACAATACTGGACGAAACAAGGTGTGAAAGTGCCTTAAGATTTTTTACATTATGTTGTAAAATTGTGAGGTCACTGTGAACACTTAACTGTCAAATCTAATGTTATGCAGAATTAATCAAGAAAAGCAACTTAATAATAAAATAAATGATAAATAAATGATGTCTTTTGTACTTTGGGCTTTGAAAAAAAACTAATCTTTTATTCTTTCTACAACAGTTCATGACTTTTCCTTCAAAGTTTCACTTTGACGCTCCACAAACTCTGATCCCTGCAGAGTAATTGCGTAAATAGCTGTTGCGTACAGCTTAATCAGGCCAAAGGGCAAACCACTCCAGACAGATAAATTGTGGGCTCATTTAAATCATTAGTTAAATCAGTTTCAGCAAAATCATTGCATATGGGTTAATTGTTTTGTGTCTCTTTACATAAATGAATATAACGGGTCTGTTAAAAAAGGCCTTTGTGCACTTAATTCATGTTAATTAATTTTATCAGTATAATTATATAATTTAATTATACAGCCCAGTTTTACAGTGTTCATTTGCAGTTGTTACATGAGTTACATTTTCACTCACTGCTCAGAAACAGATCTCACTTCTTAAAGGCTGCGATGCCTTTTATAATATAATAAAAACAGACTGACCTTGTTCAGACACGCTCTACGTTTTATCTCAACAGAATGACAAATTCAATCTCTGTAAAGAAATGCATCCAAGGACCAAATACACGTGATCACCAAATGAATAAAATTACAATTGTCTCAACAGCATTTACATTTTTCTTGAGGTCTCCTCTGACAGTTGTTACAGATCTTTTTTTTTTACCCTTATAACGTCAAAGCAAATAACATAAGCCCTGACAGCACATTTTTGCAGAAGGCAAGGATTGTAGCCTATAAACCACAGCAGTTAGTTGCTCTAAAAGCTCGTACTGGACAGATTGGAGAAGTGTAAATAAGTTCTGGCACTGGCTTTCTGAAAAATGTCAAGAAGTCACAACAATTACTCGTGCCTCTGATCACTCTGTCAGGACTGTGGGCAGGATGATGACTGTAACATGTGAACACTCGCTGTGAGTAGGAAGCCTTTTAAAACCTGTTTTGATCCAGTCGCCTTATTAAGTTGTTTGGCAGTTTACACACACACACACACACACACACACACACACACACACACACACACACACACACACACACACACACACACACACACACACACACACACACACACACACACACACACAGTGCAAACAAATGAGGGTTTCAATGACAGGGCACCGTGTCCCTACAGGGCTGCTGGCTCCACTCGCAACTAAAACATGAACCTTAAAAACGTCCATCTTCTCAAATATCACAGTCACACATATCAACGTGATCTCCTTAGATAGATGTAAAGGCAACAGAAATAAAGGAGTTCAAAAGCAGGACTCAAAACTAGATATGCACTCCATTCCATTGTGGAGAACATGAGGGTGGAAACAGAGGAGTTGCAACACTCTGATACGAAAGTGGAAGTGTCTGGTCATAGATAAATGTTTGGAAAGGGGAATTACATCCCCAGAGTTGGACCGACATCAAATATTGGCATAGAAAACGACAATCTGATATTGTTCTTTGTACATCCTAGAATACTAATCATTCTCAAGGAGACCCCGACTGTGAGCCAGAGGCCAGCTCTGTTTACTTGCTGCCTAACGCTACGCTCCAACATGAGATTGTGGTGCCATCAGAAATATGTCAGCCAGCCTTATCTCCGGCCCCCTTGGCACCATGTGTTCTTGGACCCAGTCGGACACACTGACATCAAAACATGTCATCTGATCACGCTCTCCTTTTATGGGATGATTCTGTAACAAATGATGAATGAACAATCTGTCGGGTCAGACGCTTTGTAAGCGCTCTGTAAAGATGCTTTAAAACAGCTCGCTCACTTGCTGCCTTCAAATTTGCATGATCAATAAAGACAACTCCAAAAATCATTACCCTGGCACCATAACCTCACATTCACCTCTGTTCGGCAAATAAAGAACAACATATAGCTTGTTTTCATTCTGCTATCCTAAGAGGACCCCTCGTTGTGTTGGCATTGCTTGTTATTAACGCTAAACAAGCCAGAACAATGGCACCCCCGTGGGTCATTTTTGATAGTCGTCATAGGTTTAGATGTCGTCATGTGAAACACAACATCATCAGCACCGAGTGCGATGTGCAGTACTGCTGCCTTCGTATGTCACTCTTGAAAAGCAAGCAAAGCTGTTGAGTATCATGTGGGCATGTCGATGCGTTCAGTTGTGGATTCATCCAAGCACCATGTTTGTGCAATCAGAAACATGCAGACCTTGGACCAACTCTCTTCCTATCAAGGACCATCCATCCATTATCGATACTGCATATCTTTTGAAGGTTGTGTGGGGCTGCAGCCAATCCCTGCTGACATTGGATAAGAGGCCGGGTACAGGGCTCCAGGGTATTGCTGGGCCAATACACAGAGACAAGCTCAAGGGCCATTTCAATTTTTTAACATTCTTCAAGGGCCATACTTCTATAGATCTACACAGTTTTCTCCTTATGTAAACTATATCACAACAGCCAAATATGTGCAGTATATGAGGGGGTAATTGTTATACTCACGCACACTTCAGAGCCTCATTCCATCCATTGCACGATTAGAAAATCTGACAAACGTTGCAGGGGGCTCAGAGGCGAGGTTAGGTGGGAAAGGCTGTGAGAGTGACAATGACACTTTTAGTGACACCCTCAAAATGAATGGCGACACAGATTCAGAAGGCTCTTGGCTCTGGCCCCAGCGATGCCCAAAGCAGGAGCTCTCACAGCAAAAGATATGCAAGCAGACATTTGAATAAGCTGTAAAGCTTTATTTACCATTATAAGCTTTGTAGCTGTTACATAGTATGTGCAATAAATCAAGAGCGACACATTGCCACACAGGTGTGTGTGTGGGTGCTGCAGTCGTCTGTCTCCCTTAGAGAATGTGTGGCAGATGACAAAAGGTTACACAATTCCATTGGAATAAGACCAGAGCATAGTTTCTCCATGGACACCGTTTCCGCCAGTCTGATAATCAATCTTCCCACATTTGATTAAATCTTAAATCTTTTATGACGTAGCAGTTGACCCTGCTGCTTTCTGACATGCAACTAATATTCTCCTGAAATTATCTGGAGGGGTTGTTTGTCTGAACGCAAAAGTCAGAGTAAGTTGCTGTGGACTTTCACTGGAGTTTTACCTGCCAGCCCCGTATTGAGTGTCCGAGTGAGTTGACCGGAGAATTCACCACGAGCGAGTGGACGCGTTGATTCAACATGCGACAGACACAAAACTGAAAAAAACAAAGACAATACAAATATCTCAGGATGAAAACGAGGTGCAAGACAAAGACGAAGATGACAACATGCAACGAGATTGGAGAGCTTTTGGTGATAAGGGCCGATGTCGATGCGCTGTTAACAAAAATATGCGATTTCCACAGCAGAATTTATTTGTCATGTCCAGCCATGTTGTTCATATATGAAAGGCAAAGTCTGGATAATATCAGAACCTTATTGTCTGAACATTATCTGGAGTTCACGTCTGAGGAGAGCTTATGTCAGCATATGCCTTCCAAGGTGTGCCTTTTAGACACTGGGTGGTGTTTTGAGCCATGTTCAAACCATGATCCAACTGCTTCGAGTTTTCTAGAGGTGGGGTTACAATATACAACTTTTAACACACCACACAAGTAAAAACGAGTCTCACCATGTTAACTGATGCGCTAAGAAGGCCTTTCCATCAGCTGCAATTAGTGATGTTCGCAGCAGCATAATAACTCAGATGAAAAGTGGTTTGGTTTGCAAAGAAATGTCAGGTGCTTATTTTACATCACACATTTGAATGCTGAGAACATTAAACAAAGCATGCTGTCAGCGCTTGTGCATTCGGAGGTTTAAGGATTGTTTGAATGACAAGAGGTGGGTCACGACAGATTAGAACAGTGAAGATTATTCCTTTCTTCTCGCAGTCATGTCTTTTTAATTTGCTCAGACACTTACAGGCAGGGATCACTTACAGACAAGGAGGAAGTGATTCCCCTCAAAAAGTCTGTTCCTTGAGAAAAGGAACCAAGCTAGGATGACAGCCCCCTTTTATTTGTTTAAGGGTTATACTTTTCTGTCTGTGGACAGATAGGTTTCATTTAAAGCTGTTTCTTCACTTATTCTGAAGTGTGCCCGGGCTTCGCTGTTAGATCAACAGCAGCCACAACAGGTGGCACAGTGCACTTTCCCACTCGATGCCAGCTGGCAGCCAATGGATGCTGAGGAAAAGTGAATTTTGATTATACAACTGTGGTTTTACAGTACATTATGTAAAGAGGAGACACATTAACACAGTCTGGGAGGACAGATATAGATAGCCTCATCATTGTCATTATTCCATCAATTATGATGCAAATGATATCAGTTCAGAGCCAGAAAACACTTAACAATCAGTGCGTCAAGCGATGTTATACTAGGAATTCAGTTAAATGTTTTATTCTGTTTGTAATTAACTCCCGTATGATTTTATTTCTACTTTATTTTCTTTTGGTGCTGCTAAACTATTCACTCTCCTGAATCCATAACACAAGTTGTTTATTTAGAGAAAAACACAAATCCTCAGCTTTTATCTTGTTTTGAAAAATGGTAACCTGTTGGGATCTTAGTAGAACTGCCAGCTCTCAAATCTAAAAGCTAAAATGTTTTCAAGTCCATCTTCCGCTTATCCTTTTGAGCTTCATGCTTAATAATGTCCCTGATGACATCAGGTGAGATCAAATGTTTTGGAGTGTTATCACTACAAGTTTGGCTTCTGTTTTGGATATTTATTTATGATGCTTTTTATTGTTGCCACAAGTAATAAAGCAAACTCAAACACACAAAGTAAAATAAATAAATATGTATATGTGCATACATATAGAATTAAGTTTGTAAATACACACTAGTGTTGTGTTGCTTCTCCTATATGAAGTAGACACTGTGCACATACTGTGTAGTTTAGGTAGTTTGAGAAACGAGTGAACAAAATAAAATATGAAAATTAATAATATAAATAAGAATAAAATCTAAATGAATCATATAAAGGTTGCAACCATAACATTCAGAGAACAGTATTTTTTGTCCAGGATCATTTGTGATGTTCACAGAGCAGAGAGCTCTCAGACGTTGGACCCTGAGTACAATTTCCATAAACTTCATTTTCATGCTGTATTCAAAAAATTCCCTGTGCTGACCCGGTTTCCTTTTCTCCTTAGAAAGTTGCAGCTGCCGGGGGATTTAAGGAAAGGGGCACACTTTATAGAAGGAATGCGCAAGACGTCTTTATCCTTTTGACATTTACAGTCAGTGCGCAATGTGCGCAGTTGGGTTCCCTGCAGCGCGTTATGTCGTGTCCTTGATCCTTCCCCTCCTCATCGCCGTCATCCAACACAGAACTGCACTAACTGTTGGCTACAGTAAAAATTGAGCACACACATCCTCACGGCACGTTTGCATATTTTACGCGCGCCATTGTCTCCGCTTCTTCGCTTTTACAGCCGGCGCAGCGCAAACGGGATTCTGTGGAGGCGCCTGTGTCAAAATACATTATGCTTAACGACCGATGGACATGCTGGCAGACTGTGATGTGGCTGAGGCTATCAGAGGCGTGCGTCCGCTCCGACCATCCAGCATGGTGAGGAGCGCATCATCGACCGCGCGACTGAGCTGTGCGCGTTCGCGTGGAATCCTATAAACGTGGCGTGGCGCGCGGAGCTGAAGTAGTCCTGGAGAGAGGAGGAGAGGATAACAGCGGCTGAGGATCGCATCTGCAGCCCTATGGAAAATATCCTGGCACAGATGGAGCAGGAACGCTCAAAATGAGGCTCACGCAAACTTTTCCTCTCTCTTTTTTTTGTGAATTTCAACTTTGCTGCCCAAAGTGATATGTGAGCAGGAGAGTCCAGCCATGAAGCTGAATGAGACTGAGGCTCAGACACTGGCTCCAGAGCCATGTGAGCAGCAGATATTGCAGGAGGACAACCCTGGCAACTCCAGCAGAGATTCCAACATGTCACTGCACTGCTGGCTGGAGCTCCTCACCAGGGAATCTATCATGGATTTTCCAGGAGACAACTCCAGCCTGGTGCTGCGTATCATGATAGCGTGTGTCTACTCTATAGTCTGTGCACTCGGGCTGGTGGGAAACTCGCTTGCTCTGTATCTGCTGCACTCGCGCTACAGGCAGAAGCAGTCGTCCATCAACTGCTTCGTGATGGGTCTGGCCATCACAGACCTCCAGTTTGTCCTCACTTTACCTTTCTGGGCAGTGGACACAGCCCTGGACTTCCGTTGGCCATTTGGCCGTGTGATGTGCAAAATCATCAGCTCTGTCACCACCATGAACATGTACGCCAGCGTGTTCTTCCTCACAGCTATGAGCGTGGCACGATATTACTCTATCTCCACTGCAATGAAGATGCACAGCAGGCGTGCAGCAGCTGCCAGAGCCAAGTGTACAAGCCTTGGCATCTGGGCTGTCTCTCTGCTGGCCACTTTGCCCCACGCCATCTACTCCACCAGCGCCCAGGTATCAGATGAGGAGCTATGCCTGGTGCGCTTTCCAGACTCTGGCAGTTGGGATCCGCAGCTTCTCTTGGGTCTATACCAGCTGCAAAAGCTTCTGCTGGGCTTCCTCATTCCTCTCATCATAATTACAGTCTGCTATCTCCTGCTACTGCGCTTGATCCTCACCCGAAGAATAGCCGGTGCATCGAGCACAGAAAGTGAGCAAGGTCGGCAAAACCGGCGCTCCAAAGTAACCAAATCCATCATCATCGTGGTTCTCTCCTTCTTTCTGTGCTGGCTGCCCAACCAGGCGCTGACTCTGTGGGGGGTGCTCATAAAGTTTGACCTTGTGCCCTTCAGCAAGGCTTTCTACAATGTGCAGGCTTATGCTTTCCCCCTGACTGTGTGCTTGGCTCACACCAACAGCTGCCTCAACCCCGTGCTCTACTGCCTGGTCCGCACGGAGTTTCGGGCCGCTCTCAAGGAACTTCTCCTCCACGCCACTCCATCCTTCAGGAGCCTGACTCATCTGCTGCGTCGCAAAGCCAAAGTGGCTGAGGCGCCGCCAGTGCTGGTGCTGGTCCAAATGGATGTCTGACAGGACGACTAGCTCACTGTGACGGAGCAGCAGATGGAGTGAGGGACAAAGTGAATAAGTGAAAGCTGCCCATATAAAACTTTTGATCTGGATCTATTTACCATGACGCTGCGTTTATCTCAGCCCTGTCAGCCCCCCATACATCTGTGTGACTTTGAAAACAACACCATCATAATGGACCACCCATCGCTATGCGCCCCAATTTCAACGCACGCTCCAACATTCACTGAGCGACTCTCTGGCTGTTTGTCTCGCTCTCTCTCTTCCTCTGACTGGCAGCCCTTGTACTGCTCCCTGGTAAACTCTCATGAATATGTATAGATGTCGATCACAAATGAGATTAAAATAGTCGCAGCTCTCAGACATCTCTGAGATGAATCAGCTCAATCTGTTAGTAAACTACTAATAAGGTAATAGTTTGTTCTTTGGTGCAGTTGTGTACAATGTTCGTTAAAAAGCAAACTAGAAAAAGTAGGCTAACTGTGTATATTTGCTAAATCCAAATGACAATGAGAAGAAATTAAATAAAAAGCTTATTGGTCCACAGTTGTTTGAAACTGAGACAATACAGCGTAAGAGTGACGGCCACTTTACTGACAATGGCTCTGGTTCCGGAAGTAAATTTACCATTTATTTTCTAAATTGAGATCTTCTCCAGTCATTATAATTGTCTGTTATGTGTTATACTGTTAAAGAGTTTTAAGCAAAAAAGAAACAGGACTGTGTAGATAATTGTTTAAGAGTGAAGGAACTACACATCCCATAACTCATTCGGAATGATCGCTTTCCAATGACTTAATCTTGTTGTAGGGATTTTCACCCCTTTGGACTTTTTCCCCCACTCTGAAAAACTGCAGCATGTTAGAAAGGGAAATCATGGTAGCTCTGTGGTCAACATAATGAAACGCTAAACCATCCAATTGTATTCGACAGGATTTTCGCTGTTATATTTTCCATGGTAACAGCAACCACACTCATCACAGCTGTCAATTGACATTGTTTCACACTCTCGTAGCTTGTGGTAAGTCTACATTGGATGGTCACAAGGTTATGGCTGATTGTCAAAATCTCTTTACAGAAAATGAAATTTTACCTGCAGAACCACGCTGTTGAGCTTAACAACATCTGTGAAATTTAACCAATCAGCAAGTTCATGTTTTAATCCACTGATCTGGCCAATCACAACCATTTATCTAAAATGGAGTTGATTTGGGCGTCCAATGGGAGTGCAGCAGCAGCATATTTATTTTGGCTGATGCTGCTGCTGCTGGTGTGGACAGACCTGTTGAATCTGCCATAGAGACTGTATAAGATGAGCTGAATGATATATTTTTTATCCAAAAGAAGAACAAACAAACTGCACTTGCACTAGTTTTTAATGCTGCTCTGCTTTACATTACACCTTTCATTGCTCTGATCGGATGAAGGCATGTTGGTGACACCTCGTGGAAAATAAAATTAAACTGAAATGTATTAGAGTCATTTGCAATTTGAGTTGTTTAGTCTTGGTACAAAGTTTCATGGCTCAAATTGTGACAAAATAAAACTAAGCAAAATCAGTAGAAGTTAGAAGATCTGATATATCCTATCCTTTTTCTAGACTAGTGCAGTGCACGTCAAACTGGCACATGACATCATCCAAAGGCTGTTTCTCATAGATACCGAAGTAAAAGCAGAGGCAGGTTACATTGGTTAGAAAGGTTACAAAGACTCTTCTGGACCAATAGTGACGCACTGATATACAACAAAGGGTTCAGTATAATGATTATATAGACGGTGAATTGAATGTGTCCTTGTGGAAACCTGCGAGATCAAGAGATGAGGTGGTTCAGTTTTGTATTCTATGCACAAAAATAGGAAAATGTCTTCTCTCTCACACACACACACACACACACACACACACACACACACACACACACACACACACACACACACACACACACACACACTTGGGTGCATGTTCCTCATTCATGTAGATTCGTGAGAATGAAAAACATAATGAATGATTTAAAATTTGCATTAAATTTACATTGAATGTGTGTCTTTGCAGCATATCAAAATCAGGCCTGACATAAATCCATAAAAATAAAGCTTTTCTCAACAGCTCAGTCCACTGACTCCCCCCATCAGTCGTTCCTTCTCCGTTAATTCACATTGTTTTGTATTTTGCAGGAGCACATAACCAAGTAAAACTGATGTGACAATGTGATCTGCTGTGATTATGTCATCTCTCTGTGTTCTGTAATGACTGTGACTCTAATCCTGATCGGACAACTGCTGATTTGATGTTTCAATGGTAAAAAATGTATTGACAGACACTATGTAAATGAAATGTAGTAAAGATTTCATTAAAAAAAACTTGAGCATGAACTACTTGGTCTAACTGGTCCAGGCCAAGTTAGAATAAAGAGCACACAACGTACATGTGGGGATGATTGACACAGCTCAGCCTCTAAAGGTTTTTTTAAAAATAATGCTGTGAAACAACACCATACTGACAGAGGAGCAACTGACAATAGATTGATATTAATTCCTCGGTTCTTTTATTCATGGGATTCAATTTTCTGATGCAGTGTTTTTGCACCTCCTCTTCAATCACTAACATCAGAGCTGCACATAATAAAGCTGCTGACAAAGTGCTGTTAACAAGAGTCGCTGTCAGGGAAAAGCTCTTCCTAATCCTCTTTGATGAGCTGGGGTGAAAGAAGAATTTTCCCTTTCAAGCAAGAGAAAATTTAATTATAGGAAAGCATACACAAAATATCCTGACATCCATTATTACTTAGGCGTAATGAGAAAAGTTAGAAAAATTCAAAATTCAGCTCATGGATTGAATCACCTCTAAATCTAGACGTTCCTCTGGTTAGTGACAGACTGAATTGTGAGCATAGTAATGGATTATTACATATCATCTTTATTAAAATTGGGACAATGAGCAAAGCAAGCAACTGTTCTACTGAAGCCCCACAGTCACCACTGGTTTGCAGTAATTTAGGTTCATGCTCACTTGTATTTGAATATGCCTCAGTAAAGCATGAAATGACAAAGAGCATCAAAACTTCTGTATTATGATCCACACACACTGTCAAAACCTGCAAAAACAATCTGGCAATATTCAAGCTCAGAAGTGGCCAATTCATGCTTTGTTTGACTCTGGGCAACATATAATTTATCTGCCACGGGTTGTCTGCTGCGTGCGCTGTACTTGACAGCAACCTGAGACATACACAATGCACAAAGAGTGGGGAGAGATGGGTCAGCAGGAGCTCAGTTTTGAACCCCAGGGCCGCTATTGTGGGTTTATCGGATCATGCTGGGAAGATAGACTGTTTTCTGCTGAAACCACAATTGTGTCTAACAGAATGACCATGTCCACAAATTCCCCAAAATCTATATATCTATATATATCTATATATACCCCATAACTCCAGCAGCTTATTATTATTCACTTGGTCTATTGTTTCACTCTCAGCTGCGGAAAATCACTTTTTGTTTTACTTGTAATTACCCATACCTGCATGACCGAGATTTGTAGCCCCGGCACATGCATCCTTTGAATCCTGCTGGGCAGTCCACAGAAAAGAGTTCAGCCTTTGCATTGTTACCAGCCTCAACAGTGGAGCTGCAAAATTGTTTCCCCCTTGTGAGCCTGTTTGTGTGTCATTGAGGCTACATGTGTTCCTTGACATACCCACTGGGGCGAGAACTACAACAGAGGTTGTTTTGAGCACTTTATCAGGTGAATTGAATATAACTGTCATCATTATAGCGTCGCTATTGTGTGAGATACAGTTTCGAAACTTTCCAGGTCTGTAGTTGACAATGAAAGGCTAAAATTGTACATAGCACAATATAATACAGAACTAGGTCAGAGCAGAACAAACTAGAGACTCTCTTGTGCTGGGACGACGCCTGTAAATACTGACGTTCAGATCCATAATACAGTCGTCATTACTAGATCATTGACAGGTATCATAGCTGGTGTGATCCCATTGTACAATGGTAGAGCCAAGGACACACCCTGACTTCTGTTGGACTGCATACATCTTCAAACTCAGCCTTCAACAAGTGTTGCGACTTTTTTGCCTACATCATCCAATAAAAAAATAAGATCTCTGTAGTGTAGAGGGTACCCAGGTAATTCAGGAAATTGTGTTTTCAATTGGCTCAAAGTACTTTTTAGAATTGGTACACAAAAAAACTGTTTCAGTGTCTAGTGGAGTGTGTGTGAAAAGTACCCCAAAAGAAATCTACTTTAGTAAAGTGCATATACATTAAAAAAAAAAGAGTAACAAAGTAACAAAGTAGATGTACTTACATCCCACCCCCCGGTAGCTACGGGGTACTTGGTATAAGATCAACAGACATACTTGGTTACCACGGTAAGAATGTTTTTTTGTTTTTCGAGTTGAGCCGCAACCTTTTGATGTTGTCACAGATGACATCATTGAAGGTCACACTCCAGCTTGACGGGAGCCGAACAAGTAAAATGATAATGAGGAAGTGCTGCGGGGGAAATACAATAGACTGAGACTGATGTAAATATGACACTAACTACAACAGGTCACCAAGCAGTAACTTCTTCTTTCATTTATGTTGGAGTCAACACCTGAGAGGAGGTGGAGAACAGACTTCCATACCTTTGAACAATAAAGGTGGAGAGATACATGTAGGACAGGACATGGAGGACTGGCTGACTCAAAGGAAACCCAAGGCAGCAGAATGACTTTCAGCTCTCATTCCTATTCTAGAGAACTGCCAGGCTTAGCTTTTACATTTTAACGTGGCTAAGGAGATAGAGTGGCCATCCTCTAACCAGAAGGTCTGCGGTTCAATCTTCCCCATCTGCATGCCGAAGTGTCCTTGGGCAAGATACTGAACCCTGAATTGCCCCTCATAGAAAAAAGTGCTGCCCATAGATGCACTTTATGAATATGTGTGAATGGCAGTAAACTGTATTGTAAAGGGCTTTGAGTGATCATCAAGACTAGAAAAGTGATATACAGACCACACTACAATATGCAAAGTGATTTTCTTGAAGTGTCTGCTCTTACATCTGAGTGTGTTTCACACCGAGTGTCAAAGTAATTTATTTCTCCTTTTCTGTCTCTTTCTTTTGAAAAAAAGCACCACAGCCAACACAAAGAGGTGTGCTGCAATTGATCATCATGCACTTACCTATCATTCATTACAGGCTCTTTGATCAATACTCATCCAAGTTCCCCCCGGGACAGCAAGTGGTAGTTGAAGGTTGCACAACACCCTTGGTGCTGACCTTTCTCCAAGGCCTAATAATAGCTTAACAAGGGTTGCATCTGTGGAATATTTAATTGTCCCTCATTAGCGGCACACGGGTGCAGGCTCGGCTGAGGTGGCGTTGACTTTTTCAACCAGTGATGGGATTATTTGGGAGCGGGAGAGACACATAGTGTGTTAAAGCCACATCTCCTCTCTCGTCTCCTCCATCAAAAGCTCCTGTGGTGAAAGAGACCTTATACAGTTGAATTGATGTATGACCAATATTTAAGGCGGAAACCTGGGCAGCTCAGGAGAGATCTGAGAGGGGAAGGTATCTCGTATGCAGGAGAGATTTAACATCTCATTAGTTAAGAATTAAATAACAGAGTACAAGGGGGGCTTTGTTGAAAGTGTCTGGAAAAAAGATCAGAACTCCCCCAAAATATTCAACTAATGATTCAAAACAGGATTGTTGTCTCATTTAAAATACAGTTCCTTTGTTATTGTGTCAATAACATCAGTGAAATTGTTTAGAAATTTGGTCCGTATGGCAGTGGACCCAACAAATGTTCTCTGTATCCATTGTTGTGCCATAATGCATCAAACGTGATACCATAAAATGGTGTGCCTTTCGGCATTCAATAAATTTGGTTATCAAAATAAAATATTAGATATTAATATTTTATTATTAATATTAAATAATAACTTTAATTGATTAAAGTTACCTCGGGGCACCACCCTTCAAAGGAAGGGAAAAGATAGCCAATTTATTGATTAAGTCTCATAGATTAAGGTTCT
The DNA here is from genome assembly GCF_022539355.2 of Hippoglossus stenolepis. Taxonomy (NCBI): domain Eukaryota; kingdom Metazoa; phylum Chordata; class Actinopteri; order Pleuronectiformes; family Pleuronectidae; genus Hippoglossus; species Hippoglossus stenolepis. The sequence goes on along the minus strand of NC_061496.1, from coordinate 18,063,632 downwards.
AACTACAAATTTTGGAACTCTGATTAACAATTAAATTAATAACTATAACCAAAATTACCATATAGATAGTTAGCTAAGTTGAAAGATATGGGGTTCTTGACAGTGTAGAGGTTGGCGAAATTCACTTATGCAACATTAATAAAAAAACATTTGTGAAAGAAAAACATTTATTATGAATATAATAAAGTATAAAAACACAAATTACTAACGGTCTAATTGCTAAACAAAGATAGGTATGTGCGTGTGTCTGTGTGAGTCAGCGTGCTTTCAAGATGGTCGCTGGCCAAAGAGATAACACCCGTCCCCCACCTATTGGAATGTTTACGACCTGTAGAGATAATGAGGTGAAGAGTTATGCGTGTGTCTGTGTGTGTGCCAAATTAGAGGAAGTTACTAGATTGGATGCAACGAAAGACTGTGAAGAGCATAACAGACTAACATTACTTTCTCAATAACTTGTACCCAAAATATCACAACACCACAAATCAAACTTATAAACCTCACACAGAATCGAATAAACAGTCTTGCTTAGCCTAGTATAATTATTAAGCCCAGATGTGTTACCAGTCCGTGGAAAGGGGAAAACGGAAGTTGCTGTGCAGTTCGCTGTTTTGTGTCGTCTTGCTGGTTTCGGTTGAGTTCAGTTGCTGTTTGAAGTTCTTACAGCAGGACATTGAGTCGCTGCTTGAAGGGTTGGCAGAGCTTGGAGTGCGAAGAGGTTTCCTTGGTAAGATGAGCTGGAAGCTGCACCTTTGTGCTCCTCTCGAAGAGTTGGATGGGAAGAGAAGATGTGAGCTGGAGAAGAGGCTCGACAGCCTTCCCTCCTGTGGAAGGATCGTAGGAAGAGGATGAAGAGGCTCGACCGCCTTCTCTCCTTGGAGGGAGTGTAGAAAAGCTCGAGAAGCTGGAGAACCTAGCTTATATTGGCCCGGTGACCTCACAGGTCATGGGGTCCAGAGTGACCAATGGGAGTTGAAACCTGTGTCCCTGGGGGGGGTTTCCACCCCTCTGTGTGAAGTTGATGCCCTCTGGGACATTGAGTTCCTTGCTCTGGTTTTTAATGGCCCCTGGGAGACGGAGTCCTGGAGGGACATGCTGCTTCAGGCTTTGATGGCACATGTAGGCCGAAGTGTGGTTTCACACAAAACCATGGCCCAACACCATATTTTAGTCTTGTCCTGTTTTGTTTACATTGCATTCACATTTCCATCCAGAAATGCATCAGTGCAGAAAACATGGAAGACCAGAGAACACCTTGTGATTGGATTACACCAGAATAAATACTGACGTTCTGACCCCTGAGTACAGTCGTCACTACTAGATTATTTTGCAGGTATCGTCGCTGGTTTGTTCCCATTGCAAGATGGTCTGTACCGCCTAAAGTCATAGAGTAGACCGGAAAGAGTTAGAATGCAGTGATCTGTGACTTGAATGTCTGGTTTCTTGTTTTTTGCCCGGTATATTTTGTAATTGTTTGTCCCTCATGCCCTAGACGTGTTAGGGACGTAACAGCCTGTATCTGAAATCATTAACTTAATCCCCATCTGTTCTATCGCAGGGCTGATAGCAGCAGTGACATTCGGTCAGCACCTCAATTGATTGTATTGTAAATATACAATAAGGCTTGTTGAGGTGTAAAAAGTGCTCCTCTGTCACCAACAAACAGTAGCCATTTTGTCCTACATATTGGAATTCACACATAGACTAGAACGGCACTCTGAGAACACATGAGTCCACCCAGGCTAATCTCGCCAAGTCAAAAGTGTTTCTCATCAATTATCTAGGCTGGTGGTCCACCATTTTCTAATTTGTTCCACCACAGTTTCATATTGAAGCAAAAAAAGTACATTTGTCATAATAATATAAGAGGTCTATAACTTGGTATTTTGCTCCATTGAATGGCTTTGTGAAGCTTTATTGGCAGGGCTATTAGCTATCGCTCGATCATCCATAAAGTTGTTACCCTCCAGACAAACAGTCAGACCTCATAATTTCACCTATATACTTGCAGGAAATGTTGAGCAGTTTACACTATATGCTGCATTTGCCCTCTACCATCGTAAAGGTAGTTAATAACAAAGTCCATAATTGTGGCCTGTATTCCATATGGGAAAGCTCTATGTCTTTGTACCCGGCTGCCTCCTCCTCTCTAGTGCTGTCTTCTTTCACTGAAGCACCGTGGATAATTACTCCTCTCTCTTCCTCGAGCACCGTTGTTTTTATTTCACACGCCTTGTTCAGAAACGGTAGTGAATCCATCACAGCCAAGCTCCATGTTTGGCAAAATCCATATTCATGAATAGCACCTGTCAGCTCACCTGACAGAATGTGTAACTGCTTGATGTAAGAAATTCTCTGTTTGTTAGTGTAGTTCAAGTTTCAACAATTTAACAGTTTTTAGTTCATGACATTTTTGGGTCCATTTGTGCAAACTGTAGACAATTGTACTTATTAATTTGCAGTTTCAGTATAATCTTGCAGTTTGTTGAAAGACAAAGTCAAATCTGCTGTGAACAAGTACCCAGTGGATGAATGATTGCACTCGGTTGTTGAAAATATGAATTATCATTTGAGAATTGTGCCAAAGCTGTTTGGAATATCTGCAATCAATTTTAATTCTCATTACACACTCCTCTTACTCCTCTTTATCACTCTAATCTTCTGTTTCCGTGCCTCTTTCTCTGTTATGTGTCGTTACAAACTGTTCTTATCTTTTAATTTAAAATTAGAGTCCTCTTGCTCGCTAATCCCCTAATTACGTGCATTTACGCTATCTTAAGAGCACTTTTAAAAGAACAACGTATGCCAGATAAATAAAAAAAACACTTTCCTCATCAAGCCACAGTTTACTTGGGACATAACTAATTAATCAATTCAAAGTAATACATTGCTCTCTGTGGGAGTTGTTTTCATTTCCTAGATACATATTATGCACATCTGGGGTAAAGGGTTGTGAAGATTTTCAACGAATAATATCTATCTATGCATAGTCACGAGCATATATTAAAAAGTTCATCACTGAATTCAGTTTTGTCTCCTGAGGCCACAGAATGTGATTATGGCTGAATCTTTTGTAGCCTCATTAGGGCTGAGCAGTCACTCAGAGTTTCTCGGTATTAGAGGCCGACTGTCTCCCTCTCTTCACAGCTTCCTTTTCGCTAATGATTGCACTTGACACAGTTCATTCATGCATTCATTCATTCATTCTCTGCCTGCCTTTACCACATTACCAACGTCCAGACCCTCTAACCTTTCTGTCACCAGTTTTCCGAGCCGTGCTTGCCTTTTATGAGATGGAGAAGTATAATCTGGATGTCCTCGCCACAGGCACCATTCATCCTTCCTCATCACCAGCTTGGGGTCTTTGTGGAGAAGAAAAATAAAACTCTACGACCATCCATCAACTTCTGTGGACTGAACCACATCGCTGTGAAAAATGCTGGTCATATTGCTGCTGCTCACATAACGAGCTTGAGAAGCTTGTTCTGTGGCTGAGAGGAAAATAAGAAACTTTTAATTATATCAGAGTAGTAACACAAAGATATGTTTATTGAAACATTTATTAATCCTGCTGATGCTTCTTAGTATAATATTGTCTCTTGTCTGACTCTTACTTACCCAAGTGGAGGAGGAAGGGCTTTGTACCCTGCACGATGCCCACATACTGCAGGCACCACAGAGAGATGAGATTCAGATTTTTATTTTATTGTACCTGAGGGGTAAGAAGTCAGTGTCGAGCTCCTCTGTGGATCTGAAATCCCTGCAGATAGTATAGGCAGGCTGCCTTGTAGTGTTGTTCAGTGAGCATCCTGAATATAGATCAGAAAATTCTGCGGGTAAGTCGAAAGTTACATCAACCGTGAAGTCTACAAAATGTGCCAAACTGCTGACGCATTAACTTTATCAATGTGGCACTGAGCTTGAACTCCATGATACTTTGTTTAAACAGTGGATTGACATTACATGTATTTAGTTCAAAGTGGAGAACAGAGGGTTAAGATTAGTTAAAATTTATGAAATTGTCTTGTCTTTTACAATACAACAGAACAAAGTGTAGAGTAGGGATGTATTATTTACAAGTAGAACAATTTTAAAAACATGGTCTTCAAGGTGTGTCCAAATCTACTAGTTAAATAGCAAAAAACATTGACTGACTGATTCACCAGGTACATTGTTAAAAATGATTGTACTTAGCTTTAAAGATTTTGTAGCCAGGATTTTTTAAATGTTTGTAGAAACCATTTAGTGTGTGTTATGGCTGTAACATTCATTAGACCAATTAGAGTGCCACCTCCCTTTCCCTTAAAAAGACAGGCGTACTTCCATCTTGGCAAATTGCTTTGATTATGGGGGCATTGCAACCAGGGAGCGTAAAGTAAGCCATTGTCTGGTGCCTGAAGCTGAGACTGGTTGATTCCATTAGTCCACAGCAATGACAATTTTATGAGAATTCAATGATTGGCTATGTACAGGAAACTACAACGTCACCATGGTTGGAAATCCTCTAACGAGGCCCCGTGCCACTATGCTTCTGCCAAAAGCTCCATAATTTAGAGGTTTGGTTGAAGACTAAAATGTTTATCAAGAATCATGTGTTTCTTAGGGGCGGTGGGGGTTCAGTTTGGTTCGATGTAGGGTCCCCCAGGTCCCTTTTGCCTGGGGTCCCCAAAGTTCCTCGGCTCATGAGTAAGTCATCAATTATGCTTTTATTTGTTCATAATGCAAACTATTGAACAAATTAAATTTCTTAATGGTTTGACTTAATTTCATAATAATTCATATCATAGTTGTTGAGATACTTCGATCTGGACCAAAGTAGTGGATTCGTCAGACCAGCCAAAATACCAACATTGCCACACCTAAAGATAAAGCAGGCTGAATATGTTTAATTGATGCTGATTAGATCTTTTTATTCCAGTGAGCTCTTTGGTTACTTGCAGCAGCTCTGTGGATTAACCCAGTGCCAGTGGCTTTTGCAGTCTTTCTGACCTTTCCCTGCCGATGATGATCTTGCCTTGAGGAACAATAGATTAGCTAAAATACCAGCCGGTAATTCAGGCTTTATCTATTCTCTCTTGCCATGTAATGACGCGCAGGTCAAAACAAAGAGAACTTTAGATATATCAAGCCAGAATGGGACAGATGCTGTCATCCATGTCTGGGGGTGATAATTATCGCGCACACCAGGCCAATCTGTGGAGGGAGGTGGAGTGAACGCAGACCAACAACACATGGCTGGAGGTTTGTCAGGTATGAAACACAAATTTCATCATTGTCATTTTGTCATCTTATTTCCAATAATAAATACTAATTAATTCATGTTGAAAGTGATTATAGGGAAGAAAGTTCATTAGATGTATCCATCCAGACGTCTTTGGTCTAGACTGTAATAATAACTACTGGCTGGATGACCATGATACTATGCAGTGACATGCAGGGTTCCCAGAGGATGAATCTTAGTGGCTTTGTTGAGGTTTCTCATGGCACTACAATTAGATAGGCTCTCTGATTAGATAGACTCTCTGATTAGATAGACTCTCTGATTTTGAGTGAAATGTCTCTACAGCTGATCGATAGACTGAATTAAAATTTTGTACAGAAATCCATGTCCTCCCATAGTACAAATTGTAATAATGTGATGACCCCTTGACTTGTCCATAAGTGCCACCATCAGCTCATCATTCAATGTGTCCTTTGGTTTTACCTGAAAAACTGATGACACAACCCAGAGATGTCAACCATATTATCTGCCAAGAGATTTACTGATATGTTAGTCATTGCTGTTTATGATCCTTCGGGTGCAGATAAAAATGCACCACAGGAAGTGTATGAGGCCATTATCAGTGTTGATCTTTTTATTATCTTTTGAGCAGCATAGAGGAACTCTATCCATAATTACACTGAGCAATCTTGCCTTGCATAATGATAAATAATTGGAATCTCAAATCTTGAATCTTGATGCCTCAGTTGTACTTTGTGTTTAGAACTGATTAGCAAATGCTTAACACTTCAATGGCAACCCAACTCAGTTATATGTATATATTATTAAATCATAATGGACTCTTCTCTCTGTACTTTTCACATAGACTACACCATTCTCTTCACAAGATTATTCACAGAGACCCAACATTCCCCCATGAGCAGGCATTTGGCAGCAGTGGGGAAGAAAAACTACTTTTTAATGGGAAGAAACCCAGACTAATGCTTAGCTCTGGGTGGGCAGCCATCTGCCCCGACCAGTCAGGTTGGGGGCAGAATAACGTGGCATGATGAAAAAACTAATGCAAAGACTAATTTGGGATAGATGAACAAATGCTAAACATCAACATGTTAGCCTTGTCACCATGAACATGTGAATCTCTGTTGTTTAACATTTCAAACCCTGGGTTTTAAGCATGGCTGAAGTAGATGGGGCAGCCTTTCAAGAACAAGGAAGGACTTTTGTACATTTGAAAGTGAAAAGTTGGTGCTGATGCTGCATAGTTGAAAGAAAAACTTTTTTAAACTACTGTGAGGCTGACATCTTCCTCAGGGCTCTGATCTATTTCAAGAATCTGAAACCATGATCAGATAGACATTATGCCACTGGGGTTAAATCTCAATGGACACAAGAACAAAATTTGAGAAATCTTTCATTAAACTATTAAACTACACTAGTTTAGTAGTAAGAGTAGTTACATTTTCAGAGTCAAACATTTACACCACACAGACCACTTCCCAGAGGGCAGCACCAGTATCTGAAGTTTGTAGTTTTTACTAGGTGCGGCTAAATAATATAAATTAAAAATACTTTCATTTTGAACCGTGTCCCTCAAAAGGTTATGATGTTTTATTGTATCTCTGAATTATAAACTAACCAAATGTCTAACTGCGCTTCTACAAAATCAACTGAGCATAGAGTACAGAACATGCTAAAGGTTCAATGTCTGAAATGAATAGAGGATGTGCACACACACACACACACACACACACACACACACACACACACACACACACACACACACACACACACCAGCTTTCCTTTTTTATCATTACAACATGTTAAGTCAAAACTGAAATAATGAACATTTAGAGGTTATTTACAGTTCTTCAGAGAAGCATGTGTTATATGTATGTTTCATAGATGTTGACCTACTTACCAGATCAATCAAAGTTTTGTGAATTACAGGTAAATAAAAAGTACAATGTGTTCTCAGTATAGCTGTGTATTTACAACACAGTAAGGCTGTGGGTTATCTTAGGTGTTGAGATACTATATCAGCCCTGCGATAGAGCAGATGGTGATTAAGTTAATGATTTCAGATTTAGGCATACAAGTTGTTTTAATGTGGAAACTTTTAGTTTCTAGACAAGTTGTTCATTTCAACATTCATGACAGAACATGTGTTGGTTTTAATATAAAATGTCATTATAAGAACTTTCCCCACTTATCCTCCACTTTACAGGTGAGACATGTTCATGTCATATTCAAGCTCTGATCTTTAGAACTGAAAGACAAAAGGGTGGCTGCAGTTAATTCATGTCGATGTGAATAATATCAGCTTCATAACCTTCACCCTAACAGGTTTTTTCCAGCCTCTCAAAAGAGGATGGTATTCACCTTATTATATTCCATGATGCTTCTCAAATAGAGAACAATTCACCAGTCAGATTCCCCAAGAGACTGAAGGTCTGTAATGTGGGTCAGGTATTTTTTTGCAAACCTCCTGAGACACAGCAAAACCAAATCTATCTATCTACCTTGTCAGGTGTACGGATTCAGGATTCAGACTTATTTATCATTCATGCCAATATTAATATGCAGATAAATGGCAGAGGTGAATGTCAAAAAAGAAAGAAAAACATTCCTTACTGTTTCCTACTTGAGAATAACAATGTCAATAATCGATAATTGAACATATGCAGAGACACTCTAACTGTAACGTTTTAGAGGAATTACAAATACAGCCGAGTGGTTTTCAGTGGGCACGTGTAAACTTGGTTTGCCCTTGTTGTGCGGTGGTTTGCCAACTTATAAGAGGGACTTGAGGCCTGGAGAACAAACTGTTTTATCTTCAGTCCCTGAGAGAATCCAGCACAACTAACTGTTGTGCAATGCACTGCCCCATGTTAAGTGGGGAGATATCAAGCTGACTCTTAAGAGAAATGAAACAAGGTCACCTCGAAACTGCAGACAAATCTAATGTGGACTGAGATTGGGACAGAGTTGACGATCTTTGAGGGAATTGCTGCCAGTTACTGTATGATGTTCATAGAACTTTCTCTGAACAAGGGAGGATCATAGACTGTATATAAAGATGGAAAACGTGTCTTCACTGCAGAAATTAAGCCAAAATGTCCTGGATATGAATCGTCTTGTGCCGATGATGTAACACTGAGCCAGACTCTGTGCAGTTGCGATCATGGATGGAGCCGTGATGATTAATTAAACAAACATCAGTGTGATAACAACTTCCGTGAATGATGACACCATCTTCATCAAAATGTATTTGATGTGATGCCCACTAAAGTATTATCACATTTATGTTATATTTTGTTTAAGTTTACTGTTAATAATAACTTTTAAGTGTGTGTATTTTCTTTCGCCTTTTGGAACTATTATCTTTTGTGTTATTTTTTAAAGGGGACATAGCATGCCCATTTTACCACAAGTTGATATGGTTCCTTGGGGTCTTAATGAAATGTCTGTAACATACTTTGGTCAAAATACCACAAGGATCATATAAAACAGCACCCTTTTTACCCTGTCTAAAACAGCCCTCCACAGAGTGACCTGTTTTGAGTGCCTGTTCCTTTAAATGCTAATGAGCCAGCTCCCCCCTCCCCCCTCTCCCCCCATGATTTTAAACGATATAAATTACATATTTTATATGATATAAATTATCAAATATGCATCCCATACTTTGTATTCCCTTCTGTTGTCCTGGAGTTTTAATTTTCCCAATCACATAATTAAATGTCCCCCTCTGCCCATCCACTACAAGCACACAAGCAGATAGACAGAGAGAGAAAGAGAGGTGGGGGGCTATGAAGACCATCATTTACCCCGAACCCCGACATTCAACGGGTACAACAACAAGCGGAGAAAGCAGAATCGCGGGCTGACCTTATATATACAGTCTATGGGGCTGACCAGCGCGGAGAAATGCTCGGCCCTGTGAACAGCCAGGCGGCGCTGCTGAGAACGGCGCTGCGCTGCTCGCAGCGGCGCTTCCGTCCGGTGTTAACCCGGCGTAACTACTGTAACCCGAAGGCAGTAGTGCAGCTGCTGAACACTGCGGAAGTCTTCCACACTGCTGGCTGTGTGGCGCTGACACAAATTCCAGCTCACGCACGGGAGAGCGAGCGGTTGCGCCCGAGCAACTGCTGCAGCCTCCCAGTCCCAACGATCCAGACAAATGCCACATGTGAGTGAATCGCGGGCTGACCAGCGGAGAAATGCTCGTCCCGTGTGTGTGAACAGCCAGGCGGCTGCGCGCTTGGGAACGCTGCGCTGCTCGCAGCCTGCTCGCAGCCTCGCAGCCCGCTGCCTCGCAGCCTCGCTGCCTCCGGTGTAAACCCGGCGTAATGAGTGGGGGTGGGGGACGGTGGGGGATGAGGTGGGGGTGGGCCAAGACCATGTAGGAGACTTCCAGTGCCTTGTTACGACACAAAACCCAGGAAGCTCAATCGAGTCGCTCAAGCATGACGTTTCTGACTTAGAGGAACCATAACAAAACGCGCGAGTGTTTTTTTCCCAGAGTTTTTGAGTTGGTAGACATGCCAGATACCCACATTAACCTGTAGAAGCACTAACAAAGTGGAATTTGCATGCTATGTCCCCTTTAAAGCAAAAACTAATGTCACGACCAAGATGATTGAGGCATTGCGGCACCTCCCGGTCAGTAGGGGGCAGTGTGAGACCATGGCTGGCCCAAGGGACCGCTACTTTTTAGCGCGAGCTCCGTTGTTTCTCATACTGTAGCTGTGAGGAACTCAGCAGAGGCCAGCCACATCTCCGTGTCTCACTCTTGTCTCCTGTATTTCAGAATACAAAATATATAGCTGTTTATGGGTGCCACTGTCCGGTACCTGTAACATTGACAATTACTTTTCAATTCGATCCCTTTCCCATTCACTAACAAGGAGGAGGCAGTGTCAATTATCTATATTGCAGACAGCCACCAGGGGCCAATCAAGACACATTGGCTTCACTTTAGGGCGGATTAATGCCAATATATTGGCAAGTATTAGCTAATTGCAAATGTATCAATATTAATTATGAGTTGTATATATATGCTGATGATACAGTGCTATTTGTACTTGTGCAGACAGGGAAAACAGTTAACCATTCTACATATTTCCACTATATTGTGAGGTTACTATGATGATAACAATTATAATAAACTTTATTTATATCGCACTTTTCTTAACAATACAAAATGCTTTACAAGGAATACAAATTGAGAATAATACAACAGAACATGAGCAGAGAAAATAGAACACAGAAAGTTAAATAAGAGCCAGTTTCATCATTTGTAGATGCTTTAATGAAAAAAAAGTTTGGAGAAGGAAGCTAATGTATTAGTCTGTAAGTTCAACGGGAAGCCAATTCCCCTAATTTTGGGGCTCTGATAGCAAAAAGCTTAGTCACCCTTTCTTACAAGGTGAGACCTGGGAGAAACCAGCAGGGCTCCATCTGCAGATCTTAACAGTTGAGATGGCACCTACCAGGTCAAGAAGTCTATAAGGTATTTGGGTGCAAGGCCATTCGGGGTCTTAAAAGTGAGCAATAGAATTTAAAAAAGAAGCATAGGAATGGTGTAGTCTTGCCTTTTTGTCCCAGTGATAAGCCCGGCAGAGGCATTTTGCATTAAATGAAGAGGATGGAGGGAATTCTAGCTCATACCTGAGTAAAATGTATTACAGTAATCAAGGCAACATAAAAGCATGTTCACCATTTTGCAAATCAGCAATTGATAAAATTACTGAAGTTTGAGATTGTCTTGAGGCGAAAGGAACAGGACTGAACAACATTCTTCCCCTGCACATCAAAACAGAGGTTGGAATCAAATATTACCCAAAGATTTCTAACAGTCAGCATGATATTATTCGACAGATCTGAAAGACCAGCAGCGGCAAAACAGACCTTGTCTTGTCATCATTGATTTTGGGGAATTTGTGACACATCCAGGATTTAATGTGAGAGAGGCCAGTTGTGCTGACATCTGCTAGTTTTAATTGCATATATAATTAAGTGTCATCTTCATAAAAAGGATAAAATACAGCCAAAAGGGGGCCAATTACAGGGTTTCAGGGGACACCAAGCTGATGCGGAAGTGGAGTTTCACAGAGTGACTGACAAACACAATTCCCTTATCATAAACAAAAGCAAGACTGAGGAGATGGTTATCATGAGTCACGATAATGCTGTATCACTAATGATCAACCTTTAGATGCATTCTACAAAAGCTATATCTGATCGTGTATTAACTTTTAATATTTGCATGTTCGGTGTTATGGACATCTAGAACAAAAACAGACCATCTAGAATTGTAGAAACAGCCAGTAATATCCTTGGGAAAGAGCTGAAACAATTGAGACATTTATACTGAACATAAACCAAAACCCTGACAAATTGTGTCTGATCCTATTCTTCTCCTGTTTTAAGTTTTGTGAAACTACCCTATAGGGAAGATGCTTGAGGACTGCCAACCAAGAACATTTACAAAGAGTCTTTCATACCAAATCAACATGGTTCTAGGGAGGTGCAATCTTCTCCCTATGAGTGCAGTCTGTCTTTCCTAATACAAGAAAAGTAACCACAATATCATCAACCATGACAGAGACAAATCCTGCACCTCCTCCTCCCCTTCTGTCTGATCCAGACCATAGAACAGGACATTCCACTTCTCCAAGTTATAGATATTTAAGAAGAGGCGGTGCGGGGAGCAGGGAGGGCTACATGGCTGATCAGGGAAATGATTAGTATTTAGACACAGCAAAGCATCAAACAAAGAGAAAGACTGTTGGTTCTGTGTTTGTGATCTTATCTATTGTGTTGGCCTTCAACTTCTTAAATGCATAGTGCTACTCTTGATAACAAGCACCGACAATAATTAACCGTTGAAGATGAAAAACAAGATATGAAATTGTCGGAGGAGATCTGGGTTTTTGAGAAAAATTAAAACTTTACTACGAGTTGTTTATATGTATTTGTGTCACTTTTTTCACAATATAACAGTGGCCTGCTGTCAGGGCAAGAAAGTCGAGCGATCTTTGACTCGTGAAATCTACCAATGGACTCAGTTAATTAAATCTATTTTTATAATACGAAAAGTTCAATAGATATCTCTTCTTACATCTGATCCCAAACAGTGCAGTGTGTCATGAAGGATCTGATGTTGCCTGGTTGCATTTGTGGTGGGGAAGAATCCTCACGGTGGGTGAGCATAGTGTGCAACAGTGCTGAACGCAGCCTCCCACTCCTCCACTAATCAGCCAGGCTATATAGGGCACCTATGAGCTGCTGTTGTCCTGGCGTGGTTGTGTCTGGTGGTTGCTGGTTATACAGGTATGTGCTTGACGTGACTCTCTACCCTGCAGGCTCCTTTTCTGTGGCTTGAACACTAATTTGACTTCCTCCATTACATCCTGCATGTGCCCTTTTGTCCTGGCTGTGAGAGACACAGACTAAGACACCATACTGGAGGTGTTGAGTAGTGGTGGCCCCCATATTAAATGTGTTTTTTATGCAGCATGGTCTGCAAAACTAATTATTATGTTTTATTTGTCTTAGGTTCGCCTGCTGCTTTGTTTTGGTTGAGTTAGTTTTTTTTGGCCCACTGGTGGCTGGCTGTAGTATAGGTCATAATAATAATAATAATAATAATAATAATAATAATAATAATAATAATAATAATAATAATAATAATAATAGCTTGAATTTACATTATATTGCGCCTTTCAAGAGACCCAAGGATGCGTAGGAGTGGAAATTAAGGCCATGTTGACAAATGATACGATCAAGCAGGAGCATGTAGATTGTGAAAACAAGGGGGCCCAGCTCTGAGCCTTGCGGCACACCTTGGTTGACTGGGGCTGGAGTGGAGCTAGAACCTTTGATGGTGACAAACTGTTTCCTGTTGGAGAGGGATGATTGGAACCAGGTGAGAGCTGTGCCAGTAAGGCAGAGGTGTTTGGATAGGCGGTTGAGGATGATGGTATGGGAGACTGTGTCAAAGGCAGCAAAGAGGTCTAGGAGGATGAGGATACTGATGTGGCCAGAGTCGGCAGCGATGAGGATGTCATTGGAGATTTTGATGAGGGCTTTCTCTGAGCTGTAGTTGGGTCTGAATCTGGATTGAAGGGGTTCATAGAGCTCATGGTTGGACATGTGCTGGTTCAAGTGCAAATTTTTCTGGTAAGAAGGGTTTTAATTAGTTATTTGATGCTGGAAAAACAGAGTGAAATGTCACAATTGACAGCTGAGACTGACTTGTGATTGGTCAAGGGAGTGTATCGACAGTACTTTGCTACTGCAGCTCCATGCCCCAATCCCTATGTCTCGAAATGCGCAAGATGGCAGTGTTCATATCCGGGATATTTTAGTTTAATTTTTGGCTAGTGGGAGAAAGTGGAGACGAGCTGTGCATCTCTGTGGTTTAGGTTGCACAGTCAGGTCAAAAAATAAAATTATATGTGATTATTGCAAACAAAAAACTCGGGAACACTGTGTACAACAATTTCTTAAATGGCTCCGGAGCCTAAACTCACCACTGTCATCCCTGACATTAAGTTAACTGTGATGACCACTTTCATAGCCTCCTCACACGTTTCAATCTCCAGCCTGTGACCCTCATTTTAACCTTTTACCACTCAAACTCCTGCCGTGACTCAGAGTGGGCCTTAATTAAAGCCTGCTGTTTGACCAACACGCTCTTCTAGGGGACACTTAATCAGCAGCTGTCATCAAAGACATTAAAATTCATCTGCAGCAGTGCTGTACATCTCAAATGAGTCAAACTATAGTCACTTTACAAGACAATATTTCTCCGAACCACTTATTTCCTGCACTTTAACAATGACTATTTTGCATCAATGCCAAGGAGTTGTTCTGGATAATGGTGTCATTATAGCCGGGAATGAAAGAGAGACGTGATGACCAACAACAACATTGGCTGTAAATGGTGTTAACGAGTGTTCTATTATCTGAATATGAACACTGGCGAAGGAGAAGCATGTCAATCTAGCTGTCTAGTGATTTCATTTCCCTGAGTGCCCTGCATGACTAAATTGAGGTTTCTTTGCATACACAGCCTTGTACTGGATGCAATTTGCCATTCATAAAAAAACTACAGATCTTGGTGAGTCTTAAAATGCCATTGCATGGATGGTTTTGGTCCCGAATTCAGCTGCCTGGCTGGCTGGATGAAAATGGAACTCTCTGGCTGCTCCATACTCATATTCTCTCCCTCACAAGTACAACAGATGTTTGCCCAAAAATGTGATCAGCAATGATTGGATTTGGCTGCAACACTGTTTACCCCTGAAACTCCAGAAGTGGTTTGTGGACTCAAACACTTCACTTTTAAAATTTGTTCAGTTACAATCTCCTTCGAGAAATGCTGACTGAAAGTCAAATCTTAAATTGTCAGAATCAGGCCCAGCGAGTTCAGGAGTAAAGCTGAACTGCAGATCAGTTAAAAAACGACATTTATCTCCAACATTCAGCACAGAAACTTTAAAAGATGAAGAATTCTGCAGAGTTAGGTGTATTTGTCACAGCACTCGCTCTTCTGGTTCAGGAAGCCAGGGATCATGAGGGATATCCAGCGTTCAGTTGTGTTTCAGTTTAGTGAGTAGACCGAAAGAGTCAGAGCTCCAGTCAAGAACTCTCTCCAGGGTCTGACAGTAGCATTGGAGTGTCTTATATAAGCAACTGAGAATCAGGTTTGTCTGTGTTTCTCTGTGCTGGGATTATAAACTGAAATGTTCACCTTTTGAGAGAGGTATCCCTTCTGACCTCTGTCTCCTGTATTGTCTCATATAAAGCAATATTCTATCCTTCAGTGCATCAGTGTTTTATTTCAGGCATGCACATAAAGTGTTTTCCCGGAGTTGGACTGGGAGAGGCCATACAGTTCTGCAGAAGTAAAAATATAAAGAATGAGGTGGTGAGAAGTATGGAAAACTTCCCTGACCTCCTGCAGTTTACCGAGCTAAGAGAGGAACTGGGGATGCTGCCATCACTCAGCTCATTCTTCCCTCTGAGCATCTGGATGGCTTAAAAATTCCTTGCTACACTTTAAAATGTTGATATTTCTACATGAAATGATTTAACCCCACATCCTGGCAGAGAAACTGCCGACCTATTTTGGATGTGACAGTATTATAGGATAGATTTAATATCTTTGACTTGCAGGAGTAAGAATAAATTATTTTTTGTCTGAAAAAAAGTATGTACTCTTCTGTTATAGCTCACCACATGGATATACAATATCTTTTAGATATTTTTTCTCTTGGAGAACATGAAGGATTATGTAGCAGGTGGCATGCAGCGAATGTATGTAACTACATGTCTGCATTTGATTAAAAGCAACAATGAGGCCAGTCCACCCCCCAGGAAATGATCTACTTTCCCTGTCTGCACACCAATGATGTTTCCGATGGCTCGAGCTGTTTGCACACTGCATGGTTTGAAAATCAGTTCAACAGAGAACCAACAAGGGAACTTCAACACAGATGCCAGTAACACAAGCCATCCATGTAAATGTGGCCACTAAAATCACCGTGGTGAAATAACGCCAATCTGATTCATTTAAATCTGCACCAAGTCATACAGAATTGGAGTAGATGGCTCTTTTTTGCAAACCGCTTGCTGTGAAAAATCTGCTTGAAAAGAATGAAATGCATCCAAACATGCAGCCCATCGATTTCAGTTTATTACATAATAATGGTAGATACTAGGGTTAGAGGATAGATTGTATATAAAGATGGATGACATGACAGCTCCCAAAAGCAAAACAAACTAAAAAGCAAAAATGCACGTTAAATCATTTTTTCTTAAAGATGGTTTCTGTCAGTTTAGGTGGCTCTCATTACACAGATGTATGTTCAAGTCTTTATGTTTCTGATAAGCTGGTTGCCAACAACCTTATGTTTTATCTGTGTTTGTTTGTTAGTTAGCAGAATTACTTAAAAACTACAGAACCAATGGGATATGGGTGGGACATGGGAGGCCAATGAAACCAATTAAAATTTGGAGTGGATCCCAAATGAGCGGACCTAAGAATTGATTTCACTTTCTTTGGCGGTAGTGGGCTGCAGGTGCACACACACTGAGGTCGCTCTCACCCGCAACAGAATCCATGTGACAAGTACACAACCTATGAGTGAGAGAGAAGTTCTCACATGAGAGAGAGCGGACAGCATTGCTTGTGAGAGCGAGCATGGAAAACATATTTATTGTATAAATTATTTTCCTTCAAGTTAATGAATGGAAAACTTGTAACATGCAGTGCACCTTTTAGCTTATGGCCTCTGCATTGAAGTGTTGCTGTGAACTCACTTTCTATTGTTACAAACTTTCTCCTCAGCAATGGTCTGCTGAGACTATTGTCAGTAAAGACATTGGAATCTCTGCGGCCACAACGCTGGAGCAGTTCTCCAAAGGAGTGAAACAATAAATAACCAAACAACAAAACAGACCAAACACTTGAAAATAGGACTAGATTGAGTGTGCATTTTTTATCCCCGGTAAGTGCAGGAGGAGTGGAACAGCAAGAGCCACTGAATGATACACACTATACGAAAACACCATTCAATTTGGAAAACACTCTTCTGATTTGTGTTAAAAACATTCACACAAATTAGGAGAAGAGATTAAATAATTCCAAAGTCTAAAGCTTTTTTATTGGCATACTTAAACTTTCTAGTGATTTATTCTTTAATTTAATCACCATCCAAAGCAACTTTTTTCTTCACTCGTTTTAAATCCGGAGAGCACAAATGTCCTTTGACAAACTTTCAAACTGTGCCCTCTCAAGAGAAAGATAAATGGTTCTTGAAATAATGAATAATGGTGCTTTAAATTAGGTCCTATGCAAAATATTATGGCAGAAGTAATTACATTTTTATTCATGTCCATCAATCACTGCTCGCCTACTAAGCATTAACCCTTGTTTAATTAAATTGTTTCAGAAAAGGTCGACGGAAGACTGGTACATTGCGGTCTATAAAATTAGATGTGAAAAGATGTTGGAGATAATCAACCACTACTTAAAGTGTGTGATTTTTTCTGAGGTAGGTTGTTACAATATAAAACGCCATTAAATCCAACGGCCAGAAATAAATTTCTGCCATAAACACCAAACTTTGGCTACAATTACGTGATTATTTTGTCATCGGAATTGAGTGTCTTCCATTTTTGAAAGATTGGTCGTCACAAACAAAATGCCCAGACGAACCCTGGCAGTAACAACTCTGAGATGCAGGAGGAGCAGCAGGAGGCAGCTCCCCTTGTGTCCTGTACTACTCAATAATCTAATGAAATAGAAAACAACAGTATGCTTCACCAAATGTTAAAATAAAACTATAGAATCCAACAAAATGTAGTCTATGTGTGTGTAAGTATATTGTCGATACATTTTGTTGATTATATTGTCATCAGGAGAATGGATTGTATATTATATTGGCAGTCTGATAATAATCAGTCATTTTCTTCTATCCTCAGTTTCCATTGAAGTGATGTTGTTCAGATAGACGCCTGGCTGGAAAATCAATTCATTCTCACAGCAGCAGAGACTGATAACACTATTATCAGCTTTGAGATGATTCAAACTGCTTTTTATCCATATCTCCTTGCAATAAGTCAATGTTTTTAAATGATGTCTTATCATGCATCATAGACCATAACAGACAAGAGCAATTTCACTTATACTTGATATTTTAGACAAAAGGCTTTCCAGGGGAATCAGAGATTCTCTCATACATCCGAGTTTACATTGGCAATGTAGACAAATGCAGATTTAAACAGCTTCAGTCATTTATTTGAAAGTATTTACACGATTGTAATCATATCCAATAATAGAACTAAAATATCTGGGATATGGGTGCTGCCATCTTTTGCTTTTGACATCATATGGAGCCAGAGTGATCAGGGTGTGGAGCTGTAGTATTGAGGTTCTGCCGATGAAAGCGCTCGTCCAACCACTAGTCAGTCTCAGCTGTCAATCATGATGTTTCACCCCATTTTTTATAACATCAAATAACTAACTAACATGTACTTCGACTTTTTAGTTTGGTCCATGTTTATTGCATGTACTGCAGTCAGCCATTTGGGCGAATGACATGATTTGCAGTGTTGTGCATGAACGAGTTCAAAAGAACGCGTTCATTGAACATGTTCATTTTTATGAGAACGATGAACTGAACGCAACTTAATGACAAATAATGAATTTGAACGGTGAACACGTTCATATTATCTGAGGTCTAGCTAAAACGTTACGGAATGTTTTCCTTCTCCTGAGGAGAGACGCTGTCTAAATCGAATGCTTGCACCATGTCGTTGCTCAGTGCCCGTACAATGTCCGCGATGTAGCCTAACCGAAACCAACTAACTCGACTTCGCACTACGTTACCCATGATTCATCGCACACACATGTAGTCCAAACAAGCAACATATTCCAAGACAACAGCTCTCGGTCTCATATAAAAATGGCAAGTGAAAGCAGAGACGCAGACTCAGCGACTACATCCGATGCACCTTATTATTATTTGCGGGATTTTTACACACTGTCTGATAAAGATTCCGACAGTAAAAATCTCACCTTTCTGTGCAAATTGTGTCCTCCTGCGCTGAAAAAGCAAGTCCGGACATCAGCCTCATCCGCATCTAATTTAAAACGGCATGTGGAGCTGAAGCATCCAGCTAGCCTAAAAAGTTTTCTCCAAGTAATTGAAAGTAAAAAAAAGACCAACACCCCTGCCAACAGCCCCAAATGACCCAAACCACATTGTCTGCAGCCTTCAAGGGTATGATTTCCCAGCAACAGGTAGACAAACTCGTGCAGGGTATGAATAAATAAACAGGCCAAATTAGCAATAATTAAAAAAAATAAAAATAAACATTTCTTTTAGGAATTGATACATATGAAGTACAGTTTAAGGCAAGGGGTAGTGATGGATAAAGTTTTCTTTAAAAAACAAGTTAAGTCTTTCATTCTCACTTTCCACCTTAAAACTAATAAATGAACTGAACTATGAACTAGTTCAGAATTTAAATGGTGAACTATGAACGTGAATTATTCATGTTTACTTGTATGAACTGAACTTTGAACTAGTTCATGAGAGGTGTGAACTTGCACCACACTGATGATTTGTCTCCACTTCAGGGAGCTGTCATGTCGTCCAACTTCATGTACAGTCAGTTGGTATACAACCTCTTTTATGTCTCTGTACCACTGCTATACAGTTATTTTCTGTTGAAGCAAAATGCAGCATCTCACTGACAGAAGAAGCTTTGCAGTCAAACTGTTCAGGGAGAGTCACGGCCCACAGAGCACAGTCCAAGCAAAAACAGCCCTGCTTGCATTTTTATCTCCAAAGGGAAGATGGCACAGATATACTATATTCTTTCAAAATCTTTGAATAAATTGACTCAAATACAGACAATCAATCAACTTGTTTGTTGCTATTTTGTTTGTAGATATAAAACGTTATGTGTATGAAAAAAGATACCAAGAAGATATCCTTCCATGCAGAATGGAAAAACATCCTGTTTGTTTTAATCCGTACTTGGTCAAAGCAGCACAATCATTTTATCAGACTGTTTGTAAGAGATGCGATGGAACCGCTTTATTTATTCCATTTGTGCAGTTACAGAGAGCCAGTGTGATACCAGAACTAGAAGCAGATTCATTTGTCCTTTTCAGAAAGTTCCCTGTAAATCTCCCAGTCAGAAATCTCATGGGTTTGACCAGATACTGCAAATTGAAATGGAAAGCCAGTCTAACTTGGCAGACCAGTTGCACACGTGGGTATGCTCCCTGTAGATGTAATAAAGCACAACAACATGGACGAAACACAAATGCTATTAATAAATAAATAATATCCCAATGGCAATTAACTTTGAAACGTCCTCCAGGGTGCATGGAAAGATATAGAAAATATGGGATGCCACAGCACCAGCCACCCCTTATGTCAGTGTAAAGAGTGAATACAAGCATGAAGACCTTTAGAAATCCAGGTCAGTGAAATGTGATGGGTGAAGCAGGTTTGCTGTCAACTGACACAGCAAAGCATGACATCGAAGCCCCTTTCAGTCTTGACAAATGCTGGCTTAAAGTCAGCATGTCAGCTGCTTTCAGTTCTGTGTGGGAACCCGTCACTCCAATAAGCCACATCCTGGCCACATAGATGAACCCAAACTGGCTTATGGAGCCTGCCACATAAAATAAGTGCCACTGCCATTCAATGCAATACCCAGAGCTGCTCAGCTCCTGCTCATTGATGTGCAACTTCACCTCAAAGTTGTGGGTGAAGTGTCTCTCCGAGGAAATTAAAAAAGAATGCACACACACATCGTAAGCACACACAAATACAACATACCAATTAGCGTTCTGAAGTTAAGTTATCCAGGTTGTCTATGACTGTGCAGCACTTTAGCGACAAATATTGTATGCAACAGAGGGCTTCTTGCCTCTGGAGTTGCCTGATGGTCAGACCACGGTCGCCCTGAGCCGTTTGAACCACTGGCACAGGCAGCTGTCTCAGCCAGGGTTTGTATGTGAGACAGCCAGGTCTATAGCAGCAGTATCTGAGGACATGGAGGGACAGGAGAGGATGGGGGACATCTCTGAATGGCAGACGGTGGTTGGTTGGCTGATCATTATTAAACATGCTATATTAGACGTCAGCAGATGGCAGCTTATTATGATTTCCAAAAGACAGAGTGAATGTGAATGTAGCTATCTATGCTTAGTTTGAATGAAGCCTTTCTGCTGGCTCCCTGTCTGATAGAGTTTAGAGGGTGCTGCCAGAACTGGGTCAGTTTGGTATTTTGGGCCTGTTTTCAAAATGTCACTGCCTTTTTACGTTTGTTTGCATTTGGTAATTTATTGTCCACAAACAAGAGGCGTCAACAACTCCTACCTGCTGCTATTTCCTTTACAATCAACAGTGTGTTTCCCCTCTCTCACCACACTTACTGCGATTATCTGCACAGCTTTAGTTTTGTACCAACTTCAGTTATATTCTCCCACACCTTCTCCCTGCTTTCACTCCCCTCCTCTCCTTTAGCTCTCTTTTGGTTCCTCTCTCTTTTGTCTAATCCTGTGCGTCTCTCTCTTTGTCCCCCTCTTATTTTAACAGGTCCAACTGACAACTAATGGAACAAAGCAGACATAAATGGTCATAGTCTCACTTATGTTATTATGTGTTTGTACTGAGCAGAAAAGCTGGCAAGCTTCTTCCAGACATCTACTGAACCCTGGGCATTTGCTTGAATTTTTTTCCGGAGGGGCTGTATGTGAGAATGAAAATGTTTAAGTCATTTACTCTGGACATTTTCTGGAACTTCTCCTGCCAGCCTCAGAGTAAAATGTCCGGAAAATGTCAGAGTGAGTCCATGTGAGAATACGTCAGGATTTCCAGAAAATGCAGCACAAGCGAACGAGCATGTTGATGATGTTTCTAACACATGCCCCAAAAGGAATACGAGTATTTCAGGAAAAGACAAGAGGTGTCATACTCGTTCAAGACGCAGACGAAAATGTCATCTTGGAAAGACAAAAAGATTCAAAAGCTTTTGGTGATAAGAGCAGACGCCAGAGTCAATACTCAAAAACACGTAGTGGAATTGTATATGTGGTGCCTCCTGCACGCTCTATACAGGTATCACCCCTCACCTGAAATGTGACATTTTCCTGCTATTCTGACCTGGGGAATCTCTTTGTGCATTCTTCATATGTGACAGTAAAACTATTTTCTATTTTCATTTTCTGGAGTTTATGTCTGAAAATGGCTTAAATTGCAAACAAGCCTGACAGTCATAACTTTAAGATAATGATAAAGAATAACTTGATTTCAGGCTCCAGTGTAGCAAAGGAGTTGTGAAAGGTAGAAAGAAACCTTTAGGTATTGACGTTTAAGGCAAGATACAGAAATCACAAGTCAAACACTCAACTCCCTGTTGAAAACTCTGTAGTCTCAGCAGGCGGAGGAACTTCATGGAGATAAACACCCCCTTGTACAGTTTCATCATTCTAAACTGTGTAGTACTGCAGATAGACTATGAATGAGATGAAGCAATATCAAATATGAACTTTCATTTGTATGATAATATGTCCTTTCTCTCAGTTCTGGGGTGTTGTTATTGGTCTGTGCTGTGTTTACATCCAGGAGAGATTACCAAGATTATGGGTTTATCGCCTCATAACGCAGTCAAAACTGAGCACAGACATGAAACACATCTTTTTAGATTCTGTTTAACTCACACTGCCAAAGAAAGTCCTCATCCATGATGTTCACATCTATAAATCTGCACAGAAATCATAGAAACAAGATGCCTCTTTTAACTCCAGAACTTCCCATTGAACATTTTCCTCAGATCTTTCATGTTATCATGCCATTGAGTATGGTGTGTTTGCTTATGTAGAAATGGTGATTAATGTACTGGGTAGCAGACATTCTCTGTGTGTTCTGTCCTCCGCACAGCAAATACCTGTTTATTAACCTGTTTGGTCAAAAATCCACACAGGTGAACATTAAGACACGTCGGCCACAGTGCTACCTGACAGGGGCTTTATTCAGGGAGTGTGAAAGGAGAGATGAGACTGAAATAGTCCTGCCCCTTTGAGATTTAACAGCGACGAGACTGGAGCATGACAGATTATATCGGCCGAAAGTCACCCAAGTCTATAAAGGAAAGCTTCTTTGTGAGACTGAAAACTCAGACTGTGCCCCAACCCCTGCTCAAGTAAGCCACCATGTCATAGTCTTACTTTTAAGGCATTTGTAGAAGAGGATTCAAACACATGTTTTTTTATTTTAAAATTTGAAACACATTTGACAAAACAGGGGAAAAAATGGCTTTCCTTGAAACTTGGTGGAAGGATGTGGTATGGGTCAAGAAATAACCCATTTTGGTGCAGACACAGATCAGGGGATGGATCCAGAAAATGTTTTATGATCGTTTTCTTTTCTTTTTTTACCAATTTCCCACGAAACAATTCATGGATCGAGATAAAAAAAAATCCCACATATTCAGGGGACTGTTGGGCCTTGCGTTCTTCTGGGTGCTATTCACTGAGTGACTTTCATGGGGTCTTGACTGCAGCACTGTTCACAGTCTAAACTAGAATGACACTCAGTGGAGTGCATACCACCAACAAGGCCCAACAGCTCCCCCCTAAATTACCCTCCAAATCTGTCATTGTTCATTCTAAAACTATTAAAGATACATGTGAACTGTTGACTGAATCCACGTGATCTCAGCTGCACATTTGTGGTAGTTACAGGTTAGAATCCCTTATTGTTACTGTACAGCAGCTGAAAAAAACCTACCCCCCCTAAAAAACTTTATTTATATGCACTCAATCCCGACTCTTGTTTTGAGCCACTTATGCCTGTTTTTTTCATCAAGATCCACGATTTATACCCCTGGAAATGAGTGAAAATTATAAAAATTGAATGATTACCTCCTTTTATGGAATCTGTGCCCACATTTAATATGTGTTGGTCCATGTCCCGTCCTTCCACCAAGGTTTGTTGCGTAATCCCGCTGACAATCAAACACAATAGAATGACACTCCTTAAATTCAATCCAGCTCCACCAAATTTCACACACTCAAAGATATCACTTCCCTTAATGTTGCTGACCTTTGTTATCAAGATCCATGTTTATTATTCCCTGGCAAATCTGTGAAAATGCGATGAAAAAAACCTGGACCTGCCCTTTGATCCTAATTTACACCAACATGTAATGGGTTCTTCCCTAACCCATACCACATCCTTCCACCAAGTTTCCTGGAGATCACTCATGCAGTTTTCGCATTATCCTGCTGACAAACAAACAGACCGGGGTGAAAACATAACCTCTTTGGTGCAGTTACTTTGCTCACCAGAGAAGCTTCATCAATTCCTGCAGTCAAAGCTCACATAGATGTGTCATTTTGGCTGCACTCTGAATATAATTTCAGTTGGTATCAGAGACAAACAGTTTGACGACAGTGACATGACATGATTGAGCTGTTTTCTTAAATGTCAGCTGCAAGACAACCGCACATAATCACACACAATTATCTTTCCCGAAATACCAAGGGTGTTGTCATAGTCAGGAATACTCCTCTGCGAGCATTGTTGTTCAAAATTTCTAAAAAAGTCCATTATTACATTTTCCTGTCAAGCATCCTCTTGTGGCCGTGTGAATAATCACTTTATCACTCTCTGAATTAAAAGGTCACCATTGGTTAAGTGTTCAAACAGTTTGAGCCCAAAATGGAGAGTACCTGCATGTTTGGTATGGTCCTGGAAGATGCGCTCCCCCCCCTCAGGGCAAGTTCCGCCACATCATGAAGCTGCAGTAAATATGCCATTGTGCGAGGCTGCAGAAATAGGCTTACTTTGGGCCTATAAATACTATTATCAAACACTTGCGCTGCTCTATATTGATGCTGGGGGCGACACTTGACATGAGTCATATGACACGCCGCAGAGTGTTTTCAGCGCAGAGTGTTTTCAGCGCAGAGTGTTTTCAGCTAAGGTTTTGAGTCTAAATCAACATACAACTCATGTTTTTAACTTACATGTACCAGGTTGGGACAGCTTGTGATCAGGAGTGCTTTGATTCTGCCCCTGTTATGAAACTTGGAAGGACTTTTGATTCGTCTTAAGACATCTGATGGTGTTTTATTAGGGACATTTGATGTATCGCTCTAAATATCTTTTGTTGTACTCATTTTTGAATTTGAAGAATTTTATTAGGTTTGGACTTTGGTCTTGTATATTTGGCTGTTTGGATCTACAGACTTTGGCCTTTTACTTTCCATTTGGTTTTTGGATTTGGATTCTTATCTCAGTTGTTTGAACTTTGAGGTCACTATTTTCTGTTTGACTTTTAAATTTAGGTCCCATTTCCTGACTTTGTTGTGTTCATGGGATTTGAAGTTGGAATGCGGGAGAAAGTGCTGTTGTATCCATGTGTTTAGAGCGTTTAAACAACACATTGACGCCTCTTTCCAATATCTACATTATAATGATGATCAAGTAAGCAACTTGACAATTTGTGTAACAACATTTAGCCAACTTTCCGATTTGTTGATCCGAGTTCAGATGATGTTTATGCAAATTATCCCGGACAGGAACTTAATTTTACAATAACTCTGACTCCACATGAATCGCTACATAGTCCACTATAAAGTGAGTTCGCCCTGAATGTTGAGTGAAACTTTTCATAACCTTTATATTGGACTACCACAGTGTAATGGGACAAATACTGTACAACTGATGGTCATTATCAAGCAATATATACCATCATGCATTGGGCTTGTGGCATTGACAGGAAGAAAAATGGCCGGAGAGATGAGAGCAGTGAGAGCAGCCTTCTCTCTGAGGAGATTCTACTCCTTATTCTTATCAAAAATATCTGAATTATCATAAGGATAATGACAGACAGGTATATATGTGACAGCATTTTCACAGACTGGTTTAAACAATCACTTTTTTTTGCGTTCCTCCTGAATATTTCTGATGAATTCATTTTTTTTTTTATGTGAGTTGTTGTGGGGAAATATTTGGATAAGAGCAGAGCGGCACATCACAGCACAAACTGCAGCAAACAAGTTTATTTGTACATTTAAACATTGTCATTCAATTTGCGTTTTATCCTTAAAGTTTAAAATAAACATTTAAAATGTACAATGGGATTTTCCACCAGCCAACCTTGTTGTTGCAAGTATCTCAGTGCTCCCCCCCCACACACCATTCGTCGCTTCACATCACTGCATTTCCGAGCTTTTCAGTTTTGCTGTTTGGGATTCTATTTGTGATTCATTTTTTATGTTTTCTGCCTTACTGCTTCTTACCTGTTAAAACTCTAAGCCAATTTTTTTAATTGATTGAATAGAGCTGACACTGTGAGCCCAGCAGAATGAAGGCTACTCATCTCGAAAAAATGTACCTGGATAAGTTAAGATAAAAGAAGTTTTATCAACAATGACTTATGCTATGCAATGAATATATTCTTAGTACAAGTATAGGTACATTTAATTCAGCAGATTCCTGAAGCAATATACTTTTTTTTAACACTTTTTATATGGATCCTGTGTCAACAACCTGAAAGACAACATGCATTGCGTGTACTGCAAAGTACTGCTCTGAATACAATGGGTATTAACTTAAATTATCAGTTGATAAAGAGTAGAAATCTTCCATCTCCACCTATCCTTTGCAGCTTATCCCATCTGACACTAGGCGTGTGACGAAACTATGAATCGGGCGACTTGGCTGACACACTTGTTGGAGCAGGACCTGGAGGACACTGGGATTACTTTAATGGAATTTATTAGATTTGTAAGTGATCTCCAGTCCACTCTATGCACTCTGTGCGCCTGATGGCACAGTCACGTTCACTGCAGCGATTTTACACACACTTGTACTTGATGATACACGCACAGTGTTAGAAGATATTATTAAAAACTATTAATGACTCGGCTCTGCAACTCTGCTGTTTAATGAATCTGAAGATGTTTTCTATCTTTTTCAATTGAAGGTTCGTAATGAAGAATTATGTCGCGCGAGCAAAAATAACATTGTTGGTTTTAAGGTTAATGAAGGAGTGGATCAATAAGCTGGTCTCAGTTCACTATCCACAATGAATGGAAGTCAATGCAGTATCCTAAAAAGGATAGATGCGCAAATGTGTACGTGTGTGTGTGTCCGTCCGTTCATCCACATGCATGTCCCCTGTATATCTGTTCTTGTTGCTGTCAGTGTTCAGAGCTACTGAAAACTGGAAGGAAATTCCTCATATTTGATAACAGACGTATAACCGTGGGTTACCTGTCATTCGATGACAGATTCTGTTTATTTGCGTCATTTCTTATTTATAACATGTATTCGCTGTTTGCCATAATGATACCTTGGAAAGGCTCCAGGGAATCGACTCAGCTTGTGTTCGGCATCTGAGCTACATTTATAGTCCAGATAGTGCAAATGCATTTTTTATGTATTTGGGCTCTAAAGCAATTCAATCCAACAAAGTTGTGACTTGACATTGAAATATGATACTGGTTTTGCCTTTTCTCAACAATAAGCCTTTTGACTGGTGAAAATGGGAGTTCAATTTCAGACTATAAGCTAATTGAATATGAGATGATTTCTTCTAAGCACTTCATCTCAATAATAAAGACAAATGATGTCTGTATGTGATGGTCAGACTCTCAGATGAAAAATAAATGAGGGCAGGCAAGTGAGAGACTGTGGAGCGGGGCAGACTGTGGATGAATTACACATGTTTAAGACTTTCATTTCTCTGAGGTTTAGACTGTGGACATGCTGTGTCAGACTACTGTCTCTCTCTGTCAAACAAAGTACCAGGGGAACATGGACTACTCAGAGAAAGCAAAACAGCTTTGAATATTTACATGACGCATGCACGGAGGTTGCTCTTGTGGCAGAGAAATCATACCCCCTCTAAAACTTCTGTGTCATTTTAATCTATAGTCAATTACTCAGGCTGAACTGTCTGCCGTCTGTGCCCGCCAATCATCTGTGCGTGACTGTTTTCGGGTCCGACTGCATGCTGGGAGCTACAGCTTGACAAGCACATCAGGTGCGATGGCGTTAAATGAGTTACACAGTCAACTTCCTTTTCAAACGGGTAATTAACAATGTCAAATTAACTCTGCGTACTAGGTAGAGTGTTTTTGAGTGTGTGTGTCTGTGTCCGTGTTATAGGCCTAATTGTTTTCTAACTCCGTGTCCTCTACATGCCCCTCTCTGGCCCCAGTTTCCTCTAAGAATATGAATCATGGGATAATTTTCAGCTTTTTGTGGCACTAGAGCAACCCATAAGATTCGTCACATTACTGTCAATCTATCAGAGTATCCATCATCTCCCCACAAGCTATCAAACTGACTGTTGCCTTTGAAGAAAGAATGCTTCAGCATGGAGTGCAGATAGAGATGGATTCCCCTTCATCTCTGGTCACTGTTGTCTCTTCCTCCTCTCTCACGGACCACTTCAGCTCTGCGCCCCACGTTTATAGGTTTGCGAGTTTGCGTGTCAGTCCACAAAACCCTTTTGGACAAGGACAAATCTGTGACAATTACGCAGTTTTTATTCAGTATTCATATGTAACCCTGACTGTTGTCAACAATAAGAGATTATGTAATCCAAGTCTCATAATTTGCAGCCTCCAATCACTGAATAAAGAAATTACTCACACAGACCAAGGGAAATGCATTCTTTTGTGAATTTCACAACCTTCTTCTAAAAAAAACGCACTAGTGTTAACTATCAGATATTTAATTAGATACAACTATCTTTTCATCTGCTGAGGTTATTCTCAACTGTATCTTGTAGCATATTTTCTTGAAGCAAAAATAAATCCACAGTTGAGCATCACTTGTGCATTATGGGACCAGCAGTGTGTTGGAAGTTGGAGTGGCTGGTTATGAAGTTGGGGCGCCATCTGCTGGAAGAAAAGAAAAAGAACAATCATTAAAGGGATAGTTCACCCAGAAAGGAAAATCCACACTTCACCCCTATCTACTGCGTCGTCATCATTTAGTGCGCGGTTCTCTTCTGTGACTCAACCCAGCTCACGAACCAAACTTTGAAAGTTGAACTTCCTTCACGTTTGTGCTGCGGCTGCATGTGGACACTGGACTTTATATTACAAGAAGAACAAGAACAAGAAGAAAAAGAAAAAGAACAAGAACAAGAACAAGAACAAGAACATGATGATAATGATAATGATAATGATAATGATGATGATGATGACTGGACCCTTCTAGGTCTCTGCGCATCAGTGGCGGGAATCACCCGTGAGCCTCTGGGGTTCCGTCAGTACGTGCTTACGTAGGTGGCTGACGTAGGCCGGTGACGCAGGCGGGTGACGCAGGGCCTATAAACCGCTGTTTCCTTACATCAGCTGCCTCTTCCCTGCCTAAGCCATCGTGTGGTGGGCAGCGTAAAATTTACTGACCGAGCGTATCCGAAACCATCCGTCAAAATGGTAAGTTTCTAACATTTCTCAGAGTAGTTTTTGAACGCAAAGTCATGCCAGTGGTTTAGAGATCACGGTATTCATGGATGGTGCGCTGCTTACACGTATATACTGTGAACATGCCTTTGGTGAAAATGGCAACCATTTTGTCATCTGTGCCGCTGGCACCGCCAAAGGCCGCAACGAGTCCAGAAACAAGCTCAACTCGTTTCTCTTCAGTGTCAAAGTGAAGCTGTTGATCAGAGAATTGAGTGAAGGGAGGTTTACATGGCTAACGTCGGATGACATGGCGTTTTTGGTGAACATCGACAG
The DNA here is from genome assembly GCF_022539355.2 of Hippoglossus stenolepis. Taxonomy (NCBI): domain Eukaryota; kingdom Metazoa; phylum Chordata; class Actinopteri; order Pleuronectiformes; family Pleuronectidae; genus Hippoglossus; species Hippoglossus stenolepis. The sequence continues at coordinate 18,034,110 of NC_061496.1, read as the reverse complement.
TAGCGGCTTTTGCTCCGTTAGCTGCTGAAATGCACAAGTGACGTTTTAATAAAAACATTTTTTAGATGCGTAATTTGAAGCGGGGGAGCGAGCACCTCTAACGGTTATCTGGGTTTTAAACTTGTAGCGGTTTCCGAGGAATCATTTGCCGGCATTTCGTGGCCTGGCGCGCAAGGCTAGTTTAGCTGTCAAGCTAATGTTAGCGTTTAGCATGTTGTCTATTCTGTACACGTGGCCTATTCATGCCGTCACATGCCGGGTGGTGGTGGTCTGATCACATTTTAGGATACGTCAATGGCGTACTTGGTTGTTAAAATGGATGACATCATTGCTATCCACCTTATGTCCGCATACATACTGACTGAGGCTAGTTCAAAATTCGCTGTGAAACGCAGACAACAATAGCATTACAGCTGTGGCCATGGCGGACGCCCAGAGTAGAAGAGCAGAACCATGAATGTTGAACCGGCAGCCATTTTTGATATGCAAGGGTGCAGCCACTGTTGGAAATTGTTTCTCGTCATTCACCTATGACGCTGTCATCCAATTTAACTAGACAACCGTGAATTCGAGACAAGTAGATTAGCTGAGTCCATTAGTAACACCAGAAGTTATGTGAGGGGACACCCTTTGGTTAATGAATCCGTTGGTAGGTGGCACTGCCAGTAAATTCTCCCGATTTGCACATCTAAGCTTCATAAATTCCTTGGATAACATTACATCTCCATCAAATACGATTGGGATTGTCGACCGAATTAACTATTCACAGATTACGATGACTGCTGCATGACAGGCTGTAAAGCAGCGGTGTGACTGTTCAACTTGACTTTGTCCCCTCAGGTTAACTTCACTATAGAGCAGATCCGTGCCATCATGGACAAAAAGGCCAACATCCGTAACATGTCTGTGATTGCGCACGTCGACCATGGAAAGTCAACTCTGACAGACTCCCTGGTATCGAAGGCGGGCATCATTGCATCAAACCGTGCTGGAGAGGCCCGTTTTACAGACACGCGCAAGGATGAGCAGGAACGTTGCATTACCATCAAATCTACGTAAGTAGCTTTATTTCCCACTATTGTATTTTTTATTTATTAAAGTCTGCTGTTTTTTGCATAGATCTGGCAATAGAGGTTGTTGGAGCCTGATGGAAATCTATTGGATAGGGATACAAGTGCAGGACAGACCCTACTGCTGTATTGCCACATCACGTCTGACTCATAATACTGGCACACAATTTGAAAACTCTCATTGCAGCTTTTTATTTTATGCAGAGTAGGGTTAAGGCTTAAGTGGAAATGGACTGATCACAAAAGCTCTTCTCAATGACAATATAGCAATATCTGTTAAAAAAAAGAGGCTTTTGTTTCTCTAGGTACCTGCCAGTCTTAGCTGGACAGACAAGTGAACTTTTCAGATTCTTTTTTTTCCTGCTTCAATTTTTAAACATCGTTAACTCAGATCACACTTCCACATGGCCAACCAGTTTACTTACTCACAATGTTGTTTAATTTTGCAATATTACACTTCATTGAGCACCTAATTATTTGATCTCTTTGCTGCTGTAACGTGGCAAATTTCCCCATTTTGGGACTAATAAAGGACTTATCTTATGTTGAGAATTGTTAGGGCTCTGTATAGTAGGATTTTTTAAAAAAGCTGGTCTTAAATGTGACTTTGATTTAGTTTTAAAACCAGTTGGATTGGTTTAGGCAGTAAATCTTGACATCTGGTTTTGCCCTAACTTGCAGCGCCATCTCCATGTACTACGAGTTGGGTGTCAATGACCTGGCCTTCATTAAGAATAGCAAGGATGGTGCTGGCTTCTTGATCAACTTGATTGACTCACCAGGACACGTTGACTTCTCCTCTGAAGTGACTGCAGCTCTCCGAGTGACTGATGGAGCCTTGGTTGTTGTGGATTGCGTCTCTGGTAAGAACAAGTCCAAATCTTCAGTAGATTGTGTAAGCTCTTGCTTCTGAACTTGCAATTAAATGTATAAAAGTGGAAAATCAAGAACACAGACTGACAATTTTAAAAAGGAAGCGTTCCACTTACAGCTTCTTAAAGTTGTATTTAAGTAGAGACAGTAAGATTTACTTCATCTCTAAAAAGTGGCTACAAAAAACAAGTACTGGCAGCTTGCTAATAAGACTGTCTTCTGAATTGGGAGTGCAGATTTTTTTTCTTACCATAATTTTGTATTTCATGAAAATATGCTGTTACCATGATTTGTTTTTATTACACCATTGACTACTTGTTTTAAATTAGATTCACAACTTGATGCTGCCTTCCCCATGGTTCATTTAATTTAATCTCTGTATCCCTGCCAGGTGTTTGTGTGCAAACTGAGACTGTGCTCCGTCAGGCCATTTGCGAGCGCATCAAGCCAGTCCTGATGATGAACAAGATGGACCGTGCCTTGTTGGAGTTGCAGATTGAACCAGAAGATCTCTACCAGACTTTCCAGCGTATTTGTGAGACTGTGAACGTCATCATCGCCACTTATGGAGAAGATGATGGTCCTATGGGCAGCATCCAGGTGAGTGGCAGTCACAACTTTTTATCTAAAGTACAATACTCAGTGGTATAATTGTAGTTGCACACACGTAGTTTACCTTGAGCACTATCTTCGAAATAGCGATTTTTATCTCCCAAATCGTAATATCCCCCCTTTTGGCATATAGTGATGAATGGTCTGTCGCTTCTCCAAGATTGATCCACCAATAGGTACTGTTGGCTTTGGCTCTGGACTCCATGGCTGGGCTTTCACCCTGAAGCAGTTTGCTGAGATGTATGTAGCCAAGTTTGCTGCAAAGGGCAACACCGAGATGACACCAGAAGAGCATTGCAAGAAGGTGGAGGACATGATGAAGAAACTGTGGGGTGACAGGTGAGTCTAAACGGCGCTTGACTGCCTTACAAATTGCATTTGAATAGAGACCGTAGCCAACAGTGACACAAACACTTAGTAGATGGGCTGTAGTGTGCAAAAGTGGCTTCTCTGAAATGTTTATCTTTTTGTTTGAATCTCAGACAATCTTAAATTTCAGAATTTGCTTCTGTTATCGATGTAGTTGATTCTGGCCTGTTTTTATTGGTAAATCTTAAACCTCTTGTTTTGTTTTAGGTTCTTTGATAGTAGTACTGGAAAGTTCTTGAAGTCTGGTGTTACAGCCGATGGCAAAAACCTCCCCCGCACCTTTGTTGCTCTTGTGTTGGACCCCATCTTCAAGGTAACTAGAGATACTATTTACCATAAACAATAGTTAATTTTGCCTGCAAGTGATGATTCGAATATTCTTCACTTTGACCTGACTAAACATTGATGATGACCTTCACTCTGAGCAGGGACCATTCTATGGTTTTCTTTATCATATTTGGTAGGCTATGTTGGTTTTCATTCATAATTGCAATCAACTTCCTTATTTAGGTGTTCAAGGCCATCATGGAATTTAACAAAGAGGAAACTGCCAAGCTGATCCAGAAGCTGGACATCAAGTTGGATAATGAGGACAAAGACAAGGAGGGCAAGCCTCTCCTGAAGGCTGTCATGCGTCGCTGGCTTCCGGCTGGAGAAGCACTTCTGCAAATGATCACCATCCACCTGCCTTCCCCGGTCGTTGCCCAGAGGTACCGTTGCGATATGCTCTATGAAGGCCCTGGTGATGATGAGGCTGCCACCGGTATGAAGTTTATTTATTTTTCATTTTAACAATTGTCTTTAGATCCTGGTCTAAATGTCTGACTTATTTGTTTACCCAGCTATCAAGAACTGTGACCCCAATGGCCCTTTGATGATGTATATCTCAAAGATGGTCCCCACCAATGATAAGGGTCGCTTCTACGCCTTTGGACGTGTGTTCTCTGGGTGTGTCTCCACTGGCCTGAAAGTGCGCATCATGGGACCAAACTACATCCCTGGAAAGAAGGACGACCTTTACGTAAAGCCAATTCAGAGGTTGGTATCAACTTCTTGTATGTTAATTAGTTATTATTTGAAATGGGTTTGGAGCCTAGCTGTGAGATGAATTAATCAAGTATTGGGCACATTAGAATTGTCCAACTTTCTCTTTGCCAGGACAATTTTGATGATGGGCCGTTACACTGAGGCCATTGAAGATGTACCATGCGGTAACATTGTGGGTCTGGTCGGAGTGGACCAGTATCTTGTCAAGACGGGAACAATCACCACCTTTGAGCATGCACACAACTTGAAAGTGATGAAGTTCAGTGTCAGCCCTGTGGTGAGAGTTGCTGTGGAGGCAAAAAACCCTGCTGACCTGCCCAAGCTGGTGGAGGGTTTGAAGCGTCTGTCCAAGTCTGACCCTATGGTGCAGTGCATCATTGAAGAGTCTGGAGAACATATCATTGCTGGAGCTGGAGAGCTGCATCTGGAGATCTGTTTGAAGGATCTGGAGGAGGATCATGCTTGCATCCCAATCAAGGTGATTTAGTCCAAAATTTAAGTTAACTTGAGTTATTATTTTTTTCTTTAATGATTTTGCAATTCATAAAGATCAAATATGCCATTTTCAATTTTGATATTGTCCCTAAAGGTTGACTTTTCTATATTGCAATTTTCTTCTTTCTTTTTTAGAAATCTGACCCAGTGGTGTCCTACAGGGAGACAGTCAGCACCCCATCATCTGTCTTGTGTCTGGCAAAGTCGCCTAACAAGCACAACCGTCTGTTCATGAAGGCCCGTCCCTTTGAAGAGGGCCTAGCAGAGGATATGGATAAGGGCGATATTACCATGCGTCAGGAGGCCAAGGCCCGTGCTCGTCAACTTGTTGAAAAGTTTGAGTGGGATGCCGGAGAGGCTAGAAAGATTTGGTGCTTTGGACCTGATGGAACTGGCCCCAACATGCTGGTGGACGTGACCAAGGGAGTGCAGTACCTTAATGAGATCAAGGATAGTGTTGTTGCTGGCTTCCAGTGGGCTGTCAAGGAGGTAAGGGGGCCATTAGAATTCGCTGTCAGTGTCTTGTATTTATTAGTTTAGGAAGAGATGTGTGCGATTATTCTAACAAGAGGTCAGTGCATATACTTCAACTATTTATTTTCTCTTTAGGGTGTCCTCTGCGAAGAGAACATGCGTGCTGTTCGCTTTGACGTCCATGATGTGACCCTGCACACAGATGCCATTCACCGTGGTGGTGGTCAAATTATTCCCACAGCCCGCAGAGCTATGTACGCTTCTGCGCTCACAGCTGAGCCTAGAATCATGGAGCCAATCTATCTGGTAGAGATCCAGGTAAGTTCTTCTGGATGTATAGTCTGGTTTCCTCTAGTTACCTGATGTATCTCAGAGTTGGACATATGATTATTTTTTTACTTTATATATTTGCTCACAAAGTTTGTCACCTTTCGGATTTAGTAAGGCCCAATGGTTAAGTTTCAACAGTTTTTACTGATCGCACATCTTCTTTTTTTTTTGTCAGGAGGGGGGCTGTTTATTAATTGTGCACTTTTCATATATTTGAGTATTTTCTGTTTAACCTAATATCGCTTCTCCACTCTGTAGTGTCCTGACAGCGCAATTGGTGGAATCTACGGTGTGTTAACCAAGAGGCGTGGTCATGTGTTTGAAGAGTACTCCGTCACTGGGACACCCATGCATGTCAGCAAGGCCTACCTGCCTGTCATGGAGTCATTTGGTATGTTGGGTTTGTTTAAACGAGCAGTGCAGCGAAAACATTTCTTCTTAAACCAGTATTGTGAACTGATTCTGATTTTAATATTTGTATTTGCCTTATGTTACAGTATAATCTATAGTCATTTCAACACATCATCTTGTATTTTGCTGTTGTTTCACTTGAGATGTAGTGGTTTGATTTTAACAGTAACTGACAGCAGCACTTTTGCTGTGTAACTTGAGTAGTCTTTTACCATAGGTCTGACCCACTGAAACAAATCAGCTATAGACTAATCTTGCTCTATTATGAATAACTAGATCCAAATACTGAAGTGATATGGAACGTTCTGCAGGGGGAAAGCCAGTGATGAGATGTGGTCAATTTAACAAATGTGTCATTTAGAATTTGTAACTTAAAAACACTTGATATCTCTGACAAGTACAACAATTGTGAGAACATACAGGCTGCAGCCAAATTTTGTTTGTACATGTACCACTAATCTTATTGTTCACATTAATCTCAATTTAGTTTTAGCCAAGTGAAGTGCTCCCACTGTTGAGCCCTGGGTGGGTTTAAAGCAACCAGCTGTTAACTCACTAGTGGCTACATTAATTTAACATACAACCTCCATTGCCAGTATTGTAAGAACTTGATGAGGATACATTGAAACATTTTGCTCTGTCCTTTCCCAGGTTTCACAGCTGACCTACGATCTTCCACTGGTGGCCAGGCCTTCCCACAGTGTGTGTTCGACCACTGGCAGATCCTCCCTGGAAACCCAATGGATCCAGCAACCAAGCCTGGCATTGTTGTCACTGATACACGCAAACGCAAGGGTCTCAGGGAAGGTGTCCCAGCATTGGATAACTATCTGGACAAAATGTAAAAGCTGACCTGGCTCATGCCTCATTCCTGCTTTCCCATCAAATTTAAGTCTACATCGTGGGACCGGACTGTACAGAACACAGTGATCACTGTTTGCCACAAGGATTGACAATATTGAATAAATATCTACAAAAATTGTAAACCATCAATAAAAGAAAATAAAAATGTATTGTTCGGGCTCTTTCTCAGTTTGCTTTTTAAAGAGATAATAATGAAGATGTTTCCATGTTTTACGTAGACATGAACTTGTCCAAAACAAATGTAAATACACATAACAGCACAAAATGAGCAATATCAGGAGAGATTTCAGTTTTAATGCAGTCCGTTACGAGTTGATGTCAGTGGGGTGTTTGTTAGACATGCCCACAACTACGGATGCAAAGCTGGGAGGAGCGTTTGTAATGAGTTAAAGGAATAGTTCAATGAGAAATAAAAATCCATTCATCTACTCACCATTATGCTGATTGAGGGGTGGTTGGGCTAAAAACATGGTGTAAATGACTGTTAAATTTGAATGGCGGGCTTACAGACACTTTGATTACATCACAAGCAGTAGTTTTGTTTTGTTTTTTTACTTACGTTTGAAGAAGTGATCACAGTTCAATTGTATTGGATTTGGCTGCAACGCTGTTTACCCCTCAAACTCCAGAAGTGTTTTGTGGACTCAAACACTTAGCCCCCACCCCTCCATCGGCAGTGGTGAGTAGATGTGTGAATTTAAATTTTACGGTGCAACTAAAGCATTTTCTGAACTTTGGCGCCTTTAAACCTTTTCAAGTAGAGCCCCAAATTAAAATGATGATCCGAAAACATGAGCATAATGGGTCTAATGATCGCCAAAACTACAGTCGTATAAAAGAAGCTAGTGCGATTGTGCTTAGTTGTTGACCAGGTTGGAACATTTCAGCTATTTTTAAGTTACTGCTATAAGGTTTGTATGGCATTATTTTAAGTTTGACTATTTTACCAGTTTAGTTTTCCACTATACCTTTTTATAGCCATTTTAACACTTAAAATTGCTTATTACCCTAAACAAGGGTTTAAAGGCAATCTAATATTTGACAAGACCTGTGCAACTATAATAAATAAAAATAAAACAAGGGTCCAAGACCACTTCTAATTATATAATAATTTTATAATTAAATGAAAAATAAAAATATTACAACCATATTACTGTGTATTTTTGATCTTTACACTAGACATCAGGGTATGCTAATGCATAGTAATCCAACTGTCAAGTAATTTGAGAGGAGCCAATGTTAATTGAGATAACTGACCATGATCATTTTATGACTTTTACTTCTTGGTTTCAGATTTTTCTCAGTTTGGTCACTTTGTTTTGAAAGTACATCCCAGATGTACTAGTATGCCACTATGCTTTTTGACTTAGGTTAAATAAATATATAGTTTTGTTGTAATTTCTCATTGTAATCAATGAAATGGTGGTGAACACTTAATCCAGTGTATATACAGTAGTGTGGATTTTAAAAAAAAAACTAATAATTATTAGTCTGTGCGCTGTCGACACCAAAACTCCTCTAGAACAAGTACAAGCAAAAAACATACGAACAAGAATTAGAATCCAAAAATCCATGGATACAGTCCATGGATTAAAGAAAGGGAACTCCAATGTGTGCTCAGTCCAAAACACTTTACAAAAAACTTTCTATATAATACATAACTATCATTTTGAATTTCAATGACAACTTTCAGGCATAGACTTTCAAAATAAAACATACCACGGTAATTGTTTCTTGAACTCCACCCTGCCTTTGATTATACTTCAAATGTCACGAAAACCTAAAACATGTGGCACTTTAGTATTATTTAACAAACATTGTATAAAAATGGAAGCCTTTCAAAAATAAAAGTAAAATATAATACAAGTAAATTGAAATATTTTATAATAAGAAAATAAATGTGTTTCTAGTCTTTCGTCAGTTCCAGGGATTTCATGAACATTTGTTCGCACATGATGCACCATCATCAGTGGAGCATAAGTGATGGATGTTATTTAACAGAGAAAACTAGAGGAACCTAAAGTATCGAACTAGTAGAACGAGTGGGGGAGGGGTTCACAGCCATCCAGCCAATCAGGAGTATCCGTTTCGACCAATCAGATAACAGGCAGTCTTCTCTTCCTGTTTGGACGAGGACTTCATTGTCGGTGAGTAATAATAAGGTTTAGATAAGAAGTACAACTACTTGTTAAAAAACTCCAACCGTCTCCAGTGTGTAGTTTGTACTTTAAAGTAAAATTGCGTATTTTGCTGTGTAATATTTGTTCCTTCGGGAGAGCGAGTGTGTTGTGTTACCTTTTTGTGTGCGTGTGTGTGTGTGTGAACAGCTAGCAGGTAGGTTAGCTTACCAAGCGGAATAGCTGCGGGGACAGTAATACCACAATTAACAATCTCTCGCCTCTTGTTTTAAATCTTTTTCTCCTATATTATTTTGCACAGACACTTTACCAAGGCACGACCCCAGCGGATAAAGGCCAGTTTCCGCCTGAACACAGTCGGTTTCTCGGGAAGAAGCCCATGGGGGGGATCAAACAGGAGCAGGGTGATGCTTCACAGCAGCTCAGAGCCTCGCATTCAGCCGACCAGACCCAAGAGGAGGTGACCACGGTCAACGTCAAATCATTTAGACTTTGCCTCCTCTATGCGGCAATAAGGCTGTCAGGTTTTCAAAGTACAGATCTGAGGACATGTGTTGTTTACTTTATGCACAAATAGTCACTCTTTTGTTGCAGCAGTTCTGGAATAATGCACCGTACATAAAGGTTCTAATGTTGGGTTGAGGTTGACTGAATGCACGTTCTCTGCCTTCACGACAACTCCCGGAGTCAATAGAACCAAGTGTTTATTTTATAAATATGTAAATACAATATCAATTATTCTGTGTATCAGCTTCCCTCTTTCCTTTCTGCCTGGTTTTACTTTAAGCATGTTACTCCCCCCATCCCCTGGACTTCACGGGAAAATATAAATAGTATACATGTTTGTAGTGTTTTTTATAGTATATAATGGGGAGCTGACAGTAAAAAATCATTATCAGTATAATGGTACACAATTGATCAGCGGTACTAAACCCATAGCCTCTTAAATGGCCTTAAAATAGAAGAATGTGGTTTCTGTCGTACTTGACGTATATCTTACATTTCCTTCATTTTTTTTCTAAAAAAGTCCTTGAAACCTGCAGGAACCCCGAAGTTACACTGATCAGTGTGTGCAGTACAGCTGGAACAACTGATTTATTAATTGTAATTATTTAAGCAAAGATGCCAGACATGTTGGTTCTATAGGGCATTGAATATGTTTTTCATTATGGGATGTTGGTTGGACGAAACGTGAAATTTGAATTTGTTTTTCAACATGTTTAAACATCACATTTACAAACCAAACAAATGACAAGCCTCTCCACTCACCAGAGTGTCATTCTTCCTCTCTCTGTAGCCCAAGAAGAGAGGCTGGCCAAAGGGAAAGAAAAGAAAAAAGGTGCTACCAAATGGTCCTAAGGCACCAGTAACAGGATATGTGCGCTTCCTGAACGAGCGGCGGGAACTAATGAGGGCCCGATACCCTGACTTACCTTTTCCCGAAATCACCAAAAGACTCGGAGCAGAGTGGACACGTTTAGCGCCAAATGACAAACAGGTAACATTTCGAGTAAAAAAATATATATATATTGACACAGTATATTCAGTGCACCAGGTACTTTCTTACTGGTCCTGTTGGAATCCATGATGACTCATGGAAATCAAGTCAGGAATATAATAGAAGGTGTTATTTTTTAAACACCTGTATTTTAGCAATTACAAAATTTTTATGATAAAATTGCCAAGATTTCAAAACAATATATTAATAAAATTCCAGAATGTGTCATTAAGTAAGTTCGATTTTTTCCCTGAACATTATTTGTGTACCGGCAGCGCTATCTGGACGAGGCGGAGCGGGAGAAGATGCAATATGCACAGGAATTGAAGGAATATCAGCAGACTGAGGCCTATCAGATCACCACTGCTAAGATACAAGACAAAAGGATCAAGAAAGGTGAACACTGACTTCTACTCAACTAATGTTTGTCATGTTGATTACTGTTGTGCATGTGTGTTTTCATTAGTTACTACCTGTAAAATAACCACCGTCATCAGGGCAACTGGCAAGATACTGTATATTATTATTCAACTTCTCTGTTCCATCTGAGCTGTATTATGGACATACAGTTTTCTCTTTCAGAAGACTCTCCATCTGTCATCATCAGTACTAGTTCAGGGTCATCTTTACCAAAGGTACACTAACTTGTCACCACATATTCTTCAATATTTTTATAGAGTAAATTGCACAAAGCTAAGTTGTGCATTTTGTCCTTCAGGCTTCTGACCTCCCAAGCAGATTTGACATCCCTATCTTCACAGAGGAGTTCCTTGACCAGAACAAAGGTAAGGAAAAACCTGAAAATGGAAATAATCACATGAGAAATAAAGCACAAGGCATGTTTTCAGCATGGCTAGGTACTAATGCTAGGGCAGAATTATGCCATTACCTATTATACTAATAGGACATTAACAGAGGTGGCGCCTGGACATCATGCTAAGAGAGGTGATCACATCGATGTAATGCTTTTTCAGTTCCAATTCTACCAACACACAATCTCATCTTCTCATCAAATCTTTTTTATTTCACTCTTTGCCGTTTCAGCTCGAGAGGCTGAGTTGCGGCGGCTTCGTAAGGCCAACATTGAGTTTGAGGAGCAGAACGCAGTGTTGCAGCGGCACATCAAGGACATGTACAACGCCAAAGAGCGCCTGGAGGCTGAACTGGGGCTGGATGAGAAGCGCACCCAGGCTCTTCAGCAACACTTACTGGCCATTAAACACACGCTGGTTAACAGTCTCTCATCAGTCCCACTGCCAGGTAAGCAGTCACTCCTGCATGATATTTGATAAAGGTTATGTCTTCATGCCAGGTTCATTTAGTTTAATGTCTCATTTTGAAAACGCCTATAATGTTAGGTGACTGGTCTGCTCCTCATTTTAAATATCTGGCTGTAATTAAAAACTGTACTGTCCTAGGAACTGCTATATTAGTGCATAAATTACATATTTTCCATTTGAAAAATCAAATATTCAATAATGTGTAAAGATATTTTTTTTCCTGGACAGGTACAGGTGAGACAGCCTCTCTTGGGAACCTGGACTCATACCTGAGTTGTCTCAGTGGCGCGCTGGAGGGAAACCCACACAAGCACCGTGCCCTGCTTACCCAGCTTTGTGAGGTCCTCTCTCATCTTGACAGGTAACTGAAACCTCTTTTACATACATACCATGGGTGTGTCACACCAGACTTGTGCATTTAATCTGTATCTGACCACTGATACATCTACTGATCACAGACATGCTTTGCTGACTTAATTTGTGCACGCATGCAGCTATTCCAGCACGATAATCAACCCTGAGGTTATTCAACTGGCAGTTTTTAAATGTTTCATCATCATCAAAAATGGTTGAGGTTCTGTGTAGTATACAGTGACCACACATTTCCTCACTGTTTAAATTGTTTTAAAGTTGGAGAAACACTTAAACTTAACCATCATGTTCAAGTGTCAGGTAGATAAAAAATTTGAATTTACTCCAAAATATTTAGTATCTATTGTAAACTTTGTAGCTCTGATTAGTCAGAGAGGCAGAGACCCTCAGGAGAGAAGAAGCACGTCAAAATAAACATTATTAAAAGTCGCACACTATCATTGGGCCTTTGTCTATCATGATTATCCTTTTTCCAATTCTGAGCTCTCAAGTTTTGAAGACCATATTTAAATTGTATCCCTGAATGTCGTCTTCTTTCTCCGTGTGAATGGACTATTTTCTTGTCAGTGAGAAGTTATGAGGAGACTCCATCTGAAGAGCCTTTGATTCCTGCAGCAGAGCGACAGGTGATGGACATCTGGTATTAGCTCAAACTAGTGCCATTCAACAACGCACGTGGCTATCTCAAGGATAGGGAAGACAAGGGTACAAACATTTCAAAACACCACATAACTTTTCTTTATGAATGTGTGTATTCACACACATTATTTTTCTTGTGAATATAAATCTGTGGGGTGGTGTTAAGGGTTTTTAAAGTTCAGGAATTTCATTAAATGTAATGTACAGTAATTTTACCTTCTCGGATGCCATAAGTAAATTTAGATTGACCCTAACTCTATTGTGTAGCTTTGTATCAACAGTTGCTCACCGGCCCTATGAGCTGTCCAATAAGGCCAGACTAATAATCAGTTTACATTAAATGTCATTAGGTATGTGGTGGGCGGGTGTACATAGTGTTATTTAGACTGCATGAAAAAACAAACTGGAAGTGATTGAAAATGTAATGTTCTGGTTTACTGCGCATGTTTGAATTTACATTGATGATGGCAGGTAGTGGGATCAATGAGCAGATAAACATGTCAGAATATTATATATTTGTATTTTTCTTAAATGTTCATTAAACCATATTGAAAATGTTTCCAACAAAAGGGTGAGTGTGTGTGTGCAGCTTGAAATGTTTTAATTGTCATTGGTGCATTGTTTTTTAAAATGTCACATCTTAAGTTTAGATCCAATCCCAGAAGAACTTGCGTTAAGGTAAAATGTGCATTTGTATAATTTTGGTGCTCTGACCCTGAGGACTGTAAAGTTGTAAAGGGTGTTGTGTACCAGCAGGGGGAGCTGTTGGCCCACAGCCGAAGCTAGACCAGAGTTAAAGGGTGTATCTGTTTGTTTTTTTGTCTTTTAATTGACATTCAGATTATCTGTTTTAAATATGCAACACAGTTTACACTGAATTTAAAGATTGAGACTGATTTAGATGTTGTCAATGAGAAACTCACTCAGTCAGACCAAGGCTCAAAGATTGATATCCTGCGCCAATTACGGGTGGCTGTGGCTCAGGCGGTAGAGAGGGTCGTCCACTAACAACTAGCAGGTCGTCAGGGTGATCCCAGTCTCCCATAATGCGGGCAGTGAAGTGTACTTGGTTTCTAAGTAATGTGTGATTGAGTGAAATTTCTGCACATAGATGCACTGTATGAATGGGTGAATGGCAAAAACTGTACTGTGAAGTGCTTTGAGTGGTCATCAAGACTAGAAAATGCTATATAAATACAGCTATTTACCATTTAATTATGATATTTTGTCTTTCTATAAGCACCAACAGTCCATCTGCTTAATTATCACCCACCTACATCACCTCATATTGGGGCTATAATTATTTTCATCATTGGTTAATCTATCTATTTAGCCCCCTGATTAATCAGTTGGTTCATAACGTGTGTGTGTGTGCGTGTGCGTGCGTGCGCGCGCCTTGCTTCTTTTTTTCACTTTTGCTGTCAATGTATGAGAAGAAGAATTTTCTTTAACTAACTGATGCCCAGTAATTCTTGCCCTGTCCGCTTTCTTTTGGAGTTCTATTGTTTCTTTCAAAGTAGGGCTGGAAGATGTGGCCAAAAAATACATTAAGATAAACATTTCCATATCAGTCAATTTTGATAATTATCACAACAAATGTCACATTATTATTTCTATTAAGTTTAAAGACATTATTTTGCTCCTGAGTGAAGGTTGTGGTTTTAAACCCTTCATGAAAAGCAAAGGACAAACACTTGATAATCAGCAAGTGGTTTTCATGTCATTGTTTGCAAGGTGGTTGAAAGTTTAACTAGTTCTTTCTTTTTATTCTCCAAAACGTAGTCCTATATATTATGGCATTGACTGAAGAAGAATTGCAATATTCCCAAAGAGATAGTGGTGAGATAAAAGGTGTAAAGTCTCAGGAGCTTAAGAAGAACTCTTGAATAGATGTCGTATAGATGCTCGTTCAAACGTACAAACACATACACTCTGGTGGGGGAGTCTCACCACAGACCTCCGCCCTGACGTCACTGCCAGGAGCTGTCCACGCGGCGGTGGTGCTGAAGCTGAACAAGATGGCTGAGTGCTGGGGAGCGGAGAGCTGAGAGAGAGAAGGTGGTCGGCGGAAAAGTCTCAGATTTGGACAGACGCGCCACTAAAACGAGGACAGACGGGTTTACCACTCCGGAGCTCGGCCTGAAACAGTGAAGAGTTGATTTACTGAGCAGCGGAACGAGCCCCGCCAGGCCCCGGCTCTGCTGCCGACGGCAGGCTTCTACCCGTCCGCAGCCCCGCGACCCTCTCCCCGGCTGCGCTGCCGCACAGATTAGCTCAGTGGAGGAAGCTGGTGAAGAAGCTGGACCCGGTGCCAAAGGCGCTCATAAGAAATGTCATTGCTGTGTGTTGGAGGTAAGAGAAACGAATGAGCAATAATCTGGCACGACTTGCTTTCGATTTCCTCCACATTAAATAAATCCAAGTCGCATCTTGTCGGCTTTTTGTGGAGGGGTTGACCTGTGAGGATGCATCCATCCCTGTTGGGGATTAGCTATTACGCTCATAAATCTTATTTGCAGTTTATTTCGCGCACATCTCACTAATAAGGCGAATACCTCCCATCATCACCTATAGCGTTTGATTGTCTTTTACCCTGATATTCACTCCCACTGTCAGCCATGAGCACGACCTGCCTGCCCTGGCTCGTTTCACCAAACCTGGGATCACTACAACATTTAAGGATCGATTTATGGTGTCGGTGTATGCTTTCTGGCAGCCGCTGTCAAACAAGGTAAAACCAGATGTAGGTTGCTCCACTCGCAGTTTGTGCCTGCATGTGTTTCATGACTACAAGTCATTACTGGTGCAGACGTCTCCTCGGTTTTCATCCGTAAATGTGCGAAAAAAGAAGCATATAAAGGTTTTTTTTACATTAGGATTTTCACAACAGATTAGATTAGATTTTAAAATTATCGTTCTCCTATTCATTGAGCTCTACAGCAACAAACAGTCTGTTGTGCTTTTGAACAATTCAAGACTCTTCAAATGGTTGTTTTGGTTTCCTTCTAAGAAGCCTGATTTATAACAGTGTCGTGCAATGACTTCTTTTCAAATATCTTTCTCCAGTCACTGATGTATTTGTATTTTTTCAGTTAAGTCTATTTGGCAGAGACATAGAACCTGGACCCCAATAAAATCTGGTTACAAACCTTTAAATGTCATTTATAGGCTATTTACACTACATTTAGTGTAAACCTGTGAAGATTTGTAGTTGTGTTGTTTTTGATTGATTTATGATTTGGGTCTGACTGACATTTTTGTATCAGGAGTTTCAGACAAGTGAGTGAAGACCTCCATTTATCAAAATTCACTTTATTTTAATCAGGATTCTTTTGCTGTCAGGTATAACATAAATTGTTACGTATAAATGTCAAGGGGAAAACTGGGTGGACAGATTTCTGCAAATGTCAAGGGAATTAAAGAGGCCTACTATTATCATGCAGCGGATCTCCTCCGAGCACCTCAATGACGCCTGGTCAGCTGCAGATTTGGGAACCCGGAAGTTTAAACCACTTAAGACAGCTTTAGATTCAGGATTTTATGAAGAATCTGAATGTGTTGATTTATTATGGTTAGAAATTCTCCCCCCTCGTAAGGTTTTATTTACACTTCCTCTAAAGGAGCAGACTTAAAGTGTTAATGAAGATGCAGCTTCTGTGTGTTGACACCATCTGATACCACCAATGTCAGGATTGAGATTCAGGCTCATTGGTGGCCCCTTCATGTCCTGAAGCTTTGTTGGCATGGCAACCCCAATGGTATTTTAGGTCTCTGCTGGCATTTTCTCATTAGTTCCTTCACTCTCTGTTGCAGGCCTGCAGCTAGGTTTATATTGATATTATATTTTTTCACTGTGGCTGTGAGCAGAATGAAGTTATGAAGAGGATGATGAGTATAGGTGTTCACCTTGGTGAAAGGGTTACAGGCTGATATGAACATTGCAGTAGCAGTGATGTGACATCGCCTGTGCATGTTCTGCTCCCACGTCTTGTGATGTTAGATTTAGTCTTTAAAATGATAGCCTGTGTCACACAAGCTGAATAAGCATATTCAGATCTGACAGCTCTCCATTCACTGTCATCCCTAGAGATGTCAATTCACACGTTACAACTGTATAACAGAGCAAACCATGACAGACGTCTGTATTACTTACGCCTTTTTGCATTAATATAATTACCTCCAACAAGAAGGTTACGTTTTCAAATTTTGGACAGATCCAGGATCTTTCTGCGGAAAAAAACTTTTCAACACTTTCGTTGATTTGTCAAAGAATCTTACGCAAAAACAATTCAGACATAATTAGGGAGTTGGTATCAATAGAAATCTGTATCTAGTGGATTTAAACTTGGTTTAGGTGTGCAGGCTTTGTTCAGCCACTGTATCAGGGCTAGAAACCTGTAACTACCACCAATGTGTTGCTGAGAAATGTAAAGTGGTTTCAGCTGTAAGTTTGTTTTGATTTACAGAGACTGTTGGGCCTTGGTGGCGATACATGCTCTACTGAGTGCATTTCTAACATATGTGATCAGATCATTGAGAACCTTGGTAAAAGTAGTCACCTTTGTCAGACACTATAAATTAATATAAGTTAACCAAGTCAAACCATCCTTAGCCTCTGTTGTTTGTTGTCTTATTACATTTAAAACAGTGTTATATTACTGTCACTACTATGGCACTCAGAGAAGCACATACCTCTGCCAAGACCCAACCATCCCACACATGTCCGTCTAGCTCTTATAATAGAAAAATAATATGAAAAAGGAAGTAGTCGGACAATCTGCACCAATTTGTACAAACTCTTAAATCTCAACACCATAAGTATGTCTGATTTGTTCTCATCAAACAATTCATTTTTCCCAAGAAGTTGATTTCCTGGCCCGTGTCCTGTCCCTCCACCATGTTGGGCACCAATCATTTCAGTGACTTTGGGTAATCCTGCTTACAAGCAAAGGGTGGGGTGAAAACATAACCTCCTTGGTGAAGTTAATAGAGTTATTGTGATTCTGGAAATAGGAACAACTGGATTTATTGTAAATATCAATAGTAGTTAAAACACAGCATTCATATTATGTGGTTAATGATGCAAAGGCAACATCATTACATACTGTTTATATCCTCTATAAAGTCTTAAGTTTGATTGTTAAGCTTCTTCATTAGCAGACGTGAATTAGTGCTTATGAGAGGAGTGCAGTCACCAGTGACCGTAGTACTTTTTTAACAGTTACACTCTAATCAGCATCACTAACACACAGTATTCCCTCAGGTATTGTTCAGGAGTGTGACTGAATGTTATCCAGCAGAGCAGACAGGAGTGCGCTGTAATGACCTCTCAGTTTTACTTCCATCGTTTCTCCTTTTTTTGTCGTAATCTGTAGAAGTTTTTTTCCGTCCATCTCTTGCCTACAGGTTTTTAGTGTTTTTCCTGGTGTCTAATTCTGAGATGTGGCCTGTTTGAAACCTAAAAAAAGGCTTATCTGCACCGGGCATCAGTAAAAGTATTTGTCCAATTTTCCTCCAGCAAAGAAAGAGAAAATGAGGTCCTGTAATTACTGCTGTGGGGACTCCACGATTTGCAGAAAATATGTTACACCTACTGCCTTCTCCTCCCTCCTCTTTTCTGTAACCACAGCGATGTTGGTTTAGTCTCATGCCTGTGAGCTGTGAGCACCCCACCCCCCTTTTCCGGCAAACCCCCCACCCTTGTCACACTGAAGTGGTTATTTTTAGTGTTGGGGATGCAGCGCGCTCTGCCCGCATCCGGCTGCACACAGAGATTAATGGAGCACAAGCGAAAGAGATAGAAAGGGAGCACACGTGCATACTTGCCACATGGCAGGGGAAGCTTGTAGGAGCGAGAGAGAGAGAGAGAGAGAGAGAGAGAGAGAAGAGAGAGAGAGAGAGAGAGAGAGAGAGAGAGAGAGAGAGAGAGAGAGAGAGAGAGAGAGAGAGAGAGCTGACGACTGGCTGATGGTGAGGAGGGCGCAGCGTTGGCAAGGGTGCAGCTGAGGATGCATCTGTCACTTACTGTCTGTATGAAGCAAAGAAATAATCCATTTGAATGTCTCTTTTACAAATGTATATATTCGGTACTTCCACCGAAATGAACCCTCTGTACCCCCTTAGGCGTGACTGCCCCTGACAGCAGCTTTAATACCAGCAGGGGGATTTCACTTTGAAGTTGGATAAGTAGCACATATGCTCCACCGCACCTTGTACTCTGCCACCTGCCTCATGAATCAGAGAGATATTTAAGTGATAAGCAGGATCCCAAGGGGGTTTGCTGGGGTTAGGCTATTTTTAGAAGCAAATTTGTCCACAGTGATTATCATACCTGCTCGGCTGTCACCGACTCTGAATGTGTTTCTTTATCGGCATCACTTTTGCAACTGTAATTTTTCTTGATTGAATAAGTGGGAGTCTATATTTATATATTCAGCTCCTATTTTAAACAGCTGGACTGTAGGTCATACATTTTGAAAGCATTCTTCTTACAGCCACACACACACTCAGAGGATTTATTAAGGGCTTTTTGTTGTGGCCTGATTAGATCGATTTTAAATGATGCTAAGTTGCTGTATTTCTTTCCCTAAATGTAACATCAGTGAAAAGAGGCAATCAGCAGGGATTAAAAAGCAGAGCTGTGAATATTAATGCCTCACTGCAGAACATGGGGACGCTGGGCATCAGCAGGGTGCAGGATTGAATGAATAATGGAACGGCTCCTGACGTCACTGTGGCTATAAAAGTCAGTCTGGTTCCTCCAGAGGTCCCTGTGTTGAGGAGTCCTTTTATCCACCACCCCCTGTCGACGACCACGCAGGAACTCACACACACACACGCATCATAGAGGCTTATGGCCACTCTCCCCCCTGGCATCACCTTTTCACTGTCACCTGCACAAACTGCCCTCCTGGCCCCCTGTGACTCATAGACCCTGAAATCTGAAGAACAGATGCAGTCTTTCATATTGAGATCCTGGCATTCTGCCCAAAGAGGATGGCGGAGTCCCAGGGTTGAGAAGAGCACCACCCCCTCCTCTCCCTCCTCCTCCTCCTCCTCCCTCTCTCTCTCAAATGCCAGGCGCCTGTCAATCACCAACCAGACAAACTTGCACACAAGCTACAGGCAGTGGTCTGTCTGGACTGTAGGGTAGAGTCGCACGACACTAAGCATAAGACGAGCCTTCATGGAGTCGCTCAGAGCTTCAGAGCATAAAAATGTGAAATCTTACCTTTATATAATTACCTTCGACAAGAAGGTTATGTTTTCGTCTACGTTTGTCTATTATTTGGCAGGATTCTGCAAAAACTAACTGTCGAAATACCACAAAACTGGGTCAGGAAAGGATGCATTCAATTTTGGTGCAGAGGCAGATCCCAGGGATGATCCAGTTTTTTTTGTTTTTTTTACATACAATGATTTTGAACATATTTGTTAATTTCTAAAACAATAATTCATGCGTCTTGATGAAAAAATGTGGTATGCTTGGGAGACTGATATTTATGACTGTGTCCAATTTGTTGCAGTGGCAAAAAAGAATCTGGATTTAGTGAATTTAAATGTGTTTTCATGAGGGGTGCCATATATTTCTGACTCTTTCCATAGACTAATTTCTCCATTCTTTTCTCAATTTGTTTACAGTGAAGAAAGCCAAGCTTGATGGACCCCAAGGTGAGTAATGGCCTTCGACCTCGGGAGATCAGCCATATCTTATTTAGTTTCGCTGAATGCTGTTAAACACACACTCATTGGTATAGCCTAACCAACACTCTTTTTCTTTTTCACAGAGAAATTTAACACATACGTGACCCTGAAGGTGCAGAATGTTAAGAGCACCACCATCGCTGTGCGCGGCAGTCAGCCGTGCTGGGAGCAGGACTTCATGTTGTGAGTGATTCTTTTCTTTCTTTCTCTCCGTCTTCCACCCCTCTTTTAACTCAGCATGTCGTTCCCCTCTTTACTGCATGTCCTCCTCTTTGACTTTTTATTAGGGGATTAAATGGGGGACAGTGCTACTCAATTTTAATTCACAATTTTTTACCATATTCCCTCTTCTTCAGACCTCTCTTATTTTTTCTCTCATTGTTCCCATTAAATGTATCCTCACTTGGACCCACAAACTATGAATGGGGTTATATTGTTTTTCGATATAGAGAGCGTTTTGACTTTTCTCAGGTCAACGGAGCATTGCTTCCTGTTGAATTTGTCCCCCTAAAGTAAGGCAGTAAAATGTATACATTGCATTGTGGGTAATGGTGGTGCCAGGGTTTATAGAGGAAGAAGAATGTATGGAATTAAAAAGTCAAAATCTCTGGTTCTGCTGCATCAACGTTATTAAGTATGAAGCTCACTGTTTACTTTAACTCCAGCTTTCACTATCAGAGCAGCTTTTTAGTTTTAACATTTTTGTAAACTCTGAGTGAAACTCTTATTAAATCAACTTTTGTGCAAATAATATCAATCTATCAATCAATTTATAAAGCTCTTTTCAAACAAGCCAAATGCAGTTGAAAGTGCTTTACAGGTGATTGACAAAACACAAGATGTTAAAAATCTGTTAAAACCATTTAGATTTTAATATATGCATTCCCAAAGCTAAATAATATGGAAGACAACAAAAAAGAAAGTTAAGATAATAAAATATATGTAATCACCACAAAGATCGTTTTTTAAAAAATAGAATAAGATAAATATTAAAAACATTAAATTATAAAACAATACATAAAAGCCAGACTAAATAGGTGGGTTTTTAGAGGTGAAATTTAAACAAAAAATTGTATATGTTGGCTGTTGAAGTTATGATCTTATATTTATATTGGTATAATTCCAATAAATAAACATATAACCACAACACTATCAGCTGGCAGATGTTAGTCTATGGTTCATATTTTATATATATACAGGGTTTCTGTGTATATTTATCAAATAATTGGTTATATTAATTCACACAAATAGAGATGTCACCTCAGGCTTCACTTCTTTAGTACACAGATGTTGTGCATCACAGGGTCAGCTGTGACATTTCTGCCTCCTCCTATTTTTGCCCTCTACTTGCTTCTCGTCTTTCTCTCTCCCTTTGAAGAGGGAGATGACATAACAGCTCTATTTGAGCTACTCCAGCAGAGTTCACGCACCCAGTCGAGAGGGTCTCTCCCAGTTCAGGCTTCAGAACACTTCAGAACTTCAGAACATCCACCAAAGAGTTTATATAAAAATCTGCCAAAAACAACAGATAAGCGTGGCTTGTCTTGCCACAGTTTAATGCATGGTAATCACAATTTTAAACAAAAATAACACCACATTCTTTGACAGAGGAGAAAAGACATTGGTCCAAGTGGAGATATGATGCCATTAATCATCATGATCATATGTTGAGGAAATTATATAAATAGATTAAAAAAAGAATCATTAAAAGTACAGAAATACTCTTAAGTAAACACACAGGCACATGCATAGTGTACATATAAGAAGCAGACACACACACACATGCACTTTTTTCATTCTGATTATATCAGTGGTTGTATAGATTACAAAAAATTTAAATTGATAGGGAAAATTGGAAATTTTAAATAATCTGGACATTTTGTAGTTGTACAGATAAAAAGAATCATTACAATATCAGAGGCTGTTGCTCGGTTTGGCTACAACAGGAGTGGGCTTGAGAAAAAGCACGATGAGACATTCTCACTGTTACAAACGTTTCTGATGAATCTATATGTGGTGTTTACTGTCCATGACTGTTCCATGATGGAAACAGAAATAGTATCTGTTGTTGTTCGGTCTTCGCTCCCTCTTATATCTTGTCAGCGACCTGGTTGACGATCACCTACTCTCTCCATCCTTGTGCTCAGTGACTCATCTCCCTCACAGTGTGTATTCATCACCGAGTTGAAGTGAAGCTCCTGATGGCACACACTCTATTTCTGTTCTAAACCCTGTCTCTCCTCAGCTCTTTATATCATTCTGTCTAATTTTCTCTCTCTTCTTTCTTAACACATTCTCTTTTTCTCAACCCCCCCCCCCTCTCCCTCTCTCTGCCTCACAGTGAAATAAACCGCCTGGATCTGGGCCTCACAGTTGAGGTGTGGAATAAAGGGCTGATCTGGGACACCATGGTGGGCACCGTATGGATCCCCCTGCACAGCATACGGCAGTCCAATGAGGTACACTGCCACTCCCTCTGTCTATTCGGCTCCGATATGTGGTTTCACTGGCCACACTGTACATGTACAGCAATGAGAGATGAATAATTGCAAAATGAAAAACACATCACTTTTCATTTTACTTTGATTAAGGCCATTATGTGAGACCTGAGAGGGCTTTGAGCTTTTTTTCTAATTATTGGTGTGATCTCATGACTTTCAGCCACATACTGTATTTTGAAATAGTTGTGTTTTATGCATGTATTAGTAAATTATATTTCTTGGTGGACAGCAGCCAATCACGATGACTTCCTGGATTCTTGTCGTCACTGTGTGGAAATCTGCCCTTTTCCACGGCCTGATGATCAGACTGAATCCCCATTTTGTTTTCTGTTCATTCATTTGTAATTTACATTATACAGAGGTGTAGAGCCAGACCAGGAATGACAGACTACAATCATAGACTAAAGGGCCTGTTTATTTATTGTCCCGATCACGTTCCTTTTCCACTTTTATTTCCAGGAGGGTCCAGGTCAGTGGCTGACGCTGGACTCCAACGTGATCATGGCTGAGAACGAGATCTGTGGAACCAAAGACCCGACCTTTCACCGGCTGCTGCTCGACATCCGCTTTGAACTGCCACTCGGTCTGACCTTTACGTTGATGTTTGATTGACTTTACCTTCTGCTTTGTTCTGTGTGTTTTCTTTTTAATATAACATTTTTATTCAGAGTTTCAATTGAATAAGAACAATGGCAAAGAACAATTACTGTCACTACTAGTACTACTACTACTGTAGTACAACTACTTCTCTCTCTACCGCCATCATAATCAGGACCATAAGTAGCACTACTATCACTGATACTACTTCTTCTACAAATACTTTTCTTCTACAGTACTAACACTACCTTTGATACTATTCCTACCACTATTAGTATTTATTGCAGTATAACCACTACTTGCAAGGCTGCTGCTACCTCATACCATTCTTATTCAATATAATGAGTAAGGTTTGTTTTTGAGTATAAGACTGTGCTCAAGCCTACAACATCACTGCAGGGTGTGGTTACGAAGCACACTTATGTCATTTCTATTTTCTATTTCTTTATACATCCTTGTGCTTATATTGTATGTTTATGAATATATTACTTTTAATGATGTCTTCTGACTGTCCTCTTTGCTGCTGTCTCTTTGCTGCTGCAACATGATAAATGTCCCTGTTGTGGGGCTAATAGAGGATAATTGTATTTTATCTTAAACCTAAACACACCCAGTAATACAGACAGGGCAGTAAAGCACTGTTTTCTAGCCTGGTGTTGAGTCACACTTTAAAGTGATCATTATGCTTGGACCTGATCATGGTCTCTCCCAATAGAGTAATCTATTCTACTGTATATAGAGAGAGGGATGTTCATATGTCAGGTGCTTGATTTGCGGAGCCGAGTGTGATGTTAAGTGTTTTTGTTGTGTGCTGCAGACATTCCAGAGGAGGAGGCCAGATACTGGGCCAAGAAACTTGAACAACTTAACGCCATGAGAGATCAAGATGTAAGAACTTTGCGACATTCTAATCACTCTCTTTGCACCGTCATGTGTGTTTCCTCATCTATTTATTCCTTCTGCCTTATCATGCTTTCTTTCATAGCCCTTCTCTTTTTGAATTTTCATACTCTCAATAGATGCCCATAACAGCACAAAAAGTGATTTACCTCAGTGCATTTTCTGACCTGTCTCCTGTTGTTTTTTCCTCAGTATGCCTATCAGGAGGAGCAGGAGCGGCCGCTGCACGCACCAACCACACAGTGCTGTGAGTGTCTGCAGTTTCCTCTGTACTCTCCCTGCTGTGTCCTTTTTATGCCTCCCTGTTTTTACTCCCTCTGTTCCGTCGCCCTGACTTATTGAGAACAGGAGTAGACACGAGGTACAAATGAGGCTGATAGATGAGGCAGAGAATGAGTGCAGCGAGGGAGGAAAGCTGATGTGATGAATCACGCATGCAGGCCTGCCTGAGCACTCCAATGACTTAGAGGTGCTAGATGTGTAATGCATGTGAGCTGACATATGCTGGGTTGTCAGACACACATCACCCTGTCTGTCTGTCCGTCCATCCGTCTGTTCGGTGGTGACACAGGGAGCAGATTGATACATGCATACAAATCGGTGGAGGGTTCGGGTTGGTTGGTGGCAAGATGCTTGTGTATATGTGTGCAGAGATGATACGGCACGAGAATGTTTATAACGCCTCTGGCTACTGGCTGTTGGAGGAGCGGAAGCGTTATGTTTTTGTGTTGTATGTCCGTCTGTACATACATCCATTCATCCCATTCTTGTAAACATGATAGAACTCTTTGAAGGAGTTTCTTTGATCGGACAAAAACATTCAGTTGGACTAATTTGATTTTGGTGTGACACTGCGACCCCACAAAACCTGTTTTTGGTCTTATGGACACAACATCTCAGAAACACCTTTAGAGAATTTCTACAAATTTGGTACAAACATTCACTTGGACTCAAGGATTAACTGATTAGATGTTGGTAGCCAAAGGCCAAGATCATGGTGACCTCATGTTCTTGTGAACGTGATATATCAGGAAATTTCATTACATCTGGTAAAAACATTCACTGGGACTCAAGGATTAACTGATTAGATGTTGGTAGCCAAAGAACAAGATCACCCTGACCTCACGAAACCCTTGTTTGCCTTGTGAACATGTTATTTTAAGAATGCCATGAGAGAATGCTTTCAAATTTGGCCAAAATGTTCGCATGGATTCACGGATTGCCTGATATGATATAGTTGCCAAAGGTTAAGGTCACAGCGGCCTCATAACACATGTTTAGGCCTTTTGAACATGAAAATGAAATCTAAAGTCTGCCTATCGAAAATTTCGTCAAAATTTGACCAGCTGTCACTTCGACTCACAGATGAACTGATTAGATGAAGTGGTCAAAGGTCACGGTGACCTCATATGAGTCTGGAAAAACATGACTGTAGACTGAAACTGCACTGGTTGGCAGAGTCACACAACCTCAGGGTGGTAATTCTATTCTGTTCTTAGTTAGCAGCATCAAGGCCGACAGCATTTAAAAAAAAAAAAAAAAGCTTCTCTAAAGACCTTGTACTTTTCTTCACTCACACACTGGATTTACGTCACTTATGAACTCTCTGCACTGAAATTTGCATTTTATGGTAATTGTCTCCCCCTGCTTTACTTCTCTATATCTTTGTTTACATGGATTTGTGAAATGATGATGTGTTTAGTTTGTAACCCAAACCTAATTTAGTTTTTTCCAACCATTCATCTCCTTGCAGGTAATTGGAGTCTGTGGGGAGATCAGCAAAGTAGGTTTAAGTTTCTTTCATGCTCCTCTGCTAATGACTTGCAGTAGCAGTAGATCTTGTGTAGTGTGTTGAATTTCCTTTCTGCTTTGATCCATATTCTCCCAGTGGATATATAAAGTCAGGCTGCACGAGTTACATTAAATAAAGGCACAATAAAATAAAATCTGTAGTGATTGTTGAAGATATATGTTGAGCACAGTAACAACCGGGATGCTAGGATTACAAAAATTAGTTGATAGCCTTAACCCTTGCTTTTACTAACCAAATGATATGCCCAATTTGAAAATAAATTCAGACTATTAATTATCAAAACATATTTAGCAAAGAAATGCAAACTTCTATTTTGGAAAAATAAATTTCCTTGGACCAAATATGAAAAACATTTACCTTCAGAGATATTTAATGTTGAAAGACACAGCAGGGGATTTTTTTTCTGGAAGAATTATGGCTTCCATTATTTTCTTTCTTGGAGAACACGTTCAAATATGATCTACAAGGGAACTGGGACAATTTCTTGCCTTGAGCCTTTATGAATTGAAGTACACCCATTAAGAACACTACGCTATTTACAACTGTCAGTGTTTTGTTTTGTTTTATTTATTAGTTTGTTTGTTTTTTTGTTGTTGTTCTGTTTTTTTAATTGTTTTTTATTTAACTATGCACTTTAAATGTGTGAATATATGTGATGCCATGTGTGCATGAATAAGAATAAAAGAAATTTCAAAAAGAAATGCAAATAGAAATTCGACGGAAAAAGTCAATTTTGCATTTGTTCCACCAGTGACACCCAGTCTGACATTATACACATTGTTCCAGGAATCCCACCTTTGTCAAAAAGGAAAAACATTAAACAACTGTTTTGTCCATCACTCTCATCTCGCCCCCTCGTTTCGTCCGATCACTGACTGGTGTTTGTGTGAACAGACGAGGACCCCGACAGCGCCGTGGACGACAGGGACAGCGACTACCGCAGCGAGACCAGTAACAGCATCCCGCCTCCGTTCTACACGACCTCTCAGCCCAACGCGTCCATGCACCAGTATCCCATGAGGAACCAGCAATTAAGACACTCCTGCAATGACGATATCCACGAGTTGGCCTATGACCACCGAGCCATGAGGTAACACGCACATTTCAGCCACTGCACAACCACAACTAAAGCAGAGTGGTTCCTTTTCTAATTGTTTATGTGCACCCATGAGATTACCATAATGAATCAGCAAATTTAAGAGGGAGAAAGGATTTATTTTGGGTAGACAGGAAGGAAAAACACCAGAAGGACAAAACTGTTTAATGCTGAAAATGTAATATCACACTCCCCCTCTTGAACAAAGTCTTCCTTTTTGAATGAATCCATTTGGAGTCTAGCATTTAGCCCCGAGACAGTTGAGACCCTGCGGCCTTGTTCTGTTTCACTGTTTTGTTCATGGTAACATGTTGTCCCACTATGCTCTCCTCCTCTAGAGAATAACCCTGGCCTCAGTGTATACAAGCATGCTGGGGCACACACTTCTTGTATACAGGTCATGTATGAAAGTGGGCCTTTGTGGCTATTCTTTACTGCGTGTGTGCATGTCGAGTCTGTGAGCATCAGAACATGTGATCAGAACATGTGATCTCTTCTGCGCTAACTTGCTCTGCAGAAAATTAGTTAATTCCAGGACATGACAGTATATATGATGATTTCTGGACATGTTTTTAAATGGTGGCAGATGAAATCAAATGAATGCACTGCTCACGAAAGCTGAAACAGAAAGTTTGAATTTCAAATGGGTGAATTAAATCTTCAAGTGCCTAACCTCGGTGAAAGAAACTTTAAGGATAAGGGCACAATTTTTCAAGTCTGTCTTAAGACAACAGTCAGGTGTTCATATGAACCATAGCCTGAGCCAAAGTGTCCTAATCGCCTCCTGGTGGCTGGTTCCAGTACAGGTCATAAATCCAGTCTCCTCCATGTTAGTGGACTAAAAAGTCAAAGTTAGCATCAAAAAGATAATCTCAAAGATGTTTTCTGTCATTTTAAGACGTTCTTATCAAACTGTTTGTTCAAGTGTTCCTCTTTCTGATAACTAGTTTTAATTCGTTATTTGAGGCTATAAAAATGATCGACAGCTGACAATGACTCATTATTTGGTCGAGTGTATGTACCGGCAGGACCTTGATGTCCGTGTCTCGATCCCTACTGTGCACACTCTGGCTCCAAATGTGCATGTTTTTAAGTTTCGTTTCTGGACAGGGGGAAGTGGAGATGTATCATCCATCTTTATGAACAGTGTATCATATGAAAACACATTCCCACTGTTCATAAAAGGCCTTTAAGGAATCTCTTGCAATGTAGGTGACATGGTACACCATCAAGTGGGGATATTCCAAAGTCTTTTTAGCACAAATTTACCTCTTTGTATTCCCACAGTGTTTTCTTGGGATGCTGCAGTGGGAGGACTGAAACATAACACTGAAAAGACAGTAGCTCTGGAATATACTCACTTGATTTTATTAGACCAGGCTGCAGAAGCCTCATATTAGCTTCAGTCAATTTAAAACATAGGAAAAGATGGTGAATATCCCTAGTACGTTTGAAGGTCTTCTGCACTAGTTTGATAATAAGTTGCTAACACAGTGCATGTTAGTGACCATCAGTGGCTGTTAGAGACATGTCATAAGTTGTGTACCTTAGCGCCATCTGGTCTTTCGCCCTTTTGATCACAAGGCACCCTCTGCTCAGTGAGGTTCACCATAGGCTGATCAGACCTGGGTGGGTGACCCTAACATCATGAGCCCAGTTGGGGTCTTTCCTCCATACATGCACCTGACTATTGTTTTGAGACTTGAAAAATTGTGAGGCTTTCACCGTTTTTCCGTTATATTGCAGAGGCTCAGTTTGGTTTTCTTTGAACGACTTGCATTGAGCTCTACTGATGCTCCTCTCCCACCTCTTCCCTCCCCCCCACCTCCCTCCCTGCTCCTCCTACCAGACGCTATGATAGTTTAGACTCTGCCACCAACGATCGCAGCGATATCGACTCAGGCTCGGGGTCGAGCCGGCGCACCAGTCGTCAGTATTCACTAGACAGTAGGCACTCGCTGTCCGATAGGTGGGTCTCTGTACCTCCTCTCCGAATCCTCCCCCTCCTCTTCTTCCTCTTGCTCCGGCCTGTGACTCCGTCTCGCTGTGACGTCAGTGGTGGACTTGTCCCGTCCTCCTCGCTCGCTGTGCTTGCATGCATGCGCTCTTGCCCTATCTCTGTATATGTATATATTATATATATTTTCTTGAAAAGAAAACTACTGGTCCTGCATCTATCTTTACTGTGTGCCTGGCGAAGAATTACAAATGAGTCTCACCAGTAATGTATCATGCTTGTCTTTCTCCATCTTTGAACCCTTATAAGTTCTGTGCAGTTTTCTGTTTATCTGTGTGGGTGAGTGATTGAACCAATGTGTCTATATGTGTGTGTGTGTGTGTGTGTGTGTGTTTGGTCCAGATATTATTTATTAGTTTACACAGTCACATTATGGGGACTTGTCTTCTTTATATGGGGACAAAAAGCAAGTCCCCATAACATAAATCAATACATTTTTAAGGTGAATACAATTTTGAAGTTTAAGTTAAGGTTAAGGTTAGGCAAGTAGCAATTATGGTTATGGTTAGAATAAGTCTCTGTAATGTAAGTTCATTTGATGTCCTCTGATGTCATGGGGACGCCGCTGCGTGTGCATCTGTTGTTGTGGCAGCCTGTTGTTACTCTATGTGAGACTTTAAGAAGGGCCCTGTCTTATTCTGGACGTCCCATACATGGTAATTATACACATTTAATTTCCACTTGTGAGAAAGTAGGAGGACATCGACCTAATGATGAGGTCCTAAAGAAGAGAGGCCAAGACAGATTCTTTATTCTTCACTTCTTCATGTTTTTTTATTCCCTTCTGAGAGAGAGGGCAGACATTTATTTAGAGCGTTATGCAAGCGTTTCACTGTCAGTGTTGGTCTTTGTGTTGGATGAGAGGGAGATAGGTGATGAATAGAGGGGAACAGGGGTGTCGTAATTGAATGTCTATGTGTCTATTCAGCCGTACGTGTGTATTCCCTGTGGCTCACAGCCCAAAGCCATTATACAGTTTTCTCCTTTATGGCTCCTGCACTATGCATTATTGAACCGACGTGGCTGTAATCATTAGAGACAAAACAATACTGTGTGAGTGTGTTTGTTAGAAATTGTGTTATGTGTCTTAAATCTCGTACTGACTCATGGTCTGTCTCAGTGTTTAATAGCCTCATACGTCATAGGGAATAATAATATTCACTTATTTATATGCAGAAAGACTGATTTTGTTCTGCCAGGTTCCTGTTCTTTCATTTGATTAGGCCTATTTATATCATACATTTCTCAAATATCTCTTTTCTAATCATCTGCTTCTGTATGCTGTGTGTTTCTGTATTAATTTGTGAACTAGTATCCATTGTAACCTTTCCCATAACTAAAAACATGGTTCCCCTTGCAGTTACATAGAAACACCTCTAATCTGATCCCTTACTGTAAGTCTCCTGATTGGTTGGTTTACAGTTACTCCTCTTTTCCTATTGGTTAATGGTCTCCCTCCCTGGCCCCTAACACAAGACCCTAAAGTGTCACTGTGTCAGCAAAAATATTTAATGTGCAACTCTGGGAACTCCACTAGTTTAGTTTTAAACCTGTGTGGGTGTGTAACATTCTGCATCTCCCCCCTTCTTTTAGTCCCACGGACAGTCGTTACGCCTCATCAGGCGAGTTGAGTCGAGGCAGCTCGCAGCTCAGCGAGGAGTTTGTTCCCGAGGACGGCGGGAGCTTGCGTGGTTCGGAGTTCTATGATGAAAACGACTCCTACCACTCCTGCCACTCCTCGGTCAGCGGCGGCAAAGAGGATTCCCCGGGCTGGGAGGGTGAAGATCCCCAGGCCATCTACAGCGACGATGGAGCCTACCTCAAAGACGGAGGGGAGGAGGGGGCACTGTATGATGAAGATGAGGGAGACATATACGGGGAGGAAGGAGAGTACAACTACGAAGATGAGGAGGAGATGCCGTATGAGGAGGATGAAGATATGTATCAGCTTGACGGCACACTCAGTGAATCCCAGGAACCGCCCTACACCCCCACACCCACAAGCACTGACCCCACCCTGATGCCACCCTCTGATGGTCAGTCCTCCCCCAGGCCGCCGCTGGAGAAGCAGGCGTCGTTGCATCAGCATCAGCAGCAGCCGGCGGCCCACGATCAAATCCAGCCTCCGATCACAGCTCCTGGTCTACCTCCGGCCTCACAGGACGACATGTTACCACCTTTCACTTCAGACTCGACTAAAACTCCCTTTGCATTCCCACAGCCAGATATGTCCACCACCACATCCATACCCACTCCTGCAACCACTATACCGGTTCCAGTCCCAGACTCCAAACCCCTGGAACCCGAACACAAACCTGAGTTAGCACTGGAGGAACCCAAACCTTCAGAGCAGCTTCCAGCAGCAGAAGGCGTCCCTCCAGCTCCTGTGGAGAAAACAGAGGAGCCTCCTGTTCCAAGGTGAACACAGCTCATACCGTAACAACTTCAGAGAGGCAGAAAATACATAAATCCACATACTGTCAACGTTACTCAACTCATGTGAAAACTCAGTGGCTTGCCCGTTTATTCTATATACTAATATTATTCTGTCATAGTTTCAGTGCATACATTTCAGTATATATATATATATGAATAACTTTGGTCTTTATTCAATCGTTCTTTTAGTTTCCCAAGGAGAGAAATCCTGGAGCCTGGTCCTGCCAGAGCCAAAGCCAACTGGCTTCGACTTTTCAGCAGAGTGCGACTACAGCTGCAAGAGGTACAGCCCGTGTGTGTGTGTGTGTGTGTGTGTGTGTGTGTGTGTGTGTGTGTGTGTGTGTGTGTGTGTGTGTGTGTGTGTGTGTGTGTGTGTGTGTGTGTGTGTGTGTGTGTGTGTTCCTCATTGTATCTTTCAGCGCGTAGGTGTCGACAACAGGTAAAAGTGGGTGAATCTTGTTTTTTTGTATTTTTTTCTCTGTTGTTGCTCTGCTTTAATTCCTATGTCTATTATTTTAGCTCACTGACCTGCACGTCTAACTGTTGTGTTTTTCCCCCCAGCTTTTTGTGATTGATGTGGATTATGCTGTATCGTCTTGTGTTTATTTGATTGTTTGTGTTTACCCCTTGTATTGTTTTTTTGCCGTTTCCTTATTTTCTTTTCAGTTGTTTGCCATCCTCGTAGCGATTTGCATGTAGTCCATTCTGATTACCCATGGCTGGAGCCGACTCTCAGGTGGGTGTGGCCCAGAGTGTGTTGATTTATATTGTTCCGGCCCTGTGCAGCTCGTAGTTATTTGCAGAGAGCCAAGCGGCTGTAAGCGCGCTATGTGTCATTTTCAAAGCCTGGTGTTTGTACCAATCGTGACTATTTCTGTGCCTCGGAGTGACGTGAGTGATCAGTGCCGCGTGTCATTCTCCGAGCAGGCAGGCAGACAAAGAACGTGTCTTTGGATAATGGAACAGATAGAATTAGAGGAACGATTACATGGATAGTCATCTGGCTGTAATCAACAATCTGCTGATGTCAGTAACCACCTCAACTCAGCTATACCACTTTCCTCTTTCCCCACATTTACTATCTCCCACTTGTATCACTGTTGTATTATTCATCCGTGAATACACTTGTACTTAATATGACAATAGCTACGAGTGAAACTCACCATGAAATATTGCTTTTTGCTAATTAACCCCATGCAATATCGCTAGATTTTGTTTTGTCAGCATAAAGGATAATGTCTGTACAGTACTATAAGATGATACTCTTCTTCTTTTTCCACACGGCATCCTGCTTGCTTTTCTTTCTCATCACATCGCCCTCTTTCTTCACAGGCCCGAGGAGAAAGTGTTGGCATCGCCTCCCTGCTGCTATCAGCAGGGTAAGCCACCATGACGCTGTTACTACTGCAAATGGAAATCTATAACTTACCAGCCAAAAGCCAAGCCTGGGGCCATAATGTCTGAATGCATTTACTGTCTAATTGAACTGTCATGTCCACGTTCTGTTTGACAACTGTTGCAACTCAAAACAAGGGATGCTGAACGTTGCTCTTTGCGTGGTTTGTCTCCAGGATGGGCGGCGCTCTGTACAGCATCGACAGCATGCCAGACCTCAGGAAGAGGAAAGCTATGCCCCTGGTCAGAGATCTGGTGAGTTTCTGTGCTAATCTCTTTATATTCCCCTGACTAAGTGTCTCACATCTCCGCAGTCCATCTCTCACTCAGCTCAGCAGTCAGGGCTCTCGTCTACTCTAGCTCCTCCTGGGCTTTTCATCTGATTCTCTGCTTTCTTTACGTCATCTTATCTCTCCGTTGCTCTATTCTCCTGCACTTTCCTCCTCCATTTGTGCCTTTCAGTCTACGTCACTTCATCCTCTGTCCTTACAGATGATGCATGCTGCTGTTACAGCGTGACAGGGCAAGCTGCAGGGCTGAGGGGCCGGTGGAAAGGCCAGAGGTTTCCACTGACATACACTGATGTCTGCTCGATACTCTCATATAACAGACCTTCTCATAACCCCATGACACTGACTCATTCGTGGTTCGACTCTGAAAAACATAAATCCACTGGAGGAACCTGTAACTCATCTAGTACAAGAAACCTTATAAGAAAACTTTGGCACTTTGGGAACTTCTCTTATTTTCTTTTTTATTCTGAGTTTGAAGAGAAGATCAGAACCATTATATATGTTTATCCGGAGCCACACAAGAACCATAAAACCACAACTTCAGGGCTTCAGTTTTATATATTTGCTTTTGTAGAGATTAAACAAATAGAATACAGTGTACTAAGTAGAATGGCAGTCAGTGGTCTGCACACCTCTGCCAAGGCTCAACAGTCCCCTTAATTCATTAAAGCTGCACCAAATGACACATACTCATAGATATCAGTGCCACAAATATGCTTTGATAAATTGACGAAAATGTCAAAAAGGCCATTGTCTTGTTAATAAAGATTTTTTTTAAAATCCAGGATTAGACCCCTATTCACCGAACCTAACCCCTGACCTAATTTAATCAAACCTGCTCCAAAGTTCTTCATTGGCCTATACCCCACCTTTCCACCAAATCAGTTCATTAGTGTTTGTGTAATCCTGCTAACAGACAGAAAAACAGACATAAAGCATAACTTAGAGGCACTGGTACGTAAATTCTCCCATTTCCTGTCACCTGGCTCCTCTAAACAGCTGGCTCACGTTAGCTGCACTGGCATTAAAAAAAGTTTAATGACAGGGTGGAGTACTGGTTGTGTGAGCAGTGATCACATTTTATTTACATAACATATTTATCAGACTGGTTGTGGGTGTGGCCTCCTCGCCCTTCAGGTTTCCACATCCTTGTTTGGACTCCATGCTTTTATTGTGGATTCCTGTGAGGACAGCAAACGCACAATAAATGTGTCGGTTTCTCATCATCACTTTTGCATTTATAACAACCTGTGGACATTTCTTCCACAGTCTTTCCTTTTTCTAATGTCAAATCTCTCCCTTGTTCCTTCCACCGTCACGTTCTGCCACAGGCCATGGTGAGTAACCAAAACACCATTTGTTCTAGAAACACTTCGATTTTGACAGTACACTAGTGTTCTATGTACCATGTTTGCTATTAAAAAATGAGGCACTTTAAAGTCTTCAGCTGTCATATCTACTTAGTTGTAACTGTTGAAGAAAACATTGCTAGACACACTGTAATAATTGGGAGCTGAGAGACGTGACATCTTCTTTCTCCCGTCGCTCAGTCTTTGGTGCAGAACTCCAGGAAAGCAGGCATCACCTCGGCCCTGACGTCCAGCACCCTCCATAATGAAGAACTGGTCAGTGCTCACTTTACACTATTAGATCGAAACATATCTCATCAGGCTGAAAGGCTTTTAACTCCTCTTCTTCTCTTCCTCTGTAACCTTGTAGAAGTGTCATGTCTATAAGAAGACCCTTCAGGCTCTCATATATCCCATCTCCTGCACCACCCCACATAACTTTGAGGTGTGGACCGCCACCACTCCGACTTACTGCTACGAGTGCGAGGGGCTGCTGTGGGGTATCGCTCGCCAGGGCATGCGCTGTACCGAGTGTGGCGTCAAATGTCACGAAAAGTGCCAAGATCTACTCAACGCTGACTGTCTGCAAAGTAAGAGAAATGATGGAAACATTATTATTACAATTTGAGCATCTAAAACATTGGAAAGAGAGACTGAAATATGATGATGTCGTATAAATTTAACATTCATGAGTCCGTAATAGTAGAAGACGTGTACATGTCTGTTACATGTATGAAGTCTTATACGTTGAATTTCAAAAAGAAAACATTATTTGCTCAAATAAACTTATTGTTTTGTTTATTTACATCAATGTGTGTGATGTGTAATGGAGCTGTTTGTTATTTAAAAATATATACTACTGCATTCTTGCCTAGAATTAGATGAGAGGATTGATACCACTCTCTTGTCTATATGATAAATATGCAGCCGCAGTATTGACTGTATATAAAGATGGATGATGCATCAACACTTCCTCCCACTATTCTATGGAGCCGCTGTATGGAGGCCCCGGAACTTACTGGAACAAATGAACACTAACATACATCAGTGTGATAAAAACTACCGTAAATGACGGAAACAATCTTTGAGAAAAATTTATTTTATGTGTACTTTAACTTTTTAGTTTGGTCCATGTTCCATCCAGTAACATGGAGAAGGTTTTTACCACTGTTTTCAGGTTTCATGCTAAGCTAAACTACCTGGCTGCTAGCTTCATGTTCACCTTACAGATTTATGAGTGGTATCAATCATCTCGACTAACTCTAGACAAATAACTCTTTTGAATGAGCAATCACAATTTGTAATTGGCCTAAAATGGCTTCAAGAATACCTAGTAATGTTCTGTGATATATAGCTAAAAAGTCATTTGAATCATGGCGTGTTAATTGACAACGGATTCTAAAATAGTGCGTACGATTTTTACAGGAGCTGAACAACCATTTACTGACTTCATTCTGCGTCAGTGCTGCTTTTTATTAAGAAGACCAAAGTATCCATGAGCGTCTTTTTCCCCTTATCTCTCTTTGTCAGTGTCAACCTCCTCTTCCTTCTCCCCTCACACCCACTTTTTTTATTTACCTTGTTTTCTTGGGAGGATATTAAAAGTCATTTATCTTTTGTTGACATCCACCTCTCATTTCCATTTCTCTTTTACACAGCAGTTTATAGCACTGCAAATGTGTCCGGCCCTCATTCATGAAATATAATATCATCTGCAGTTCTTCTCTGCTCTGAATTAAATTTCCTTGGCAGTTTTTTTAATAAGTTGTAAAATGTTGTCCTCCAGGGAATAATCTTCTCTACTTGCTGTCATAATTAATCACTGTATGGAAACTAAAAGCCATAGACCTCTCATAGAAAGTAATTTCTATATGCCTTTAACTTTATATCCTTTTCTTAATTGTCCCACTTATCAGGGGCGGCGGAGAAGAGCTCCAAACACGGTGCGGAGGATCGAACCCAGAACATAATCATGGTCCTCAAGGACCGCATGAAGATCCGTGAGAGGAACAAACCAGAGATCTTTGAACTCATTCAGGAAGTGTTCACCGTCCTCAAGGCCACCCACGTCACCCAGATGAAGCAGATCAAACAGAGCGTGCTCGATGGCACCTCCAAATGGTCGGCCAAGATCTGCATCACAGGTGAGAGGGGGGGTTACATCAGTACAGTCGGTTTGAATGGAGCTGGCAGACGTGGTCAGCATTAAAGTCAGAGGAGACGGAACATGTCACGTGTTTGTGTCTGTGAAATGAGACGAGCTGCCATCTGCATGAAGAGAGCACAGGAGGCGTTTATGGGGCGATAGAGCAGAAGGTCAGATGAGTTAAGAGACATCTGTTTCCCTCAGAACGCACACTCTCACGCATACTTGTGCTTCTGTACTTGTGAGGACACACTACTGCATTCTTTTGCCCCTAACCCTAACCTTACCCTTCACAAATGGAGGGATGCTTGGGAGCTACTTCAGGCAGCCAACTCGAGCTGTGCTGCTGCAAGCACGTGACATACCCCACTCTCCGGCGGTCGATTTGAACAGCAAAGAATTCCCATCAGCCCCTTTGCTTGGCCCTCGCTGCTGCTGCGCCAGTTTCGCTGCTGATCGGTTCAGCCCCTCCACCACCCCAGCATCCACTTAATTTTTACTTCTCTTAATAAAACACAAAGGTAGAGCGCATAACTCTGCCAAGGCTCAACAGCCCTCTTGTGAAAGCATGCTGAGGGAGGGATGGTGCACCTCCTGTATCCTTTCAATGGAAACAGGCTCCGTTCCTCTATCCTTACCTAAGCCTAATTCTAACCATTAACCAAAACCATCGACCAAAGTCTGAACACTCAGCACTTTGAAGCTGTCTGAAAGTGCAGACCATCTAAAATGTCCTCACTCTGTTGATCTAATCTACAGTGACACTGGTCCTCACACAGATAGAAAGAGCAGGAC
This sequence comes from Hippoglossus stenolepis, assembly GCF_022539355.2. Classification (NCBI taxonomy): domain Eukaryota; kingdom Metazoa; phylum Chordata; class Actinopteri; order Pleuronectiformes; family Pleuronectidae; genus Hippoglossus; species Hippoglossus stenolepis. Next base: position 17,996,596 of record NC_061496.1, on the reverse strand, counting down.
ACACAGTGTGGTTTGCTGGTTGACTGTGTAACAGTGTGGCTGACCATTATTTATTTTTTTCCTTCTTCCTAGTGTTGTGTGCTCAGGGTCTACAAGCCAAGGATAAAACTGGTTCCAGTGATCCTTATGTCACTGTCCAGGTGGGAAAGACCAAAAAGAGGACCAAGACCATCTACGGAAACCTCAACCCCGTCTGGGAGGAGACATTTAATTTGTGAGTTGAGACTTCCTGGAAAATAATGTACAAATTTTGTAGTAGCTTTAGGCTTTTATGTAATATATCTTCATGCAGGTGATACGTTGTTTTTTCCACAAAATTTCTCAGATTTTAGTGGAAAATGCTCATCACAATTTCTCAGAGCTCAGGGTGATGTCTCATAATTTCTTAACTTTGCCAAGAAAGGAAAACATTTAAAAAGATATTCCACTTACAGTTACATGAAAGAGCGAGGCAGAATAAAGCAAAAGTTTGGCTTTGTTACTTATATAGCTTTTTTACTCATAACCCTAATCATTATTCAGTTTTCAGTGTTGTTGATTATAATTGTGTTGACCTTTCTCTTCAAGTTATTGAGTTAGTTCTAGTTAGTCTCAGAATTAAACATTTTGATCTCCTTTGTGTTGATGAAAGAAAATTGATTCAGATCATTTTAAGGCTAGATTTGATGTTTACATTTTCATATACAAGTGTAAACTGTTGCTGATTCTCTGGTTCTGTCTGTGCAGCGAGTGTCACAACTCCTCAGATCGGATCAAGGTGCGCGTGTGGGATGAGGACGACGACATCAAGTCCCGTGTGAAGCAGAAGTTCAAGCGAGAGTCTGATGACTTCCTCGGTCAAACCATCATCGAGGTCCGAACCCTGAGCGGAGAGATGGATGTCTGGTACAATCTCGGTCAGTTATATTTATAGTCAGCATCATTTATACTTCCTGCAATAATCTCTTGACTTTACATTTAAAAAAGTAATTCAACATCTCTGATCGATTGAGTTTGGTGACCGTGTTGTGTGTTCACAGACAAGCGTACAGACAAATCTGCTGTATCTGGAGCCATCCGCATGCACATTAATGTAGAGATCAAAGGAGAGGAGACGGTCGCCCCGTATCACGTTCAGTACACCTGTTTGCATGAAGTAAGTTCAGTGTGTGTTTGTACGTTGAAACAAGCAGAAATCTATTCAAGAGTTGTACTTAAATACTGTTTTGTGGCACTGATATGCATTTTGTCAAGTCTTTGTTATCCTTCCACCGCTACATTTATACATTTTATTTCAAGCCTATTTTTTGCAGAATAAAAGAGAAAGAACTCATAAAAGTTTAATTATCAAACAAGTAGTATTTACCCCAAACTTTAGAACCCTATAATAGGTTGACGCAATAGACATGATATTACTAAACTGCTCCGCACTGTACAGAGAACTTCCCTGATTGGCTGTGAACCAATCACAGTCTTGTATGGAATCATTACTGGGCCCATTACTCAACAGAGCACATTAGCTGAACCTTAACCGACAAATGACCACTGTTATTGCTGCACATAAGTGGTCATAAACCACAAAGCCAACCCTTAATGTTTTACTGCTGCACAATGCTTTACGGCTGAGTACCCTCGGCAGCAACCTCGTGTTGGCCTCATAATGCAGTTTAACGTTGCACAGTCGTTTGAAGATTAATAGGTCGAGAGGTTGAAACTTGCTTCCTTTTTTACAATGACATATGCAAGCTACGATTTAAGCAGAGGCTCAGCTCCTCTCCCTATAATCTTCCACACACCTCCTTCAATTCTTCCCCTAACTCTGCTACCTCCCCCCCGCAGAACCTCTTCCACTATATGACAGACCTGCAGAACAACGGTGTGGTGAAGATCCCTGATGCCAAAGGGGATGATGCATGGAAAGTTTACTTCGAGGAGACGCCCCAGGAGATTGTAGATGAGTTCGCCATGCGCTACGGAGTGGAGTCCATCTACCAGGCGATGACGTATGTTATTTTTTTGGGGTGGATTTCATGCAGCATTGGTTGTTCTCGTGCATCAGGCTCTCAGTAAGCTATTAGCACCCACTGTTTGTTTACGTGTGTCTGTCCCTCATTTGCAGCCACTTTGCCTGTCTGTCATCCAAGTACATGTGCCCAGGTGTGCCTGCAGTAATGAGCACACTGCTGGCTAACATCAATGCCTACTATGCCCACACCACCCAGGCAACTAACAACGTCTCTGCCTCTGACCGCTTTGCTGCTTCTAACTTCGGGGTGAGTCATTGCAAACAGAATCTATAAATTCACCTGTCGTCAGAATGTGCTACATCAAAAAACTTACTGTTGAATTTATCTAAAAGCCACATCACAATAAATTCTGTGTGCACTGAATACTTACCTCCGCCAGACGAAGGTCATGTTTTCGTCTGAGTTTGTTTGTTATTTAGCTAAATTGCTCGAGATCTACTGAACAGATTACAATGAAACTTGGGGGGAGGATGTGTCAGGGTTGAAACCATTGAATTCTGGTGCATATTCCAGAGCAGGGGGCAGATCCAGGAGTTTTTCCCCCTTTCTTTAACATTGCGAGATAGAGCATTTCTCCGCATTTTTAGGGGACTAATATTTTATGAGTGCAATTTGGTGTAGATCCTTTCAAAAATCATGATCTAGTGAATGACTGTTGGGCCTTGGCGGAGGTATGCATTTTACTGAGTGCCATTCTCATTTGTCATAGAGTTGAATTGCTGTATCTTTCTATATGAAGCAGTGGAGTGGATGTCAATGTTAAATTGTGTTTTAATATGTGTTGTAATACCCACAGAAAGAGCGATTTGTCAAGCTTCTAGACCAGCTGCACAACTCTCTGAGGATCGACCTGTCCATGTACAGAGTAAGAAACTCCATCTCACTGTTTTCCCTCATGTCTTATCTTCTATATTGTCTGTGATGCTTCCCTTTCTCCTAATATCTGCCTCTATGTGAGAAAACAGTCGCACAGAGCAGAGGGATGTGTTCATTTGAGTGACAGCTCCTCTCAAACATGTGTGGGCACATTCAGGAAACACTGCACACCACACAGTAACAAGTGAAAGGATTCGGTGGCAGTGCTGGATCTTGTCCATGAACACACAAAAAAACACTGAACAAAGATGGATGTGATATTTTTACTGTTGTGGCTCACTGTTTTTTTTTTTTTGTCTGACTCTGCAGAATAACTTCCCAGCCAGCAGTCCTGAGAGGCTGCAGGATCTCAAGTCCACAGTGGACCTCCTCACCAGTATCACCTTCTTCAGAATGAAGGTACAGCTTCCACCTTCCTTCAGAGACTTTTTCTTTTCCACTGTGTTTCATAAACACAGCCTACCCATTAAAATGGAATATTGCTCAATGTGTGAACTTCTTCTACCAAATTGTTTCAGGAATTTTAACCCGTAACTAAGCAGAGATGTATTTATTTGATGTTTGCAGTATTTCTCTGAAATGTATCTCGAAAATCAGCACAAGCAGATTGCAGGGCTGCTTAGTCTTCACCTCTGTCGTTATAATATTTGATCGACAAGGACGTTCATTTTGCTGGTTATTATACCATGGTGATCCTACAGTGCCAACTAAATTGTAATGATGATGTTAACCAGTTCATCCATTTTCTTCATTCAAAGACAATTTTTTTTTCTCTGAACCTCATTTAAAAAAGTTTGTTAATACAAAGCTGAATTGAAAACCTTGGTTCAGACCACTTTACTTTACTTTAACTTTCTCTCTCTCTCTCTGTCTGTGTGTGTTCAGGTCCAAGAACTTCAGTCTCCGCCCAGGGCCAGTCAGGTAGTCAAGGACTGTGTCAAAGCTTGTCTCAACTCCACCTACGAGTACATCTTTAACAACTGTCATGAGCTCTACAGCCGCGAGTATCAGACAGACCCGGTAAGAACTCTCTCTCTCTCTCTCTCTCTCTCTCTCTCTCTCTCTCTCTCTCTCTCTCTCTCTCTCTGTCCCTTGACTAATCAGAATGCCATAGACTTTTGTGTGAAGCACTTTGTAACCTCGTTTAGATAAGTTCTATACAAATAAAGTTATTATTATTATTATTATTATTATTAATCAAATTGCTTGATAAAATATTTCTTGCACAAAATACATTTTTTTTAATGTTTTAATTCCATCCTCAGTGCTTGATTTCTGCAATATCCTCGCTGGTGTGTGAAATGCAATCTCACTGTGGTGTGTGTGTGTGCATGTACTTTGTTTTGTGGAGAAGTCCGACCGTCCTCTCTGTCTGAGTAGGCCAGGCTCCTCCATCCATCACCCTGAACCAGATTTCAGCTGGGATTTCTAGAGGTTGCTCCGAGTCCTCATTAAAGCGCCAGCCCCATTCATACTCCCTCGTGAATTTCAAATAAGCATTTTCCCCTTTGAATAAAACATTTCATCCTGCGGGACGTTGCTATATTTTGTCGAAATCTCTGCGAGATCATTCTTCACTCTTCATTTCCTGCAGTGCTCAGCTTAGTTTTTTTCTTTTTTTAAACTTCCTGCGCATCTTCAGCTCTTTCAAAGAAATCGCTCAGATGGTTGACATTCAGTCTGTTTTATTCTGTTTGAGCAATATATGCTGGGTCCCCCAAAAGTGGACGTATGGGACTTCAGGACATTTCACATGACAATGCAGGATTTTGTGTAATCATGACAATAAAATAAAATGAAAGTTTATAGTTGTTGCTATTTTCTTGTCATTTTAGGTAAAGTGAGCAGCAGGCAAAAGTCCTATTGAAATGTTTTGTGTTCATTTTGTTACCTTTCCAGGCGAAGCAGGGCGCCGTGCCTCCAGAGGAGCAGGGACCGAGTATCAAGAACCTGGATTTCTGGTCCAAACTCATCACACTTATTGTTTCCATTATCGAGGAGGACAAGAACTCCTACACCCCCTGCCTGAACCAGTATGACTCTACTTAATCACATTTCCTTCTTAGTGGCATTTTTAATTTTACCCTCTTTACTCCGTCTCTTCTCCTATTACCCTCACAACCCCACTTTCAGGCTTGTATCCTTCTGCTGAGTTTAATACACCTTCTCTTTCAAAGTGCATATACATTAAGTCCATCTCCTGTTCCTCCTCCATTAAGATTTCCCCAGGAGCTCAACGTGGGTAAAATCAGTGCAGAAGTGATGTGGAACCTGTTTGCTCAGGATATGAAATATGCAATGGAGGGTGAGTGCACATCATTGTTATTCTGAGCTTCTCAAATGACACAAAGCACTGATGAATTGTTACCGCTAACAGTGTGTGGTTCAAGCACTATTTGCACTCACGACCAAACAGACAGGGAGGACAATATAATGCATTTGACCTGCACTTCATAATGATACTTATGGGGTTGAATGGATACTGTTACTTGACTGTTTCCAGTGGTTTGGTTGTAAATCCGACAGATCATGAATGATTTGTTCTGTGTTCACAATCAGTCCGGAAGATTTAATCGTAATCAAACAATCCCAGGTAATTATATCCTACATGCGATAAGCACAAACCGTGCTTTTTTTTAACGTGTTCTATAAAGGTATCGAACATATTTTATGATAGTTTGTCAGTAGGATACAGTTTATTGGCCACAATGGTTCTCCCAATTTTATTGTCTGCAAATTCTCAATTATAACTACATGCAGACAAAAACATGAATGCATTGTGCTTTCTTATGATGAGCAGGATATTGAATTGATATTGAAAATCTATTTTTCATCAGTTAAGAGATTCACTAAAGTGTAAAGTAATGATAAAGCATTTATTTGAAGCAACATTTCCTGCTTTCATTGATTTCATTTTGAATAAAAACTTGATTTCAAATAACGCAAGGCCTGAAGGGTTGTATTCAATTGTACATTTAATTGATTTATTCATTGGTTCTCTTTCCATAATGATCCTATGTGACAGCTTTACAAAGTATGATCACAATTCATTATATTCACCTACTCTGTGAGGATGTGTGTTTGATTCTTGGCTGATGCCTCTTTAAGCATTGTGTGGTAAATGCAGGTGGGTGTAGTCAGCTTGAACACCCGGACCAAACAATCTTTTGACTCAACGTGGATTTGTCTGCTTTGCCCTTTCTCTCAGAGCATGAAAAAAATCGCCTGTGCAAGAGCGCAGATTACATGAACCTGCACTTCAAGGTCAAGTGGCTGTACAACGAGTACTGCAAAGACCTTCCCTTCTTCAAGAGCCGAGTGCCCGAGTATCCTGCGTGAGTAGCAGCTCCACCATCAGTGTCTCACAGCCTCATGCACACACATACGCATCTGAACATATTCTGAAAGCTGAATATAAGAACAGAGGATTAAGGCCCCGATCTTTCACCCCTGATGTAAAGCAGTGCGAAGTGCAAGTGTCTTTCCTCTTCATTAATCATGGGTGTTTTGGGTGTAACATGCAATGAACGAATCAGAGTCCTGTTTCCCATTCCCTATAAAAACCAGGTATGCTTTTTCCACATTGGCAGATTGCAGTTGTAATGGTCAGTTTGCCAGGTAGTAGGGGATGGATGGGTGAATGGGTGGATGGGCGGAGAGATGGATGGATGGATGGATGACTAGATGGGTGGATAGATGGATGGATGGATGGATGACTAGATGCATGGATGGATAGATGGATGGATGGAGGGATGGGTGGATGGGTGGATGGATGGATGGATAGATAAATGTATAGGTGGATGAATGGATGGATGGATAAGACTTGCTCGCTCTGCTTTAGACCATGTGCTCAGCTTGTTACCATCAAGTGTTTTTTCCCTGTGTCATTTTGCTTCCTGCTTTGTTTTATGCACTCCATAGGTGGTTTGAACCATTTGTCATCCAGTGGCTGGATGAAAATGAGGAAGTGTCTCGAGACTTTCTGCACGGTGCTCTGGAACGAGACAAAAAAGACGGGGTAAAAGTTTTGCTGCTCTTCCTCTCCTTATCGGCGCTTCAACCCTCTTGAAATGCAGAGTCGCTGTTGTTGCTCAGGCAGAATTACTGTAATCCATCCTTTGTACTTCCTCTGTCACGCTCAAACTTATCAGCTAAAGGTGCCTCCTCCCGCTCGCTCTGCATGCTTCAAAGGCTGCCAGCAGCAAGAAAGGCACGCACAGCGCAGGTGTGGTCTCGAAATAGAAAGCATTTGCGTGTTTGGGATGAGTGGATGTTTCAGCAGAAGCACTTCATCGTGTAAAGAGATTCTTTGGAAGTTTAAAGACGTGCGGTGGAGACATGCTTGTGACAGCAGGGTATTGTGAATTAATGGCCTCATTCCAGAGTTTTGACTGCAGGAAAACTGGCCTCACCTCATTACCCAGACTCCCTGGAGGAGCACCTTCACACACCTCCAGGCAATTAGGGACCAGGCACAAACCAGCAGCCAATTACAAGGAGACAGTCAGGAGCTCCCACCTGTCACCGGATGGCTGTCTAACAGGCAGTATGGCTGAATGACTGCAGGGGGGCTGAGGATCTGTGCACGCTGTGAAAGATATTCAGTTTAATGGTCCATTTCTATGATCGTAGGTGGCCAGGATCTAATGTGCCTCGCCTCTATCTTTTTCCCGGTTTTTAATCTTCTTACACATCTTCTCTGCCCTACAGTTCCAGGTCACATCAGAACACGCCCTGTTCTCCTGCTCCGTGGTGGATGTGTTTTCTCAGCTCAACCAGAGCTTTGAGATCATCAGGAAGCTGGAGTGTCCAGATCCACAGATTGTAGGACACTACATGAAGAGATTTGCCAAGGTGATTCAGAACATCCCTTATTTAATCAATACACAATTTTTTTTTTTATAAAGGTAACAGCATTATTTTTAACAACTATCCCTTGATAACTAATTGCTCTTTCTTATTTTCCCTCTCCAGACAATCAGCAATGTTCTACTGTCCTATGCTGATATAATCTCCAAGTGTTTTGCCAACTATGTCACCATGGAGAAAGTGGTGAGTGGCCAAAGACCTGATGAGCCCATCTGGAGTCATCTCAGCCACTTCTAAACAAACATTAGATTTCAGATTTCAGTTTAGCTCTTTTTTTTACTTGCTTGAAAATCAAGTAATAACATGTAGAACGTGAAAAATGATGTTATTATTATTATATTTATGTTTTATTATGTATACATCATCGGAATCCTTTATCAACAGAAGTGTTAAAGACAAACATGTGTCATTTTGTCCTCAGCCCTGCATCCTGATCAACAACATCCAACAGCTGAGAGTTCAACTGGAGAAAATGTTTGAAGCGATGGGTGGAAAAGACGTGAGAATCCCCATTTACATTTGTTTTTAAATTGTGACCTCTTTAGGACCTTTTACGGCATAAACAGCCACCTTGTCAGGACCAGTAAACCTCATGGGGACCAAAGCCTGGTCCCCATGAGGTAAATCACCATTTCTGAGGTTCTGGTGAATGTTAGTGGTAAGATGTGAACTGTGGTTAGGTTAAGGTTAGAGTTAGGTATGAATTGGTCATGGTTACGTTCAGGGTTAAAGTTTTCCATTAGGCAATGAGTGGAAATCAATGCAATGTCCTAATAAGGATAGCCATGGGGGTTAGTGTGTTAGTGTGTGTTGGTCCTAGTTTCTTAGTTCAGACATCTTAAAGGTATAGGGTTGGTCATTTGTTTATGAAACACGTTTTATCTTATTTCAAAGTCTTCTTCATGTCTCAATATAAATTAAGTCGTCTGAAATGAAAAGTCGGGGTCTGTGGCCCTTACAGGACTGTAATCAAACATGAACAATCATTGACTGGCACTCACCGACCTGCCTGCTTGCGCACTCCCTGCCTATGCTCTCACTGCACATGATATCCTCAGGTTTCCCCAAGGCCAGGTGTACTGGTGTCTTCAGGTGGGGAGACATACACTGCTAATGTTAGCGAACAACTCCCTGAAAAGTCTTATTCTAGCAGTTGCCAGGCAGCGTTCATGTGTTTTGGGAGCTTTGACGAGAGAGCAGATTGGAAGGGGTGGGGTGAATCAGTTGCTTTCTTTCAAAGTGTAGCCTGCTCTTGCTTCAAGGATTACCAACCCTATCTTTAATCCAAATCCTTCCGTTTGTGACATATTACCTCACTTCAACCGTGTGTGTGTGTGTGTGTGTGTGTGTGTGTGTGTGTGTGTGTGTGTGTGTGTGTGTGTGTGTGTGTGTGTGTGTGTGTGTGTGTGTGTGTGTGTGTGTGTGTGTGTGTGTGTGTGTGTGTGTATTTCTCTGTGCGTGTGTCAGCTGTGTGTGGAGGCCAGCGATATCCTGAAGGACCTGCAGGTTAAGCTCAACAATGTTATGGATGATCTCAGCAGGGTCTTTTCTGTCAGGTAAAGAAACTCACTCACACACACTCACATCCATGGACTGTAAAGACTTACCTCTGAGATTAATGTGATTTATCTCCAGATCAACTTACAATATTCTTCTACTTCCTCTCTGCAGTTTCCAGCCTCATATTGAGGAGAACGTGAAGCAGATGGGAGACATCTTGGCCCAGGTGAAGGGAACTTCAAACGTAGGGAATGCCAGCAGCGTGGCGCAGGATGCTGACAACGTCCTGCAGCCCATCATGGAGTTCCTTGACAGCAAGTGAGGCAATCTGCCATTTTAGTGCCAGTTTATAAGGATTGTTCCATTTTGGAGGCATTTTATGATTGAACTCATTTAGCCAAGGTCAGACAAATTGAGGATGCCTTGTTTTTATTATTATCATAGCTCAAAAAGAGTTAAACCAGCAATCCATGAAGAAAGGTTTAATATTTGCATGTAGTTTCCTCTCTTTTGAGAAGAATTCTTACTTACCTCCAAAGTCATCTATGGATCATGTCAAGTTAATATTATCATTCAACACTCAAACTGTTCACAGAGACATAGGACTTAAAAATCTATGAATTATTTGCCTCTGGATGAGAAGTAAAAGTAGTTAAATTCCCTAAAGCCTTTTTTGGTCATGAGGTGATTTCTAGCAAACACTCATTTTGGTTCTCTCTGTCCCCCCCCTGCACCAGCCTGACTTTGTTTGCTAAGATCTGTGAGAAGACTGTGCTGAAGCGTGTATTGAAGGAGCTGTGGAAGCTGGTGATGAACACCATGGAGAAGACCATCGTCCTGCCGCCGCTCACAGACCAAACGGTGAGAGCACACAGGCCTACAAGCGCACACATACAACCATACAAGTACATACAATATAAATGCCAAGCTACATGCTTTATACTGCCACTGCCAACATGTATAGTATACATGCACACAAATATATACAAACACATAGTGCCTACACCACAAAGACGATGTTTATTCGTGTACTTGTGGAAAAACTGGGATAGCAAGATTTAAATTTTTTTTTATGTTCTAATGATGACAGCAGCAGAAAACATGCCCCCAAGGCAGCATCAAAAAAACAAACAAAAAAACAGAGGAGGAGGTGGAGAATGAACAAAGGGAATCATACAGAGGCAGACATTTTGTGTGTGTCGCGACTCAACGCGGCCCTCCTCTAAAAACAAAAAGCCAGAGGAAGATCAAATTGCTTCTTCCTCACATCTACATGGCATCCTACCCACTCCTCAACCGCCTCGCACACATTATCTTCAGCATCGCCCCGGGTACCTTCCTTCATCCCAGCAATCAAGAAGAAAGCCTTTGCAGAAAAAAAAAAAGAAAAAAGGAGTGCACCATATCATTATAACACCAGCTCATGGCTGCTCTCCAGTATGTCAGCCAACGATTGTTTGGAGAGATTCCCGATTCTCAAGTAACTCCCATCAGACTGGCAGAAAATGTTTGCCCGAATGATCTGGCCTTCTTCCCAAAAAGAGAATCATGCATTTTGGAAAGCAGCCACTCGTTTTCTTTGTTTTAGATATATGTGTTCTTATTTGTGTTTGGTTATTAACAAAAGAGCCTCATATCACGTGATTATCAATCCCTGAATAACACGAGCAGTACAAGCCAGTAATGTATTTTAATGACTGGCTCCCCCTCAGTAGCCATACGTCTGCAGGTAGCCTTTATCCAATTCAGCAGAGACAGGAAAAGTAAAAACACATAAAGATAGTGAGTGTAGATAAAAGCCACATTATTATCTTGAGAATTTGCTGTTAAAAGCTACATTTAAAAGCTAAACGTATTTTCTATATTCTCAGTAAAAAGGTTAGTTACTTGCAGGACGCTCTCAGTTGTGTAGCTGTCCTTAGTCCAGGCTTTAGACAGGTGTCGATTGGTTCCTGGAGCGTCCAGCCCCGAGGCCCAAACATGTGTTATTGATTGATGTGGGGCTCTTTGCAGCTTGACTGACCCTTCTCTCTGGTTGTTGTCGTGTGATTACTATTACATCCTGCTCCCACGCTCTCCCTCCACAGATGATTGTAAGTACAGCACTCCTGCGTGTGTGTCTGTCTGTCCGTCCACGGTGGTTGGTCCTCTGCTATATGTGGCTGCGATCTTCCCCTGTTTTTTGCCCCACATCACACCCTGTCCCTTCTCAGGGCCTCACCTCTCTGACCTGTCACATCCGTGTCTTCTTCTTCTTCTTCTTCTTATTTCTCCTCCTCTTTTTCTTGCTCTTCCTCTTCTTCCTCCTTCTATTCGTCCTCTTCCTCCTTCTCTTATATCCTCTTTTCTCCAACCTCTGTCTCTCTTTGGAGAAGACAGGAGCATGGTGCATTCCTGACTGGTTCTGATAGGCCCCACCCCCTTGACAGTCTCCACCAATCAATGCCCCCATCCCTCCTCTTCTGCTGTCTCTCCTTCCTGAACACTCTCCTCAAACAGGAAGTGGTACTCCTCTCTTGCGCCTGGTGTTGCCTTGTTTCTTCTCATGCATTGTGTCTTTTTGACCGGGACTCAGTTGAGGTGACTGATCTCTTGGTAGCTCGGTATCCGGTGTCCTGCCCCCACCTCCAGACCCTACCCCACCTTTCCCTCCTTCTCAACCTCCCCCACCCCCACTGTCCCCATCCTCCCCCTCCTGTTTGAACTGTGTCCCGACTCCCCCACCCTCCAATTGTGGGTTTGCTGCTTGCGTCTGATCTATTTCAACACTGCAGTCCTCTCTCAGTATACTGTACAACACTGTATTGTACTGTCTCTGCAGACCTGTCCTGGTTGGTTTCATGTTCTGTTGTCACTATGATTAATGCAATCCTGCTAAACTGTATGTTGACAGACCTGATACACAGACTTCTGTTTCTTACAGGTGGTCATTGGTTTGCTTTGATGTTTGACCAAAAATATAGCCGTTTTCACACAAGACCTCCGGGTAAAATCAGGAGAATTGGCTACGGAGTTTACCCAGAGTTTGTCTTTCACACATGCACAACACAGCTGAAATTTGTCTGCGCAGACGCGCTCACAACTGCATTAAATCCTCCACGTTATTCAGGCAAGAGTTGGAGCAGCCGGGTGAGGCAGGAAGTGATGTATAACTCCACTGCACCCCGACACCATAGTCAGCTCTTATCACCACCAACTTTCTTGACGTCTTTGTAGGTTTCTTCTGGGTGTGTGTCACCGCTTTTTCAAAGGAAGATATTTGTTTTCTTTTTGTTTTTCTCATTTTTGCGTCTGTCACGTCTGTCGCGCTCGCGTTGAATCCAGTGGGGGATCACACATCGACTTCTCCTGGATTTCTGCGGACTTTATACTAGGAGGCCAAGCGGAGAAAGTCTGCAGAGACTGCGGAGTGTCTGAAAGCAGCTTAAGAGAAGGATCCATTGAAAAGTGCTCTTAAAGGGGAATTCCAGTATTTTTCAACATGGGCCCTGTGTTTATAAATGTGGGTGTGTAAATGAACAGTCCAATAGATTATGGGGCAACTGCAACATTAAATATACCCTAAAAGTTTTTTTTTTTCACCAATAAAAGGATCAATTGTTAGTCTGGGTCCTAAAGGGATAGTTCACAGAGTAAAGACACAGTATAAACTTTTTTATCAGTGAAATAAACACTTTCGTAGACTGTTGAAGTTGCCACATAACATTATACACTATAGCCAATGGTGCTATGTCATGGCACACCCAAATTTATAATACAGACCACACATTGAAAAAAAAAACATAATTCCCCTTTAACTATTTAAAACTCTATGAGATGACTTTTTATCGTGAACATAGTTTGTTTTAAAAAAAATTGTATTTGAGTTCATTCTTAGTAATGTGGTAAGGTAGTTAGCTTAATTAACACCATTCAGAGTTGGCTAATTTGTGAAAATAAGTTAAAATCTGACCGTATATCCACCCAAGATGCAAAGTCATCGCATAGAGCTTTAATGTAAAGAATTCTATGATTTATTGATTTTTTTTTATTATCTTTTCCACTTTTAGAGGAATAGTTTTGAATATACATTTTGGTTAATATACTTATTTGAACTTTTGATGAGAGTTAGATGAGAAGATTGATTCCACTTTTATGTTGCATATTATAATGGCTACGCATCCCACTCAGGTCCCACTGGACATGGGAAGGGTCACAGATTGTTGAATAATAGCTCATCTCCCACAAATATAAGTAGTTGAATCATTGTAAAACACTGAATATAACTGCACAACAGCTGTTAGCAAAGATAACAGGATCAGCAACGCTTGTAATTGATTAGCCATGTTGCGTTTTGTTGAGTTTTCAAACTAAAACAAGGTGATCTGCTTTTCCAAACTTTTAGCGGCTCTAAAAGTTTGGAGTACTCTGGACACCAGCCGTATCTCTAGTAGAGTTCATGCATTTTCAAACAAAAAAGTAGTAATGAGGATGTGGCCTTAGTTAGAGGGAGCAGGGCTGACTGCTTTACCTTGTCTCCTGTCTTTATTCTAAACTGACACGTACAGACATGAGAGTGGTATCAATCAACAAAACAATGTTATTTGTTGTTGTTTTGTTTTTAACTTATTTAAGACAAAATTTGACAAAATTTGTTCTTAAAGAAGGTGACATCCCTTGCAGTGATGATGATGATGATTGATGATGATGATGATGATGATGATGTCGTCCTCAAATTTGTTTTTTGCATTTAAAGCAACATGTGCAGTTTTTCATTACGTACTAATCAGTGAGAGTGAAGTCAGACTGCAGGGACTGGCCACTGCTTGATGTATTAACCACATGCTCTCTTTCCAGGGGAGGCTGAAGAATGCTTCTCACAGTGATGTAAGGACTAAACCCCCTCAGATCATTGTGTCTCGTCTCTCTCCTCTGTGTCCCTGTCTTTCTCCCTCAGCTTCTCAGTCAAACAAGGCAGTGGAAATATTGATTTTTTTTCTAACATCGTGTTTATATGTTTAAACAGTTTAAATGACACAACACAGTTTCAAAGGTACATTCTTGTTTTTCTGTAGGTTTGACAAATAAGTGAAACTCCTACGCACATATTTATGTATTTTGTTTCATTTTCTGCTTGTTTGTATAATTCTTTAAACTTCATTAGGCGGTAGCTGCACACAGTATATGGTAAAACTTAACTTCATACGCAAAGCTGTGACTTAAGATAGGATTTGAAAAAACTGTGTTGCACTCCCAGTAATTACCTGTGTGTGTGTGTGTGTGTGTGCACGTTTTGTTTATGACTGCAGTATGTTTACTTTCTTGCCCCTGACATGAGCTGAACCACATTCCTTCCTCTTTGTACTGAAATGTCTCACGTGTGTGTGTGTGTGTGTGTGTGTGTGTGTGTGTGTGTAGCAGAGTGTAATGTTTTGGAAAGAATACATAAGTGTGATAACAGCACTTGAAGGAGAAAGTACTTTGACTTCTGTAAAGCGGCTCGGAGTGACTGTCTATGAATGTGTTGTCGTCCTCTGTGTGACACTAAGCCGTTTACTGCTGCCCCTTTTTGTCATAATAATAATAACAACAACCCTCTTCTCTCTCTGCCTGTCTACCTTTCTCTCTCTCCGTCTCTTCCAGGGCACTCAGCTCATCTTTAACGCTGCCAAGGAGCTGGGACAGCTGTCCAAGCTGAAGGTACGATATGTTTTTACACCACTGGGCTCTGGACTCCAATGCCAGAGAAAATATGGAGACAGGTATGAATGGACAGGCGGCTCACTTTGGTCTGTGCTTCTCTTTGTTGTTGTTGCCTTTAGGAGCACATGGTTCGTGAGGAGGCCAAGGCACTCACGCCCAAGCAGTGTGCGGTGATAGAGCTGGCCCTCGACACCATTAAGGTACAAACTCACTCTTACACGTGCACAGGTTTTGTCACATGTATGAAACGGAAGAACAATAAATGGAGTGGCTCTTGCAAGCTAGTACAGGCAGCCAACTTAAGCTGTTCAGCTCAAATCGTATGACATGCCTCACTCTTCACAACCTCTATCCTCCAATCCTCTCCACCAGGATTGAGTGAATTGAGTTGTCTGACTGAAATCCCAGTATATGCCCTGGTTTGCTCCATAGTGTTGTCTACAAGGGAAAAGTTTCTTTTGTGTAAAATAGCTTTTGTTCGGTCCAACCTTTCAGACTTTGAACTTTCTTTTTGTTGCCTTCCAGCTTTATTCTTTCTATAAATAGAAACCCATGTAGTGGGAAAAGCTTTTTAATTTGCTTCTTCGGGAGCAAAGTGTTTTAACTGTTTTAATTGTTTTCTATTTTGTCTCGGTGAACATTAGCAATACTTCCATGCTGGTGGTGTGGGTCTGAAGAAGACCTTCCTGGAGAAGAGTCCTGACCTCCTGTCTCTGCACTACGCCCTGTCCCTCTACACTCAGGCCACAGACAAACTTATTAGGACCTTTGTCTCTTCACAGAACGCACAAGGTAAACTAACGCTCTTTAATCTTCATGACACTTCCTTTCTGTGTCTTTTAAATACATTTGATTCTCTTTATTTTCCAGTATCTTTATTTGCTCTATGTAAACTTCATTTTTAATGTTATGTAATTCTCTGTAATTCAGATCCTTATTATATATCTTCTTTTGCTAAGCTCTCTCTCAGAGTAGACACCCTTCTCAGTATCTCCTGCTTCTTTGTTGATGTGAGGGTTTCCCAGTCGAGTTGAGGCTGTGCAGCCGCGCGATATTTTCTTCCTGCTTTAAAAAGCTGAGTCTCCCGGTAGCCAGCCTCTGGATACACACAGATTATTCTTTACATGATCTGACAGCTATTTACAATGAAGAAATAAACACCCACCCACCTTCTTTTCTCTCGCTCTTTCATTCCGCTGCTCAGCCTCCGTCGCACCGTCAGATGGCTACATAACAGCCGTCATCTTTGTGGAAGCACTGACAATGACACGGTGTCCCTGGGCGCTGCTGTAGAAATGGCATTTGAGTCGATGATTATTTAAAAAAACAAAATTAGGCAAAATGCTCTGCAGTTTTTGGACTAAGTACATTTCACTGCAGTAGATCTGAGTGAGGTTAACATGTTGCAGGACTGTCACACTGCAGATCAGAAGAAAAAGAGTCAGTTCAATAGAAGTAACTCATTACTCAAAAGACTTAATTTATCCAATTGAGTAGATTCAACTAATCAATTGAATTCAGTAAAATAATATTTTATTGAGATAATTTAATATATAAATAAATCAATTTGAATTAACTTAATGAGTAAATTCAAATACATTAGTCAAATTTGATCATCCTATTTTGATTGAGTAATTTCAACTAAAATGACAATAACACATTAGACAAAGGACTTATTCATGTTGGTCTGTTTTCTCCTCTGTAAACCTCATCTTTTACGTGTCTCTGCTTTCTGTTCACTCCTCCCTCTGCCCCATCTGTGGGCCAGTGTTCGGCGGGAAGGGGGTGAGGTTCACCACTAGTGAGGATGTTTACCCAGACAAGGGTATGTGACACTCGGGCTCAGGGCCTGAGACATGCAGGACAACCAGAAAAGTCTCCAGACCAAATCCCAACTCCCTCCACCCTCCACCTCCCTCCCCATGTGCATCCTGAAACGCCCCCCCTGCCTGCTCGAACTCATCACAGCAGACAAATGCATTGCACAGATGCAACATACTCCAACATAATTCCTCTCTTCCTCGCTCTATCTCTGTAAACACCCACATGCCCAGCACAACAATAAGAATGTAGACTTTATGCATTCATGCATGTAATATACACACTGATGTCTGTATGTATGGAGCTGCACTGAATACATACGCCACAGACTGTATGTATGAGCAGACATTGAAGCATGATGTGCGGACATCAGAGGAAAAGAACAGAAATGCATTAAAGTGGAGGAATCCTGATCCAGCATGATGTCACCGTCAGTGGCCCGAGGGCCAAGCGTGTGTGTGTGTGTGTGCGTATGTTGAGAGCGTGTCACCGAGAAAAGCAATGTGACAGAGCGAGACTGTCCTCAAGGTTGCTGAAGCAGAGGTTCACTTTATTATCTGTCGCCAGTGTGGAGGACAGGGATGAAACCCCCGCCCCCTCCCCACGTTACTGCCCCTCCCACTGTGTTTGAAGTGAAAGACATTGATGAAGAGGAGATTATGAGAATGATGATGACTGTTGGCTCAGTTTGTCTGGGAGGGCTCCCTGTCCCTGCCTGCTGTGTCATCACACACAAACACACACAGAGAAACACAAACACACACAGAGAAACACACACACACACACACACACACACACACACAGAGCTCCCACGTGCTGCGCCGCCCCCTCCCTGCAGCAGTGATGAGAAAAGGGTGTTCGACTCACCCCCACCGCTTCCCTCCATGGGCTGAGCCAATCAGAAGCAGTCCCTCAGGTCATGTGGTTTGAGTTCTGTCACTTCATATTTGTATCAAAACAATTGACTTTTTCGCACACACACGCAGGACAATGCAGAAGCTGTATCCATTCAGCTAATTCAAAACAATGACCTATAAAATAATTACAAGTTACATTAAAAAGTGATTTAAAAATACCATACATATTATGACATTTTTCTTGTAAAATTATGACTTTATCCTCATAACATTTTAACTTTTTCTCATAATATTACATCGTCATTTTCATAGAATTCAGACTTTTTTTTTAGTATCACAACTTTATTCTTGTAAAATTATGACTTTACTCTTGAAATATCCCATTTTTCCGTCGTAATTTTTTGAATTTCATTTTTACATGCAAACGTTAAATTTGAGATTTAAAGCTAGCCTTACGTAAGCATGAGCAGCTGTTTATTTGTCAGTCTAGAACAAACATTGCAATTTCAATCCTTTACTCTGAAAGAGATGTCTCCAGTTTTGGAAAGAAACATTAACATGAGAGTTTCTTTGCTTCCATTTCTATCGACTCTTGTTTTTTAGGCGTAACATGCAACAAATCAATCAGATTGCCATCTAATCCTTAAAAAAGCCACATGCCCTTCTTATCTATTCTGATTAAGATTTGCAGTGTGGTTGACAGCAAGCACCTGTGATTGGTGTGTTTGTTTAAGAAGCAAAGCCTTCGCCTCCCTGGCAACATCTCCCTGCCTCCCCGGCCAGCAAAGTTTTCTTTTTTCCTCTTTATGGACGTCCTCCACAGTGTAGACAAGGCCAGATGGATGACTGCTGCTCTCTTTGGTCCCGCTGGCAGAGAAACCAACAATCCCATAATGCTCTCCAGGGAGCTGCAGAGAGCTGCGTGCCAGGAACATTCTGCCGTCTAACTCCCACAGACACCTTGTTTAGTGGGCGGCTGGTTGAAAACACACACGCACACACACACATGGGCTGTTGGTCGTCGCCACAAAGATACCGGTGACAGAATGAAGTCGCTAATTAAAACATTTAGAATTAATGTCCATCTGTCACCGTATCCTTCTGGAGTTGTATGGGGAAGTTAACCACGACATAACCACACCAAGACACTGAGGAAAGATCTGACCACCATGTCCCTCCCAGACAAAGGAGCTGGAGCTCTTGGTCCTCTTCTCCCTGAAACAGTGACAGCAGCTAGAAGTAAATAACCAAGGACCCTGAGTCCAGGGCTGAGCTATTTTGGATGGAGGGTGCGGACGTGGAATAACTGAAATATATATTGTATTCATTCAGGGTTACAATTCAAAGATGGACCTCAGACTATAGATCCATCTGCATTCCTAGCCATATAATCTGTAGTATAATGAGTCAAATTTGAGTCGTCCAGACTCGTGCCCTGTCGCACAGTGCAGCTGTATTTTGTGAGCTGGATGTTATTAGTACCATCACTCACCGTCAGATCCGAATGACTCCTCTCTCCTGTTAGCTCCTTCCCCATTTCCTGCCCCTCCTCTGACCATATTAACGTCTGTACCAAGGAATGGGTGTGTCCATCTGAGCATGTCCCGACCTGATCTACGTCAGGGGAACTAACCACTTCTCACTATCTTCATTTTCTTCCTCTCCTTCTTCTTCCTCGTCTTCTTGTTTCTCCTCTTCGTCCTACTCCTCTTCTTTCGTTTTTTCCTCTTCTCCCTTTTCCTCTTTGTTTTATTCTTTTTCCTCTTCTTCCTCCTTTTCTTCCTCATATTCCTTTTCTCTTTTCTCTTTTCTCTTTTCTCTTTCTCTTCTTCCTCTCCCTCTCTCTCTTCTTCTACCTCTTCTTCTCCTCTACATCCACACAGACACTATGCATCTATGAGTGGGCTCACATTACTGTCCTCACTGGATCCACATTGTTGTCTCTCAACCACTAAATCTGTTTCTGGGCACCACACAATGCAAACTGCACACTGAATTTAAAACACTTGTGCCCACTCATAGCAGCATTGTCTGATTGACCACTTTCAGACCACAACACTCACACAAACAGATCACTGTGCCTTGTTTTAAATGATTCTGTTCCACAGTGATTATTTAAAAAAAAAAGAAACATTTGTCCAGTAAATATTTTGTGTACTATCCACATGGTTATAACGGATTCCATTCCAATGTGAGGAATTGAAATGGAATTGGTCTGTTACCTTGTTTTCTATCAGGGCACAGTGGCTTGTGTTGCTGTTTGGTCTGTGACAGGAGCTCATATAGTTCATGTGTGCAAATGTGAGTGTGTTAATGAACTGTGTCCTGTCGGCACTATCAGGCTCTGGGGTGGACGATGCTGTGGGAGAGGTGTCCATCCACGTGGAGATCTTCACTCACCCCAACACTGGAGAGCACAAGGTCACAGTGAAAGGTAAAGGAGAATGTTTACTTGGAATAGAAATGGATCAGCTTGAACGTTTATTCTTGACACTTTGATTAATATTTGACGAAGACAGTCCTGCGTCGAGTTCCACCATCTTTTTCCAGAACTTCTCAAATGCATCATACGGTCGACATCGGTGGACAGTGTTTGCTCAGCTGGAGATGTAAACCATAACTTACAAAATACAGTTTGCGTCTCAACACGTCCATCTCCATGACAACTGGGCAAATGCTAGCCACCTATGTAACTGTGTGATACAGTTGAAAGCTCCAGAAAAAGCTAGCAAGTGGACGTTAATGTGAGATTGTTTTGTCAAACAGGATGTTATATTTTAATACAGCTACGGCCAGAAATGGTGGATTTGAGAAAAAAAAAAGTTACGTCAACACTGTGCAAAAAGATAAACAACCAAAATCTTAGACAGGTTTTTTTTTATATAAATTGCATCATGAAACCAGCAGGTTGTTTTTATTCTAAATGTCAGTGCTGTGATGAGCCAAAATTCTTCAATAATGTTTAAAAATTGTTCACTAAAGAGAGTGCACATTCCATGAGTTTATTTTCCCACCTGAGAACAGTTAAAGATATAAAATATAACACTTCTTCATTAAAATACCAAGAAACGACTAGACCTACATTATTTATTTAATTGACTGGCGCATTTACTTCACCCAAAATGTGTCCAACAATGTTCAAACCCAGAGAAATACACAATTTTATTCAAAGTAACAGGACTTTCGTTTGTGTCGCCTTTTATTTGCATCATCACAGCTTTAACCCTGGCTTTGCCCGGCTCTGCTATAACTTCTGGGGCAAACGATACGTGACAATTAAAGACGTTAGCCAGTTAGCTAGTCGGCTGTTTTTCCTTCCACTGTTCCGCTGGTAATGGACCATGTTTATTTATCGCTGTTTGCTGATTAACGTGAATAAAACTTGAATACACAACCTTATTCGTGAACATGATTTGGGTCTGAGTCGTGTCATTTTCATCAGCAATGGTGGTGAAGTCGACAACAGCCATGATCCCACGCTGCTTCACGACATCATCAAACTAGATCTTTTTTAGTTTAGTTTTAAACTTTGCACATTTAAGATAAATATAATCCTGTAATCAGTCATTTCCACCTGCCTCTGACAGACGCTTGTCTAAATTTATTTCACATAAGAATATTAAATATTCACCCCATTGCATATTTTACATCTAAGTCTTCAGTGGAGCAGGTGAACAGAAAGAGGTCAAATGGAAACGTGGTCTAACAGGAAATTTGAAATAATATTTGTTAGTTTTCCAGTGTCAAAGGTATAAATGAGTGCATTGGGAAGTTATTTTAACGTATGTATTATTGCCATGATAGGACACAGGCATAGAAGCCAGCATTCAAAGAAATATAGAACTTTGCAAGTATCAAATTCCAGTGCTACTTTTAATGTCCTGACAGGAAACTGAATGTGAGGCCTGAGGGAGAGCCAGTATTTTGTTCTTCTAAATCTTCCCTCTCTCATCACATATTCACACATTTTCTCCTCACAAATGTCTCACTCGCTCACCCACACTTTCCCATCTTCACCCTCTGTCCCTGTCTCAGTCGTGGCTGCCAATGACCTGAGGTGGCAGACGCAGGGAATTTTCCGGCCCTTCGTGGAGGTCTACATCATCGGCCCCCACCTCAGCGACAAGAAGAGGAAGTACGCCACAAAGTCGAAGAACAACAGCTGGGCTCCCAAATACAACGAAACCTTCCCATTGTGAGTAGTTGATGACAATAACAATGATTATAATTGCCTCCGCAGAGGAAGTTCTGTTTTCGTCCGCGATTCTTTGTTGTTGGTGGGATTATGCAAAACCTACTCAACCGATTTCCCAGAAATTGTGTGGAAGGGTGGTGCATGACCCAAGGGAGAATCCATTCATTTTGGTAAGGGTCCGGATCAGGGGTCTTTACCAGATTTATATTTAATTTTTTTCACTTTTCTTTATCATTGCGAGGTTTTTCAACATTTTCTTTGAGATTAAGAGAATAATTCATTGATCTTGATGAAAAAATCAGGCACATTTAGGGGATTAATATGTGTGAGGTGTGCAATTTGGTGCAGATGCAACTAGAAATCAGGATCTAGTGAATTAAAATGTGGTTTCATAAGGGGACTGTTGGCAGAGGTTGGGCTCTTGTTTTACAACAACGATTTGGAGATGCTCGTATTTCACTTATCTCTCTCCTCCGCTGCAGCACCCTGAGCAGCGAGGTGGGTCCTGAGTGCTACGAGCTGCAGGTGTGTGTGAAGGACTACTGCTTCGCCCGAGAAGACCGCACCGTGGGAATGGCCGTCTTGCAACTGAAAGACATGGCCTCCAAGGGCAGCGTCGCCTGCTGGCTGCCGCTGGGTAAACGCATCCACATGGACGAAACGGGCCTCACCGTGCTGCGCATCCTCTCCCAGCGCAACAATGACGACGTGGCCAAGGAGTTCGTCAAGCTCAAGTCCGACCAGCGCTCTGTAGAGGAGGGCCGCAGCTAAGACTCAAAAAAATAATTTAAAAAAAGACTGTTTGGAACCTGAATCAGATGTCGCCACCTACTGCCCTGGAGCTCTCTCGCGAGCCACTGCTAGCCACTGCCCTGATGATCCAGTGTTGTAAAAGCACAGATAAGACAGTCACCACACACCCAGTGCTGTAAATACATTCATTTCAGTGGGAAACACGTAGTGCTGAGCAAAGCATCACTTTCATTTTCTTCACACAAAAAAAGGCCCCAGTGTCTTTATTGTCACAGATATCAACCGTCCTTATGAAGAACAGCACATACACTTTAATCCTAGAGCATATATATATATACTTTCTATCTATATAGGTGAGTCATGCTGTTCCATAACCAATGGCATGACCACCCACCCACACATGCCCACATCCTTCCGGTTCCTCTCCTCCCTCCCGGCCTGCACCCGCTCAGAGAAGGGATTGCAAGTGCCAAGAGATAAACGCTGAAACATCCCGAGACCAGCCCTAAGCACAATGGGACCAACTGACCCATTAACGACAACGACAATGGCTGCACTGCCTCAAACATTCCAGATATTATGGAGGGGAACAAAGCACTATTTATTTTTATTTACAGCTTTCTTCCGAGTTATATTTATATTTGAATACCATTATAAATATAGAATAATATATGAAGGACGTAATGTTTAGTAGTTATAAAGGGATTATTCAATGGACGTGTGCCACTTGAGAAATAGTCCTCGTCTGTCTTTCTGTCCATCGACCCTGTAACAGAGCACACTGCCTGACACCCTCAATGCCTTCTGTCCCGTTGACCCTCGTACATATGGTTTGTGCGTCATCAATACAGCGACTGTATAGAGAGATGAATCTGATGAAAACACACCTGCAGGCACTGTGATTCATCAGAGTGTGTGTGTGTGTGCGTGCGTGCGTGTGAACGTATGATCAGAGTTTGTAATATGTTCTAATGTCGACCTCATGTAGCCGCCCGTGTTGCCTGTTACCTGCAGATGTAATCACAAAGCCATCACAAACAAAGAGCGTCACACAGAGGAGGGGTTTCTTCAGATTCTGGCTGGATTTGGAAGAGATTATTTGACTTTAGGGGTAATCAAACTTGTGTCTTCTGATGGTTATTCCATCTTCTTTGTGTTACTATAAACATTCCACAACCAGACGGCCCTAAACTGGGTGTGTGAGAGGTGAAGTACTCTACCAAATCCAAATCAGCACGTAAGCAGATGATAAAAACAAGTTCCCTGAGACCTTATTTTGCAAAAGCAACCTCCCGTGGGTTAGAAAACAGCAGCACCTGCCCCCCAGGGAGAGCACAAACCGTTAATGATCCCACTACCCATCATTCCCTAATGATACCGCCACAGGTGCTGTAGCCCTATTCCCTGATAAGAAGAAGTCCGACCTCTGCTAAAGGGCTGTAGATCCACACCACACCAGGGTCTGGTACCTACACTTAAAAAGAGGGCCTACAGTTCAGTCTGTTGCTCTAATCAGTGGAGAGAGAAGCATGGAGATTTTAGAAGCACAAGGTCGTCGCTGCACCTATTTCAACACGTTTATACTGAGCTTGTCCTTCAGTGATTGTTTATAAATTTACATCAGTGTCATGTGGAAATAAATGTAGTGAAATGGCCATTGACTGTCCAGCATGTCACTTCTATTTTCAGTGAATGCCCCATGAAAAAAAGAAAAAAAGATTTATTTGCCTGTTTGAGGTTTATATGCTTGTTGTGATTTTAAAAACAGCATCCGAATGAGGAAATGATGATCAGGGTCAACGAGTTAAAACGACAGGTTGTATGTTTTGTTGTTCTCTTCCTGCCTCTTTGTTACATCGCCCCTGACGAGTGCCTCTCCCGCCCAGAGCACTTGACGATAAATTAATAATTTAGAAGACCCCCTTCTTTTTTGAACAAGGTGTAAGAACTGAACTCTATGCATTTAAATCTATAATTAAAATCTATGTAGATGAGTCATTTATGAAAAAGTCTTATAATGTTTACATTGTGGATTATTATTCAGATTATATCAGCACAAGCGTTTGTCTGATATGTTGTTAATGCCGTCTATATTTTAACAGGCCGGATCTCGCGGGTGTAGTCGAGCTGATCAGAGCTGGGACTTGTTTGTACAGCGTCTCAGTGCAGATTAGAATAATCTGGAACAGACAGAGATTGATATTGGTGTTGGTGTTGCACAGTGTAAATAGCTCAGATGTAACAGACACACGTCAGACTATGTGAAGTGAAGTTTGCTGCTCTTTTGTAGACTTGAATTTTACTCTGGGTGAATGGGCAGTTGGGAAATGATGTTTGTGTGTGTGTGTGCTTGCGTGCGTGAGAGAAGGTGCCCATTCAGGAAATGTAGCTGTTATTAAGAGTTATATTAAGACTGCGTACACACAGGATATGATGATGAAACAATATGGACGAATCTGATAATGAGCTTGTTAAGCTGCTGCAAAAAGGAAGAAGTGAGGAACTGAGTCTAAAGAATGTTG
The DNA here is from genome assembly GCF_022539355.2 of Hippoglossus stenolepis. Classification (NCBI taxonomy): domain Eukaryota; kingdom Metazoa; phylum Chordata; class Actinopteri; order Pleuronectiformes; family Pleuronectidae; genus Hippoglossus; species Hippoglossus stenolepis. The sequence continues at coordinate 17,971,515 of NC_061496.1, read as the reverse complement.
GTGTGTACAAGGTCTTTTCCTCTAATGGAACATCTGCACATTCTTTTAATAACTTTACATAACAGGTAAACAACCGTCACATAGCAGTAATTGCCACGAAAAATAAATCTTTATTTATTGCTGTTGACAATGATATTTTAGAGGAGGAGGTTTGGGTGTAACCAGGCTGGCATGAGACACAGAGATGTTAATGGAGTATAAATGTAAAAGCACAACAAAAAGCACAGACACAAAGTCGACAGACATGCATGATCTGTTCTGTTCTGTGCAGCGGGGCCGCGGGGCCGCGGCCACACAGAAGGGCACCTGCGCCGCCATGCCGGTTCCTGTACTTCCAGAAATGGTGCATGATAGGAACAATAAAACAAAAAGGAAAAAAATATTATTGTGCCAGCACGCATTAATTATTTGATGTTAATTGCCAATCGTTGTCTCCTTTATTTTGTAATATTTCCTTCTTGTTTTCTATTTTTCAAATGGTTGTGAATATATAAATATGTATTACTGATGATGTGTAGTGGTACAAAGTACTCGCATGGGAATTTTTTTTATACACGAGATGTTTCTAATTTTTTTTTTTTTTTATATTCTGGTTGTTCTTATTGGGGGTTGATTGGGGCTGATGTCCCACTGTGTTTCTGCTTCCAATAAAAGATGGAGAAAAAGGCTTCAGTTCATTGCTTGTTTGTTAAGCTGTAGCTCCACTTTTCTATTTCTGAATATATAAATGCCTAATACGTAAATTTATCCATTAAAATAAACTTTATAGTCCTTGTCATTAAGCATTCATGCCATTTTAAACACCAGTTAATTAGCTGAGGTGACCACTGACCCTGTGTAGCATACACACACTAATCCACTGATGATTAACAGGTTCATTGAACAAATTTAGGTCCCTGGAAAGATAAATGGAAGAGGAATTAAATTCACAACACACCCTGTTAAAAGTTATTTAATTTCAAGAAATCCAATACGTAGGCAGTGACACGGAACCCAAGAGGTCAGACGTCCTGTTTTCTAGACTCTGCGTAGAAAGGAAATCTTGAGGGCGTCTGGGATGACTAACTGCTCAGCGTGGAGCCCGGTGGGAGGCGAGTAGAGGAAAGTGACAGGAAACACTCGCCTCACGTCCAGTAAGAGCTGCGGAGGCTGCGAGTCAGAGCGGCCTTTCAGAAGCCCCTATAGGCGAGCGAAGATAAAGACGACTTGCATGAGACGCATAATTCTGAAATGATAATCAAAGATGTGACAGCTGTGAATCTGAACTGCACCTGGACAGTACGGATGAAATTCAGTGAGACTCTTTCTTCAAGGTCACTGTGAGGAGTGTAGAGGGTCAGAATCTTCACTATCTGTACAACAAAGATAAGACACCAGCAGACAGTTATACAAAAATATTTTGTGCAACACAAAAACAAAACATTTATTTTTCTCTTGATGGCAGATGACAGAGAGCCCCACCTGCTGGCTGGACAGTGCACTGCAGGTCTGAACTAGGGCCTGTGCCTCCGCCTCAGTTTTTTTCCCAGTCTGCAGAAGCTGAACTGCCTGGATCAGAGGCTCCAGCGTGGCCACAGCGCCCCCTGCCTGCAGATTACGGCTACGCAGCCACTCCTCCAACAGGCTCAGATTGTAGCTGTATGTCAAGAGGAAGACAATAATCCATTATTTCAGCGTTTCAGTCATTTTTCAATCACACATGTTGACACTCACTGGTACCAGCTTATTCACACGTGACGATTTTGTATTTTTTTAAGCGAACATCCCCCTGGGCTCTAAGAAACCGAGAGGGCTATTTGTCACTATTCAGAGATTTGCTGGGTTTCACTTTGTCAGGAAAAACATTTTTTATGTAAAAAACTGTAAAAAATATATGAATGTGGAAATGTAGGTGGTTAAGGGACATAAACTAGACTCTGAAAACATGAGTTTAAATCCTTTAGCATGGGAAGATATTGTCAAATCTAAAAAATAATTGATATTGTTTTAGAGTAGTAACATGAGAAAGTATATGAATTAAGGGCAGTATCTATCCATGCTTCTTCAGTCGTTACAGTATATATACAGTATATAATAGATGTCACGATATAGTAAGTTTTGTGGAGATTGAAAAATAATTCAATCTACTTTGTATGAACTAGCAAAAAACATGTCAGCAAGTTCTCTGTGTAGTCCAAATGAAGATGCAGTTGACAGATGGGGAAATGTTGCACATGTATATGTGTGTGTATTAATACCGTATCTGCATGCCACGATTCCAGCAGCATATGTCCTTCCGCAGCAGCAGGCTGTTCAGAGCGGAAGCGGAGATGAGGTAGGTGAGCTGGTGAAAGGCCTGTTCCATCAGTGGTGCGGGCAGAGCCTGATGGGTCATGGCAGCGTGAAGGACTCCCAGCTCCCTCAGCACCGACGCTATGGTGGGAGCAACACCTGCTGCAGTCCTGGGGTCCGAGCCGGCTCGCTTCCTGGATGCACCCAACTTCACAGCTGAGCCAGAGAGACCAGGGATGGTCTCAGACTCCAGCATGGCGGGGACTGAGGGAGACGAGATTAGCAGCATGTGAGTGAACAGGAGAAGCTGAGGCACTAGCATGGGTATCATCCTCAGCGTATAGTCATACCTATGATGTTCTGCAGGCGTGTCTCAGTGATGGAGAGGAGCTGCTGATAGGCCTGGATGCAGAGGTCGCTCAGGGCGTGAATCAGGTCGCTCAGGTCGCTCGTCAGTGGAGCCAGTTCAGTTGAATCAAGGGTCTGAAGAGTAACAAATACATTCACATCGTAAAATATATTGGGAATTTCTCTGTGAGACCGTTACTAATCCCATCAAGAAAAATAATCAGTTATTAAATAATGTTTTTTACCACTTATTTTAGAAAGTGACATATTCAGATGTAAATGATAGATTAGTGACACTTTTACAGGATTACAAAATACAGAAAGCAGATAAAAAATATATAATTATAAATTTAAAATACACATCATAATCACACATTGAAGTATAAGATAAATATACAATAAATAAAATAGAACATTTTAAAATGGATGCTCCTCCTGCCTGTTTTGGGGAGTGCTGGGTCAGCAGGTCGTGCAACACACAAACATTCTTCAGCCACAGAGCTGTCATGTCTATATTGTTGTTATGTTTCTGCAGGGACAGAGGAGAGAAGAAGTTATGTTGTCACATGGAAATAAACAGTATACTAGGTTTTGTTGTGGTTTAGTTTCTCCATAGTAACCAGATTGTTGCAGTTGGACTCACAAGACAAAACTATCGGTGGCGATCACAGGATAGAGTTTCAAAGTTATCTGTGCCTTTCTCTCTGTGAGTGACAATCTACCTGACGTGACATGAACTGTCCTCACACATTAATCCTCAACCATCTGGTACAGTGAGCAGGTTCAGAGCTCAGGTTACCTTCAGAGCTGCCTTCACAGCAGTGACAGCAGTGCTACAGAGCGAGCGAGCGTGAGTCTGGTCCCTGCTGCAGTCGGCCTGGCGGACACACAGGGAAAGCACGATGGCAGGGAGACCGGGAGGCAGGGACAGGGCAGTGTCCACACGGATGTCTGGACGTCACAGGCGAGAGAGAACAGCACAGTGAACATGGTCAGGTCATACCTGTCAGACGTGAGTTTGTTCTTGTGACTCAAGTACAGCAACACTTCATAGCTGTGGTCTCTTGATGTGGTCAGATCATCACATACATAACATAACTTTAGTAAAATGTCTCATTCATTATCTATAAATGGTAAATAGCTGTATTTATACTTTCTAGTCCTGATGACCACTCAAAGCTCTCTATCACACACACTCAGTATCATGCCCAAGGACACTTAGGCAGGTTGGATGGGGGAGACTGGGATCGAACAGCCTACATTCTGGTAAGTGGATTATCCACTCTACCTCCTACCAATACCACTTATTATTTTAAAACTCACAGAGGGTTGGAGGCAACCTCAGACATAAAGTGAAAAGCCAAATGTAAGGTTTGATTTCAAACTTAGTGTGAACGACACTCCTATGGTTACTGAGATCAAATATCAGAAGGATTGCTGGAATCAGAATCATTTATTAATGACCACCCAACCAAGTTGGTGGAATTCCTTCTCGCTACAGCTCATCTCAACAGAAAAAATAATATAGACATAGACAGCAGTGACACATGAGTAGACAATATAAATACAAGACAATATCACATTCAGTGATAGTGCAGAGTGTTTAAAGTGCATGTAAATCATGATTGTTCATCAAAGTCCTCATGGCTGTGTTTTTGAAACAGGATGATTTGGTGGGCAAGGGGCTATAGCGCCTCCTAGAGGGCAACAGTTCAAATAGGATGGGAATAATATGGGTATAATTTTTTTTTTTGGACGGACAGACGGACGGATTTTATTATTTTTATTTGTTTTCGTCTAACTGACAGATAGACAGTCTGTGCATATTATTTACGTTGCAACGTTGCTTCGTCCGTCACGTGATGTCGATCCTTGCCTGCTAATTGCTCATTACGGTCCACGCTATCAATTGCACATCACACTGTGAAAATGTGTCAATCGAATGACAGTTGTAAAACAAAGCTTACTTCCTGTTGCCAGTAGGTGGCGCCATCACTATTATTACATACAGACATATAGATCTGTTCAAGTAGGGGCTCTGATGTAGAGTGAGCAATTTTGTGTCAATTGGACAATGTTACCACAACTTAATTTTCACACTGATCAGTAGGTGGCGCTATGACCCTGAACTAATATTAATATATGGAGCTGTTCAGGTCAGGATTGTGATCATAGGTCAGTAGTTCGGAGCCGGTTGGATAATGCAGATTGGATTTACAAAGTACTTTCTGTTTTATGGCGAATCAGTAGGTGGCGCTATGACAGTGAGGAAATATTGACACATAGAGCTGTGCAGGCTTGGACTCTGATCATGAGACAGAAGTTTGGCGGTGATATGACAATGCACACTGGAGTTATGATTACATCGTCTCCTTTGGCGAAGGATGATCCTTCGCCGCACCTCAACGTTTACATGGTTTGAGGTAGATGTCACGGGTAGCATTCAACATTTCAGAGAGAAAAACAGTGTCTGACATAAAGTGAGCATTTAAAGCATTAATGCACCTTTGATATTCTGGTGAAAGTGTATAAAAAGATGTGTAGATGAAGGTGAAGGTGGGCAGGGGCTCAGTCTCACCTGTGATGAGGTTCTTCATGAGCTTTGCTTCGTCTCTCTTCCTACACTCCAGCAGACCAGAGACTGCTGCTGGCTTCTGTTGGGACGGACAGGACGAGCTCTCTGCGCTCAAAGCTGATGGAAAAACTGGAAATGAAAACGCAAACAACTGAAAAACCAGCACCGTAAAAAATAAATACTAAGATAAACACAATAACTAAAAAGTGGATATTTTATCATTTCTAAGTTCATATATTAACCTTCTGAAAAGTACATTATGCATCATTATTTTCCAGAGCAATATAAGGTAATGCTCCAAATATCGCTACATACTCCGAATTAATATAAGAATAAAAACATTTTATTCTAAAAGTTATTCTGAAGTTTTAAAAACAAAAATCACCAAACAATAATTAGTTCGGAGACTTTTTCATGGTAGGAATGACGCATCACCTTGAGTGAGGAGTCGTCTGAGTGACACGGTGTTTCTCAGCTCCTTCAGCTCACTCCTCAGTCTGACACACTCTTGCTCTCTGGCCTCCAGCAGCTCCTGCAGCTCCTTCACACACAAACACACACTCACATGTGGGATTTGGGGTTTTATCCAGCGCCCTCGTCCCAAGTGACTCAACATGAGTGCAACAGACAAAAAGCTTTAAGTAAAACAGCATCAGCAGCAGCAGATTGTGAGGGCAGCCACACTCCACAATACACTGACTCTTACATTGTTGACTGGTTATGTAAGAAAGAAATGCTGGGAGATGAGGAAAACAGAAGGAGGTAAGGATGGGAGCATGAGAGCAAAAACCAATCAGGACTCAGTTTATACATAATCTTTCAACAGAGTCCTTCATGCACCACAGATGACCACCTCCATACCTGTGGCTGTGATGCAGAGGAAGAAGCAGAGGATGCTTGATGCCTCAGAGCCTCCAGCTCCTCCTCCCACTGACTGCGCTGGTTACGCAGCTGACTCTCCAGGAACCTGACACCCACAGAGGGCGAGATGAAACAGGAGGACAGAGTTTATCCACCACATATAAATCCTGTGATTTAAACCACAGGGATGAGTCAGTGGTGACAGACGACTGACTGACTTGTTGGCCACTCGTACGGCGTCGTAGGCGTGTGCCAGGTCCTCTCCTCTCATCTTCACCGCCGGGTCTTTGGCCACGTCCATCTTCTCCATCAACGAGTCCTGTCAGAGCAAACAAGAACACAGTGAGAAAAAAGAACAATATCCGACTGATGTGGATTTTTTTAGGCCGATGTTTATACAAATATTAGGGATAATTACTGATATACATATTTTAAAATAATTTGCAATGATGACTAAGATTTTGTTATCAAACCCTTATGACAGAGAAATGTGTTTAAGGCTTGATAAGTTTTACAGTTTAACCATAAACTTCATAATACAAATACAACCAAATATATATAACCCGAATCAAGATTTTTTAAATGTGAAATGTAAACTTACTGCATTGTTTATTCTGTATGCAGATCATTTCTGCCAGAGGCTCATTTTGGCAGATACTTATCACAACAGAAAAATTATTTGCACTTCTCTGAAGTACATTTTTTGCCTGATGAATTTCTAGCACCGAAATGTCACAAAGAAATCACAAAAAGTAAGTAAGACAGTGTGGAGGACTGATACATTAGTTGAGCTCAAGCAAAGACTTGAGCTCTTCTATTTTGTAGGAGTATTTTGTGACGTTCCTCTTTGACTCCTACATCCTCTCACCATTGTTGTTTCTGAGCTACACACAGAGAGTGTCCTCTCCCGGCAGGGAGACGTCCCAATGACCCCGCGCACCTCCTCAGGAGAGGGGAAGGCAAACGGGAATGGTGACAGGGGGAGAGGGGTGAGGGACTGGGGTGACAGTAGGGTGGGTGAGGGAGGCTCAAAGCTCAGACTCTGGGTGGAGTCTGTCCTCCTGTGGCCACTGGTGCGCTGTCATGAGGAGGAAAAATAAACACGCTCAGCAACCAAGATGGAGTTTAACACCCAAACTGTGCTTGTTTGGAGTTATTTCAGTGTGTGTCTCAGTGTGTTTATGAACCTCAGTGAGCAGACTCATCTCTCTGAGGTTGTCGTATCTGTGCTCCAGTCGGGTGAACTCTCTCAGGAGGCCCTGGTACTTTCTCCTCTCTTCATCCAGCTCCACCCTCAGAGCCGCACTCGCCTGGGACACAGCCTGATGGACACACTCTGCACACAAACGCACGCACGCACGCACGCACACACACACACACACACACGAGGAAGAATACGGAAAACAGTGTGAGGAGAAAAAACAGAGAGAGTGTATGAAGCAGTGAAGTAACTCACCCTCTTGAGCTTTTTCTTGTTCAAGTGAGCGAGCAGAGAGTTCGTCTCTCTCTTTGCTAAAATCATCTTTTTCTCTCTGCAGCGTTTGCAACTCCTTCAAAAATGAGAAAGAAAGAGAATCAGTGATTAAAACCTGAATTGTTCAATAGAAAATAAGAAAATTCCACAATGATTTTATATATTTAAAAATAATCAATAAGGTAAAGGGGATTTGTTCATCGATCTAATCAGAGCGGGAACATAACATTAGACCCCGCCTCCTGCAGCGGCAGCATCACTGCTGGTAAAACCCCATTAAGAAAAGGTCGAGCCTTAATGATTTAGTAGACTGTTGCATTAGGGAATAGGAGACACTCACCAAGTACTATTACTTTTAATACCATAGGTCCATTTAAAAGCAAATGATAACTTACTCTTATCCTGAAGTAGAACAACTTGAGAACATTTTTGTCTATTCGTACTTTTACTTGAGTAAATCACCACTGTTGTTAGAGATGTTTTCTGTCACTCTCTGGCCTACTTGTGTGAGCTGCAGGATCTCCTGAGCAGCTTTGTCCTCGGCTCTCCTCCTCTTCTCTTCCTTCTTCTCACTGATGTCTGAGCAGGGCGGAGGCCTCTCCTGTTTCTGGCTCTCCAGTCTCTGTATGATCAGCCTCAGAGCCTCCAGCTCAGCAGTGGCGGCCTCTCGCTCTGCATGCAGGGTCCCTTTCAGAGCAGCCCTCTTTCTGGCCTGGACACATACAAACATTATCATGTGAATATGAAATGACATCTCAACACAGACGTTTTAGAGCTCAAATGGATCCCATCAGTGGATCACACCCGCCCTGAAACCCTCAGCCCACCTCCTGGTCGGCTCGTAGCTGCAGCTGCATCAGTTTGACCTCCATGCCCTTGTTGAGCTCTCGGTACTTCTCCACAGAGCGGGCCTCGGTCTTCAGTTTCAGCAGCCTTCTCCTGGCAGCCCTGCGGCGCACGCAGCACTGCATGAACACCACCGCCGCACGCACTCGCCTGTACGCCCGCCTCGCCAACCACCCACGCACTCTCGCCTGAAGCAACACAGTGGCACGTTCTGCAACCAACTGAGGAGAGAGAATAGAGTCCAAATGTTCCATCAGTTCAGGTTATGTCCCTGAAGCTTGCTCCTTTCAAAAGATCAAAATAAGAGATTATAAAACACACACCGAGGAGGTTTGTTCTGACTGTGCTGACCTGTCTGTATGTGCGGCGTGCCAGTGTGCCCCTGGTGAAGGCCTGGATGGTGACAGTGGCTTGGCGGATCATGAGGAACAGCTGTCGGACCACCACCATGCGGTACATCTTCTGGATCACTAAGGCAGCCTTGGTGTAGCGCAGGGTCAGGGCCAGTCTGACGCCAATGTGACAAAGAGGCAAATACTACTTAGATAAGTTTTGAGGAATGTGTGTGATCTAGAGAAAAACAACACATTGGATATAGATATAGTTTCTCCCCTCCTCACCGTCTGGCCAGAGCTCCTCTGCTGTATCTCTGTATGATGACAGTTGCCCAGAGGACCCTGGTGAATCTGATCCGTGACAGCCATCCTCTAACCCGGCTCTGGATGACCACAGCAGCCTCACGCAGCCTCTCAGCCCTCAGCCTCTCCAGGAGAGCCACCTGACCGGCCCTGAAAAAGACCTTGGTCTTTCCGAAGCAGTACTGGTCCGGGTCTGAGATGATCTGAGGCAGAGTCCGTCGACACGAGGCTTGCGCCTGCTCCAGACTCTGAGGCCCTCGAAGAAGAACGCGGTACCTGCTGAAGAACTCCTCGTACGTCCATCTGGAAACACAGGTTTAGTTCAGAAGTATGTACTTTTTTTTCATAGCACATTTCTGTGACGCTATTGTGTTTCCCAGGGACTGCGTTGATTTCACATGGGAGCGATTGAGGAAAAATGGATTGTTAGGGCCCGAGCACCTCCGGTGGGAGGCCCTATTTTATTTCGAAGGATTTGTATTTCCCTTTTGGGGCTTTTTCAGGGCCTAGACATGCAACAGGAAGCCCGCCATTTTGACTTTAGTGGCCATATTGGCCATTTTCTACATTTTTACTTTGATGTACTTGTCCCAGGGCTTTCATCAGATCAACTTCATACTTCATACAGATCAACGAAAAGTAACTACTTTTCGTTATTTAGTTACTGTTATTTAGTTAAATAACGAAAAGTAACGTAACGTACAGTTACGTAACGTAACGTAGCGTTGCGTTGCGTTGCGTTGCGTTGCATTATGTTACGTTACTTTACGTAACTTTAGTTTTCGTTACGTTACGTTACTTTACGGATTTTCGTCCGTCTGTCCGTATTTTAATTTTTTTCTTTGGACGGACAGATGGACGGATTTTCGTCCATCTGTCTGTCCATATATATCTTTTTTTTTGGGACGGACAGACGGACGGATTTTCGTCCGTTTGTCTGTCCGTATTTTATTATTTTTTTGGGACGGACAGACGGACGGATAATTTTTATTTATTTTTTCTTTCCGGATGGACAGACGGACGCTCCATATATTAATATTAGTGCAGGGTCATAGCGCCACCTACTGATCAGTGTGATAATTATGTTGTTGTAACATTGTCCAATTGACACAAAATTGCTCACGCTACATCAGAGCCCCTACTTGAACAGATCTATTAGTCTGGCAACAGGAAGTAAGCTTTGTTTTACAACTATCATTCGATTTACATAAAATTTTCACAGTGTGATGTGCAATTGATAGCGTGGACCGTAATGAGCAATTAGCAGGCAAGGATCAACATCGCGTGACGGACGCGATGCAACGCGGAGACGTGTGCTTGGTCATTGATCGCTCTCTCCACTAACCGCAACAGGCTTCAAAATGCGTGTGCTCGGGCCTGTTAGTGCTACAACGTAGCCCTAGTCTAAACTTGAGATCATATTTTTGATCATGAAAATTTTGAAAAATGCCCGATCTCACAATGTTAACGAAAGTGCATCCGCCCTCTAATCTGAATCTGCCCTAAAATGTAACAGGTTCTTCCTTGACCACAACCTTCAATCAACTTTCATGGAAAGTCTTTCAGTTGTTCTTTTGTAATCTTGCTTACAAACATACAAACCAACCAACATACGGAAAAGGAGAAAAAACATAACCCCTTGACGAAGGTGAAATATAGAAATTCAATGAGCAGCAATTCAAAGAAGAGAAAGATAATCTGTTCATAATACAGAGGAATTAACTTAGAATAAGTGACACACAAAACAAAATGCGATATATGTCCAACATTAAAAAAAGCTTTCCAATCTACAGAAGAGATTATTAACGATGCTGTCTGATCTCAATAGGTGACACCTTTGGTAACCACAGATCTGTGAATAACAAGATCACGTCAGGTCGATACCAAACTCTCACAAAGTGAAACATGGTGCTTGTAAGATAAAATCGACATCTAAGAGTTTATTTTATAAACAAAACATACAAAACCTCTGTTCCTCTGGTTTCTCTTTCATCCGTATGTGACAGTTAATGTGATTTTAAAGGCTCAGTTCTGGATGAGAGCTTTGTATGTGTGATGAAGTCCTCACTACCTGGAAGGAAAACCTGCAGCACTGATACGAATGGTCTCCAGCACCCCACAGGCTCTCAGCTGTTGCACTGTCCTCTTGGGGTCAAACCTAACACGGAGAAGATGTTGTGTGTCATTTAGTGTGTTTCCAGTACAACACGTCTTTAACACAAAATACTGCAAACAGTCACAACTGTGAGACTTACATGAACGGCTCTTTGAGGTCGTTGGGTTTGATGCAGCGGACGTAGTGAGGGGTGGTGCTGTTGAGGGTGTCCATCAGCATCTGTAGGGACTGACGGAACTGACAGGCACAAACACAGTCAGGCAAAGTGTAGTCAATACGAAGACTCACTGTTAACGGTCTGCAGTAGAAGCATCAGTGACTGAAAAGCAGCTCACCTGGAAGCCCACAGTCAGTCTGTGCTCTCTGGTCGCTCTTTTCCCTGAGCGAACACTCCCATTGGCCACAGAGGACACGTTCTCCTGCTGCTGAAACAACTCGGCCACAAGCTCAGACTGACACACACATTAACACACACATGCAAACACACAGGTTATTGATTCACTAGTCACATGCAAAATAAATATATTCATGAAATTTGCCACATTAGCACATATCTACCTGACTCGCTTTCATGATATTAACAAGCTCCTCATAGACTGTGTCTCGATTCTTGTCTAAAAATCCTTCACATTCATACTGCACCTGAAAAGAAACGATACAAACACAGCAGAGAAACACACAAATCACTTTAACAGTCATGACGACAGCTTCATCTTCAATAAGGGACAGTGATGAATGTTGATTCACTACAGTTCTCATCCAGTTATTATGGTGGCCCTGAAGAACAAATCACAAACACAACATGAACTTGTAACTGCTATATCCACAATGATCGCCAATGATTGGATCTGCACACGTTCTACTTGTTTTATGATTTGTTGTTGTGTTTAGTTTTTTTGCCATTGTGCTTCTCATATTTGTATGTTTTTCCCCTTTACTTGGAGTTTTTTTATTTGCCTTTTTGTTTTCTTATTTGCTGTTGTGGAATATTTGCTGTCGTAACTTATTATTTTCTGTTGTGACTTATTATTTGCTGTTGTATTTTCTATAATGCCGTTGTGTTTTTCCTTTACCAATTTGTTTTCTCATTAGCTTTAACTAACATTAACTGAATTGCGTGAGGAGTTTCGACCTTCGTCACTCACCAGGTCAGCAAAGTGCAGAACGATGAAGGCGCTGTTTGACATGCGAGGTTTCTGGAAGTGAGGGTGGGGCTTGCTGGTCAGGTGTTGGTCGTACAGCTTCCGCACCCAGCTCTCGTCTGAGCCTTTAGGCATCTGATCATAAACACAGACTATTTTCACAGAGACCACAGCTCGATGGACTATCAGTAAGCCAACTGGATTTCAGATGGAATTCTGTGCTGTCTGCTTTGACATATACCACACGATATTAAATGTGATTAGATTATGAATGGAACATATTGACTGACATAGTGTTAACACGCTTAGGTTAGGGTTAGGGTTAGGGTTAGGGTTCATAGGTTTCTGTGTAATGTCAGGCAGGAACTCTGGACAACAAAGAGGCAAATACATTGGGTGGGAGAGAGATTATGAAAAAGAGATAAAAAGAGACAGAAGTTGAACAGTAAACTAGAATGACACTGAGTAGAAGGCATACTTCGGACTAAAGGCCCATCAGTCCCTTTAAATTCAATCAAGCTGCACTAAATTACAGTCACTAGTCCTCTAAATATTCCATGAATGATTACCTGGGGAATTTGTGAAAATGTCAAACAAAACACCCTCACAATGTTAAAGAAAGTGAAAATAGAAATTCCTGGATTGACCCCCTGATCCTGATCTCATCAAAACTTCATGGGTTCTCTCCTGACCACTATCCTTCATGGGAATCAGCCCAGTAGTTTTTGCATTACCCTGCTATCTACTGCAGCCGAAAACATAACCCCCTTGACGGAGGTAAATAAGACAGAGGCGAGAAAGAGAGAAGGAGAGAGAGGGCGTGTCTGACCCTGCACTCCTCATCTAACAGATCAAACAGGCCCAGTTGTCCCTCGACGAGGTTGATGCACTGCTGATTGTCACTGAATTCAATCTTGCTCCAGGGCAGCTCCTCCCGGACATACTCCTCCTGCTCCAAGTGGAACACGTGCTGCAGAGAAACACATCAGCTCTTAGAAAAACTGAAAAATATCAAACGCTGACAGAGAAAGAAATGCAGCAACGTTTGAAAAATGTTTGCAAAAGATTAGGAAAGAATGAATAAGACGCACGTATTGAGAGTGCATTAACCTGAAGAACTGAAGACAGGATTTACACTGAGACAAGTGTCTGCATGTTACATGTGTGCCTGACGAATTAAACAGTGTAGGAGTAAGTGATGAAGTGACAGGCTGAACTTAATGAAGATGGTGACAGACACTGAAAATCATTTAGCTGCTGGCAGGTGTGAGTCCAGTGCCTCTGGTTGTAAAAACAAACAAACACATAAAACCTCTGTCAGTGACTTACCCTGTTAAACTGCTGCTGGAGCTTCTCGTTTGCATAATTTATACAGAACTGCTCAAAACTGTTCCGATCAAAGGTCTCAAACCTGCTCCGAGACAAAGACTCGTCAATTCAACTATACACTATATGTCTTTTTGTATTTAATGCCACCAAGCCAGATCACTCACCCATAGATATCTAGTACCCCTATGAATGATCTGGTCTGTCCCCTCTGGGAGCGCAGGGCAGAGTTAAGTCTCTGGACGGTCCATGTGAACAACTGGCCGTAGATGTGTTTAGCCAGAGCATCTCTGGCCACTACGGCCTGCTGCCCAGACCTCGGTTTGACCAGCATCTCTCCCCCTACAGCCAGCCTGCGATGACACAGCCAGTGAGCCATCTGAGGTCCCTCAACTCCAAGTAGCTTGGAGAAGACGGCCAGGGAGCGGTCATCTGCCTGGAAGAGACACAGAGAAAGGTACAACTGCTACAGTGATGCACTTAGTGACAGATATATGAGTAAACATGTGTTTAAAGAATAACTGAAGCCATGGGGGCATAGGTACAAAAGTAATGAATTCTTTACATCAATATAACTCTTATCAGAACTTCTCCCACTGGCTTGGATGTTGGCATTTCCCAGGTGTAGAATAGCTGAGAGGATCCTGAAGAGCTCCATCTGCTGGCCAGGCTGAACACCTGCAATTTTTAGAAATACAAAAGGCTGTTTTGTTAATTCTTCATAACTTAGGACAGTATGTGTGTCTGTGTGTGTGTGTGTGTGTGTGTGTGTACTTGAGGGGGGAGTTTTTGTGTTACATTCTGTTTGTGTGAGAAGTGCTATATAAATAAAGTCTGATTGATTGATTGGTTGATTGATTGGAAATGTGCAATGTGTGAATTTGAATACTCCATACCCAGGATGGTGAAAGCATTGCGAGTGCGCTCCAGGTCTGACACATCATCAGCACCAGGAATCTGCATCTCTCCTCCCTGATTGGTGTAGCGGAAATTCTCAGGTGCATCTGGGAAAGGAAGGAAATTTACCCTCATCGCTCTCGGACTGCATGTGACATCACGACAACATGCACACAGTGTTTCATGTGAACGTGGTTCAGAGCGTCGCCTGTGATTAAGTCTCACCCAGTTTGAGGGATCTCATTTCAGGCAGCTCTCTGGAGGCACACAGCTGGTAGAAGATGTGGTAGTTCCTCTCTGAAGAAGCCTTCCATACAAACAAATATCAGATTATGTGTCACAACACTCACAAATAGCAGCTTTTAACAATATATATGTGAAAAAAGAAAACAGAAATGTCCTTAGGTCTGTCTGTCCCAGCCAGGTGAGTCAGAGTTTACCTGGAAGACGACCCGTGACTTCTCCAGTAGATACGTCCTCATTTTAGCACCGATAATGTCGCCCTTTCTACCAAAGCCGATCTCAATGTATTTCCCAAAACGACTGCTGTTGTCATTTCGAGTGGTTTTAGCATTCCCAATGGACTGTGGGTAATGATAAAAATTATTAGTTTTTTTATATTATTATTTTATATCTTTATATGACATCCCATACTGTAACTAAGAGTAAGGGACAAATATCCCTCCTCACCTCCATGATGGGGTTAGAAGCCAAGACTCTCTCCTCCACACTGGTCTGCTGGGCTGCTCCTCCGACCACAGCAAAGTATCTCATGGTGAATTTGGCTGAGACAGTTTTTCCTGATCCTGACTCCCCACTGATGATGATCGACTGGTTTTTCTCCTCCCTACCAACATATTTATACATCTCATACACGCTCATATCTGCAGGTTTATCACTATTAGTGATAGAGTATATGAAATGTTAACATCACAGCTGCAAAAGGCCAAAAGGCCACAGTTAAAGGGATAGTTCACCCAATAATGAAAATGCACTCATTATCTACTCACCACTATGCTTATAGAGGGGTGGGGGCGAAGTGTTTGAGTCCACAAAACACTTTGGGAGTTTCAAGGGTAAACAGCGTTGCAGCCGAATCCAATATAATTGAAGTAAATGGTGACCACTTTTTTTTAACGTCAGGGCTTACGGACACTAGGATGACACCACAGGAGCAGTATAAAGAATCGGTGACCAGTTATTTCGATTGAATTAGATTCGGCTGCAACGCTGTTTACCCCTCAAACACTTCACCCACCCCTCCATCGGCATAGTGCTGAGCAGATAATGAGTGCATTTTCCTTTGGGGGAACTATCCCTCTGATCTTTGAGGTCTGACCTGGTCATGGTGCGGTAGGCCTCCTCTGCCACTGAAAAGATGTGAGGTTCCATGTCGGCCATGTCCTGACCACTGTAAGCATCGATCACCTCCTCTCCGTAGATGTGGAGCTGGTCATAGGGATTGATGGCCACTAAGACGATACCTGAAACATGAGCATCAGCATGAGTGTGGTAATATATAAACAGTATAATATATAAACAGAGACAGAGTCGTAAATGGGGCAAGGATCATTGTGGGTGATGAGAGGAATCCTCTCGCATCCTCATTTAAACTATCTACAGCAAAAAGATAAAAATGTCCTTTATTCCACAAGCTATGAAGTAAACATGCAGATGAAAAGAGGGTGTCCAGCTGGTCTGGACCAAATCTCTGTCAATACAGAGCTGCTTAAAGGTGCAATGCAAATGTAAGTGTTGGGTATATCTTCATGTTTTTATGTTGGTGTGGAAATGCTCTCTGATTATTGCAGCAAAACAATTTCCCTACAGGGACAACTAAAGAATCTATATATCTGTACTGAGAGGACTTATACATACTACACAATGCACAATAGACAGAGAAGTACAATGTATATTTACACTTGACCGTCATTGCAGAAAAGTGGGGTCATCAAAAACTGGATCTTCAGAGGCAGTAAAAAAAAAGAATTTAAGTAAATTTTCTTGACACAACTAGACAGATGTAAATCTACAAAAAAAAAGGATTTGTTCAAAATGGAGTGTGAGCTGTGGAGCATATTTCTTAAATTTGAAATCATAATCTTTACAGTAAATATGGTCATTATAATAGGGTAGTGTATATCTATATGTTTATAATTATTCAAACAGAAGCACATAGTGGCTTCCTGTTTCTGTTTCTAGCATTTTGGCACTGTACGTCTCAAGAACACTTGCAGGTACATTGTCCCCATTTCCACTGTGACAGTCCTCCCTAAGATTTCTGTCAATCTCCCGCTGTCCTCTGCCTCCATCTGTTCCAGGCTCACCACAGTACGTGTAGATGCTGCTGTAGTCCAGGAATCGAACCCGCAGGTTGTGCAGGACAGCCGGCTCATGGAGGAAGCTGAGAGCTGTGAGATCGTTTTCCCCCTCCAGGATGTCGGGGTTCCCCAACGGTGGGAGATCAGCAGGAGAGCCCACTGGGTAATGCGTCTCCTGTCAATGGGAGAGGAAGTCAGAGGTGTATTTTGGGGGGAGGGGGCCCAGTAAGTATTTTGTGAAAATATTGGAGGGATGTTGCAGCTTTCATGTGTGTCACCTTTCCATTAGAGAGCTGCAGCAGCAGATGTTTCTCTCCAGGAGCGTAGTCCTGGAGGAGTTGGGCTGAAACCCAGACTGCATCCGGATCAGGAATCCACACACTTGCCCCCTAAGGAAGAAACAGACAATTGTGATGATAAACTATTAAAATACCGCATTGAATAATAAAAATGGAAAACACACTTGCCATATGTTATAACAACGTGAAGTCTGGGAGAGAAAACATTTTTTATTTCACTCTCTAACACTGTGCAGGTACATGTCACACTTCCTGGCCTGCCCTACACAGATTTGTCACCCATCAGCATAAAAGCCTCCTAAACAGTGTTAAAAATTAACACTAGTCATCCTCCTCTAAATTGCCTGCATGGATTAGCTATTATCTACGCCCAACATGTCTAATTCACCAACTAATATGTCAGTTTCAATCCACATTCTGATCAGTACAGTTTTATAGATTATTGACCATTGTTCATAGAAATGAGAATAAAAATAACAAACTTTTTTGCAGATTTTTTAACAGGAAATCTATCAACTATTGGCTGAAGAACACAAACAAAGAAAGGTAATGATTTGGACATCAGGGTAAGAGTCTATGAAAATGTACATAACTAGAAAGGACTGATAAATACACATTTTACAAGTATTAGCGGTTGTGCTTTTAATATTGTAATCATTACTCCTCTTTAAAAGGACGAGAAAAAATAAATGATAAAGGGTGAATCATTCTAAAAATGCAAAGAAAAAAAGAGACACACACTCGATTACATTCAGTCTTACCTTACTGTAAAGCTCCAGTGTTGCCATATCGACTACTTTAAAGCGTGAGCAGCGACATAACTCTGAAGATCAGAAAGGCAGGAGGGTTGACATGAAGACGCCGGTTTATCCTCTACTCATCTGCGGAGCCACTGTCAGTGCAGGTGACAGCGTTTTGCACTTTGTCCACGTTGCACATAAAAGCATGGGCACTGTCACGTTAACTGTTAATCTGGATGGAGGAGTTTGTCCATTCTGACTTATTCCTGCAAGGCAGAGGGACTTTAAGACAGCCCTTTTAGTGAGGGGGGGGTCAGATACATCTAAATACAGAGCGCATACACCCAACCAGGCTCAACAAGCCTCTTATTAAACCACATTTTAATTCACAAGATCCAGATATTTATTCAGATTTGCACAAAATTCCCCACACTCAAATATCAGTCCTGTTTTTGACTAATCTTGCTGAAGACGTACAAACACAAACATTGGTAGAGGTAATAAAATTGTTAATGTACAGAGAAATTATTGAGAGAAAATAAAAACACCAACAGCAGATTTACGGACATACTGACTCATTTTAATAAGTAATACAATCAAATTCATTTCAGCAATCAGCCTGCTGATATCGAAAAGGGAATTTTTAATAATGTGAATCAAGTCATTCACCATCAAGCTTTGACATACAGGGAGACAGAATAAAATAAACTATTATTACTCTGATAATAAATGAAAAGACATTAAAACTATAATCTGTCATTTGCTGTCACCAAATTTGCGCGTGTTTTTCGAGGAGGCAGCACGTGTGTGTGGTAATGTTGACACACAGAAACAAAGCCATGGCACCTAACCGCAATGTTTACCAACATCACTCAGCACCTATGTATATATATATATATATGATGATGATGATAAGAGTTAAAAACAGTAACAGCTGTACTACAGAAAGAGGTTTCAAGTCATTTCTTCTCTATTGTGCTCATCAAGTTTTCAAATACAGACAAAAGTCAACGACCTCACAGTTCTCAAAAATGACGAGCTTCCTCTTTGGTCAGTACTGAACATGACTCACAGGGTGACATGGAGGATATTTCCTTGAGGTAACAATATAAAAGTTGACTCTGTCCCCTCTGATGGATGAACACAAGCTTCAAAGTACATCTGCAGTTTGGCCCTGAAGCTGATTCAAATGAGCTCAAACCCTCGAAAACAGGGCTCTCTCTGTGTGTCTTATCAAACTACGCATGAAGTGCATCATGGAAATTAAGAGGGAGACGAGCCAAGAATACAAAACATTCATTTCAAATCTGCCCAGAAAAGAAGCATAAACACCCAAATGAACCCTTTGCTGACGTAAAATGTTTGGATATGACCTGATTGTCGCAAAAACTACAAACCCACTCAAAGCCTTCTACTAAGAAGTATGCACGTGATCATCAAAAATGGAATTTGACACTGTAGATAAGTTAAGAATATTTGCCAGTTCAGTTGAAGTCAATTTAAAAAAGAATCATTGAGTATATTTTCATGGCCGTTGGAGTCAGCGAATCCCATCCAGAGGAGTTAATGATGAATGGGCGCGTTAGAGACTCAGTTCTTTAGGCTGTTCTGGAGGGAATCAGGTTTATGTTGGTACTGGGGCAGGGGTCTTCATGGCTGGACTGGTGAAGGGCTCCTACTCTTCATAGTCGTGTGTGTGTGTGTGTGTGTGTGTGTGTGTGTGTGTGTGTGTGTGTGTAGCCGTTGAATGAACCGAACCAGGCTTTACAAAACCCTATAGGAAAAGATATCAACAATTAGGTTACATCTCAAATAAAATCATTTAAACTCCGCAAATGGCTAGAAACAGGAGTAGAAATAGAAAAATACATTCAGATTTTATTTATTTTTCTTTGTGTTGCAAGTGGAATAAAATTACAAGCTCATACATTTTCAGTTATTTTATTTGATGCCATGTAATCGTCCCCTGACCGACCTGTGCTATACGCTCTCCATGTCTTCGCTGCTGTTGCCCTCATCCTTCAGAGACTCCCCCTCGTTGGCAGACTCCTCGACGTGGGCCATCATATCAGCCATCAGTGCCTCCTCCAGCCTTTTCCTCACACTGTACACCAGCTCCTCCTGTTTCCTACACACAAACACAACAGGAAGCTGTTACAGTTGGCAGTTACAGCTGCTCCTAACAACCACCGAATCAGCACACAGCAGATGGTTTGTGTGTGTTTTTAATAGAGAGCAGGGTCACTTGTTATGGAATCTTGAAATTTTCAAAACAGAGACAACCCTGTCATCTTTGGGCAAAATACAAATTTAAAATTTGGCAGATATCTTAATTATTTATTTGCCTTTTTACCTCCATTTAGGAGGGTATATTTTCACCTCTGTATATTCCATGAAACTCGGAATGATGGAACAACATGGGCCAAGAATTCATAGGATTTTGGCACGGATCCATACTAAGGGGCAAATCCAGGAAGTTTTATCACTTTCATGAACATGGACAGTTGTTGTGATTTGACATATTCACCAATTGCACAGGTAATAGTTCATGGATCTAAATGAAAAACATCAGACACATTTAGGGGAGTGATATCTGTGATTTGGTGCCAATTTCAGAGTCCATGAGTTATCGTCCGATGACAAATCAGCCTCTGGGGTCAACAGCCAATACTTGGGGGGCTTCCTGTGTAGACAGCGGATATCTGGGGCAAAACTTTGTCTTCCGTTCGCTGTACACAGTTTACAGTCTGACAAGACAAGTACCATTGAATCTTTCTCCTCACAAAACACAAACAGCGATACTTTTTGTTTTAGGTCCAGACGACATTTTTGGCTGATCTCTATTGACAGTTATCTGCATATGAATGCAAATAAAATTAAAAGGTTATAGTCGATGCATTTTGGTCAATGTGTTCCACCTCTTTTGCACTCCACACAGACTGTACCTGCGGGACAACCAAAGCCTGCTCAAACATGATCGGCCAAACTAGGAACAGAAACCACAAGGGTTTTGGCCCAAAACTCTTTTCCCTTGCCAACAGATTCTGTAAATTCACATGTATAATCTGTTTATAGAGATTTCGTGTAGTGTGGAATTTAAGGAGACTGTTGGGCCTTGGTGGAAGTGTGATTGCCATTACATTTATAGTGGTTGTTTCGCTTTGACAAACAGAAGTCAATACCACAAAAACAGATATGACAGTCAATCTACACAAGAAGTGAATTTCTTCAATCACAGTGAACAAGATCTTAGCACAATTTGTTACACAACTGCTTCCTTGGCACACATTCCAACAGATGTTCAAACAGTGTAGAGTAGTGTTCAGTGATCACCCACCTGATGTCCTCATCGGTGACAATAAAAGCCTTGCATAGCGGCTGTGCCGTGTTGAGCCACACTCCCGGGTTCTTCTCTACAGCTGCAGACAGCTGGCCGGTGATGGGAGCGGCGCTGGTGTGAAGCGCGCTCGCAATGGCCGACAATAGAGTCTTATCTGAGCAACCGGGACCAACACCTAAGAGAACAATGGAATAATAATCAGACTTTTCTCAAGAAACATGTACGTTTCTTAAAACTGCACTCGGATTTAGTGATATCATAAAAATACAAATAACTGCTGCTGAAAAATCTGCTTAAAGCTCCTTGAATCTGTAACTCCTGACTCCATATTTTCATTAATTCTCTCTTTTTTTTTTATAAAAACAGCTTCAGGGTATTTAGCCTAGATGAGACAAGTGTGAAATGGGGAGACAGAGCTGGAGAGACGTGTCTAGTCTTTCTAGTTTTGTCCAAGTTTTAATTGTGACCTACCAGGACACTGCTGATGACAATTAGCCTCACGCTTACTCTGGTGCAGCATTTCTGTTTAATATTATACATTTTCCCTTATGAATACATTTAATTAAACAATTATATTTAAACACACCTAAATGATACTTAAGGAAAATAAACGATGTGTAATTGGTGTAATTACCTTGAAGGCCTTTAGGCAGTTCCATTGTTTTCACCAGCTCCTCTGCGATGTCATAAGCATTAAGACCGCCGAGTTTCTTCTCCCAGAAAAGCTGTGAACAATAAAACAGTGACAGTCAGAAAACACATGTCTCAGGTTTATGTGGGACGATGTTAACTGTGACGGACAGATGCTGTGTACCTGTCTGGGCTGGTCTACAGCTTTCTGAGGGTCTGTCTTCACTTTGTTGTTGGGATGGTTGGTAACCTTGGTAACAGGCTGCTTAAAGATGGAGGCCGTCTGTCTGACTGGCAGTGATGTGTTCAAGTCAGGTTTTCCCTAAAAAGACGCAAGGGCAGGATGGACAGGAGAGAAAATACATGTGCACCAGGTTATTTTAAGACCACATGTAGCCATTCAAATGAGAACAAAGCTTTTGCTGTGTGTGTGGATTTAAGAGTTGACTGAAGTGAACCAGTAAATAAAAAAAACTGGTTTGACTGTGGCCCTGTAAAACATAGGCTCACTGTGTGTTTGAAAAACATCTAAAAGCCACTTTTGGTTTGAATTGAATTAAGTATTATTGAATAATAGTACTAGTACTATTATCAAGTACTATTTTCATTATAGATAAATCTACTTCTACACTAGAACCTTTCCGGTTCTGGTTTGTAGCAAACTTTGTAGCGGTTTAAAATATGGCATTAACTGAGAAGGTGTCCGTTTTACCTAATCTAGGTTACACAAATTAGATTTCTACTGCCTGTCTGATAAGAGGCTACATTTATATTAAAAGCACATAACATTTTGGCACGTGCTCAAAACTTGGGCTGAACAGATGTTTCCGGGTGCATTAGCAACAATCAACCAATCACCAAGAAGATTTTCACCTCTATTGACACTAAATGATTGTTTCTGGTTGACGTTGAACATTTTACCTGCAGAGCTGAAACTAAAACCATGTTATCCAACTAGAGTTAAACACAACTCCACCTGCCGAAAGTAAAGGCAGTGTACAAAATAGCTCCTTCTTTCACTTATGCTGCTTTCAGATATGCACTGAGTTCCAGACATTCTCCTGAAACTTTCCAAAGGGGCTGTATGTGAGAACGCAGATATACAGTAAGTCAGCTGATCCCGACAATCTCTCCGAAAACCTTCCTGCCGTAAAAACTCCAGAAAATGTAGAATGAGAAGCCCTTGTGAGAATACAGCAGGAAATTCCCAGAAAGAGTGGGGGGTGCTGATGACATTTCTAACACGGGCGGACGCAAAACGGAAAAAAGCTAGACAAAAAGAATACAAACATCTCAGGATGAAAAGGAGGTGTCATACACGTAGAAGACACCAAAAAGATATAAAAACTGAAAAGACAAGAAGAGTCCATACGAACCAACGCTGCAGTCGATGTGATGTTAACAAAAACAACTCTTTTAGGCAGCAGAGTTGATACTTTATGTTCTGCCTCCTGCTCTACAGGTGTCTCTCCTCGCCTGAATGTTTCACACATTTTCCTGCTGTTGTGAGAGCGACTGACTCAGACAATCTCCTGCTGCGTTCTTCATGTGTGAAAGGCAACTCCGGAAAATGTCCAATTGTCTGCACATTTTCCAGAGGCAATGTTTGCAATGGCTTCACTCACTTAATATTTTACTCTGTAATTAGCGGTCAATTTTAATTTGTAGGTGTAGTGCTGCTGCATGACTGTTGTGTAGATGATTATTGCATCTATTAAAGTATGGTCCACGTCATGGACGACTTTCTGCTCCACAGAGGGAAGTTTCATGGTCACTATATAGTAAACAGAGTGTAATATGAACATAGGTCCTGTTCAGACCTGGTATTAACATCCGTCATCTGAACACAAGTGGTCAGAACTAAGTACATGTTCACACCTGACATTAAAATGAATCCGCTACTGCAATTGCTTTTGATCGGATCTCACTTCCCCGCTCTGTATGCAAGTAATCCCGACCGTCATTTGTGTTCGCGAAAACTAAATGATGTTGTTTTCACCCAGTCTGAGTTTATAGATGTGTCCAATGCCACTGTGTTTGTATGTGTGTGTGTGACGATGTGTGTGACTGTCAGCGACAGCAAGAGAGAGGAAGAGTAGAGTCAGGAGGAGCTGGATGAAACTTGTGTAGCAGCTGTGAAGAAAGATTTCACCAATTTGAGAAGTATCAGCCATTATGTGGGGATCAGTGTTGTTATTGTGGACACCAGGAAGCATGAAAATAGAGACATCAGCCGAGTGAGTGGTCCCTCATATGTGGCTCAGGATGCACTCACGCAGCAAGAAGAATGTGGCCACATGTGTTCCAGAACACCTCTGAATGTGGTCATTGAGACCTGAACCTAGAGCTGTCCACTATTGATCGGATCTCTCAGGATGGATGTTAAAACCAGGTCGGCGCAGGGTCACAGGCATCCGATGTGTCTCACAGTCAGTTTGTTCTCACCTTGTTCTGGTTGTTGTTGTCGTACCGCAGCCGCTGGCGGTTCTTGTTCAGCTTGCTCATGAGCATCTTCCCCGTGCGGAAGTCGAAGGAGCTGAGGTCCATCTGGTTGCCAAGGTAACGGGCCAGCTGAGGCTTGCTCCGAAACTTCTTCCCAGACGGACTGGTGGAGGAGAGGCAGTGGACAGGACATGAGAAAAACCACTCCAATCACCACAATCGTCACCATGTAGCCAAAAGCACAAGACAGGTCAGAACAGAACAGAAGACACACACACACACACACAAAACCACACAGAGAACTGAACAGGGATGAGGGCACAACAGACAGAAAAGTAACAACAACATGCAACAAGTCAGAGCACAACCAGAGCACATCCAAATGAGAGATGAAACTGAAACCACATCACATCGCGCTGCGAAATGGAAGCAATCTTAAAAACTGAGGCCCTGATCTCAATTAACAGCTCTTTGGTAGCATGAGGAGCAGACATGAATATATAGAAATATCAAACACGATGTATAACCTCTGAGCGTCTGTGAGTAAACATGACAATATCAACACACATGTCAGGATGGAGACATTGTGGCTCCGCGTGTGGGAGCTACAGCATCTTTCTTGGTTTGTTTTGGAACCCGAGCAATGGGCAACACAGCTGCGGGTGGACACGTGCCAGGACGTCATGCAGATGTGTGTTACATCACCACACAGCACAGTAAACAGCAGTAGGATTTGAACACAGTTCGCCTACCACAGACTATACAACCGACCCGCCTCCCCCCTCTCTTGCCTCTGCTCCTCATCTTGCTCTTCTCCTCTGCTAAATGAAAACAAATCTGACGTTGTTCATTCACTTCAATGGCAGAGCATTAAAAAAAACAGGCGGGCGGGTAATGACACTGAGTTTGTTTCTTTATGAATCATCAGAGGCCTCGTCAGCTGCTGCTAGTCTGCCCGGGTCACCACGCTCCTCCTCCCGGCGGCGGCCGCGAGAGGAGCCCGGCCTGTCTGGCCTCGCAGCCCCGCTCCTTCTCCCTCCTCCTCCTCCCTCACATCCCCAAACTTTATACCGACCACCACCCACCGCCACCCCGCCTCATCACACACCTCCTGCCCCCCCCACCTCCCCACATAAAGTTTCTCTTTACGAGCCCCCCGGTTCGTTTTAGTACCTAAAATAATAGACATCGCTTTTTCCAGCGGACAAACCCGACTTTCTGGTCACTTCTTCCATTTTCCAGCCCTTGGGGAGAGCAGTGCAATCCCACCTTTTCTTCTCCATTTCCCACGCGAGCAGCCTATAAATCCACTAAAAAGTTACAGCGGGTAGCGACGCCGGTTTTTTAAGTGTAGCTGTCGGTCTATTTTAGAGGAGAAGGACAGGCCTATCGCTCCTCACGCTTTTGTTTCGACCATATTACAACATGCGTCCCCGAAACGAGTTCTGTCCGCCGCCAGCGACGTCTCCTCTTCCCTTTGTCGTTCGGCAGATCGCTCCGCCGCCGAACCTCGGCCACATCACTACCCCGCTTCGCGCAATCGGCCGCGAGGGCTACATCCGCGAGGAAAACACGGGACGTCGCCGCTGCGTGAAGACAGCGTGAGCGACGGGAAGTCACTGGGTGTTGGATTTCAGAATAAAACATTAGTCGTCACCAATCAGAGCTGGATTGGTGCTTTTAGTGCCAAGTATTTGCTTTGGTGTTTAGCGCATAGGACACATATGAAGAGATATGAAGCAGATTAACAAGCAAGTATTGTCGTCATGAACCACAGTCTGTGGAGTATTGGCATTACACGAAGATTAAAGATAAAGTTCCTGTCGTCTAAATGTTTTAAGCAATCAGATGTACCTTGCAAATTAGATATAATCTTAAAGGAATTTACCTCATCAATAAAAGTTTGATGACAAATGTGCAAAAAAGTATAATTATGCAAGAAAACAAATTTTCATCAATGTTTTAAATATTTCTTTTTAAAAACAGAACTACAAGAATTAAACAATTAATTTGACTTAATTTGGATTTAAAGCAAATCTGGTTGGGTGAATTTAAACAGTTGATAATGATATTTCAAGTCATATTTTATTATGTCACTTTGAATCTATTTGAGCTTGAAATGTAATGGTTGACTTAGGAAGATATTAAAGTTAGTACCTTCAGTTGTCAATTACATGTCACATTTACTGTGTTGAATTTGAAATATTTTAACGAAACTTTGAAACATTTGTTTAGTTTTTTTTTTCTCCGTCTAAACTCTTTGGCTTAATCTCTGAATAACACAACGGGGTCAGGCAGAATGTAATACCCTCCACGCCCATTTTGGGTATTGGTCTTTTATTTTGAAATGGCCTAACGGAAGTGCCAATTTACATCCTGTTTAGCTTGACGCAGAGTGCTACCTGCACAGCGACGTTAACCTATGGGAAACATAAATCAGGCTGCAGCTACAAATAGACCGTAAATAGCGACGACACACAGATGCAGTGACAACGATCACACGTGTAGCGGAATCATTCAAATAACCGGATGTAGTAAAAATATAAACATTCACCTGCAGAGGCTTCGAACTGTGGAAAAAAATGTATAAAAAGTTCATGTTGGTGAGCGGAGCCGCTTCACCTCGACAATCCCCGCCGATGTCAGCCGGCAGTCTGGAGCCGGCTTTTATGAATGAACCGAGTGGAGCTCATCGATTAAACACAGACACCATTTTAAAGCAGCATGTCACACATCTACACTGTTTAACTGCGGTGCAGGAAACATCCGATCTGCGTCTGAGGCTTAAAAACCTCACGTCGAAATACAAACCTGTCGACGCAGTGCACCGACTCCGTGCTCGGTCCAACATTAGCTGTGGATATGAGGCAGATTAAAGACAAGAGAGGCAACAGAAAACACACACACACACATCCCGGCTGCACAGCGCTGCTGTCTGCCAAAAACTGCGAGACCACCGAGAGCATTTTTAGTCTGATCGATGATAAACATACTTTGTTATGCAAGACGACCCTCCACTCATCAAAGGCTACAAACATCTCTGTCCGCGGGTTTCTCGCCCTAATAATGGTGTACTTACTCGTTTTTATCCATCTTGAAGACACTATCTCGTTTTCTCCCTCTCGCTATGTTAAATCCCTTCTCCCCTCTCCTCTTTCAGTCCCCTCCCCCTTCGATGGGAGAAATGAAAGACATTATCCACGCAAATTTCGCAGCCTGCCACATAAAATGAGCCTAATGTCAGATTGAAAATGGCCTCAGTGTGCAGATGTAGGCTTTAATTCTTTTTATTCCATATTTGTAATCATGCACTATTGGTGAAGTATATAGTCAGATACTTTACATATGCATTGTCTTCAATAAAAAAATATGTCATAATATTTTGACAGTACAAACAATCATGGACAGTTTGCATAGATCACATCTACAGAACCACTCCTTCAAAATCACCTCATACAAAAAAAGGATTTATGTAAACACAGTTTCAAAAATTGCATCCACAGTTGGAAATTTGAAGGAGACAAAAATGGACACAATGTAGAACATTAAAGCTTTATTCACATTAAATAATACTGGAAAATGAATTTCCACAGACTGCATCCCGAGGTCCACCTCCTTCCTAACAAGTCCCCAGTGACTGATGGCTGAGCCAGGGTCATCCTACTTAAGTTTTTCGATGTGCAAGCAATCCACCCATATACTGTATGACCATTCCCAAGCTCTGGTCCTGCAGGCAGACACAGAGCCCAGTCATTAGTTCAAAAATAAAACAAAAATGTACATCAAAACACAAATCAGTTTGAATGTATGAGAAGCACATCCTTCCTGTCCCTGAGGCTGGAAACCTGTTTCCTTCTTCACAAACTTCCTCATCTGATGCAAGTGAACAGGTTCTGGTGGAACCACACCCAAAAGGTTTCAGGGGGCGGGGGCAGAGAGATATATAACTACTAACAGGAATATAATATCTCTAATTATATCAATGATATAATGGATACTGTTAGGGATTTAGGTCATAATAATTGTATTATACTGATACTTTATCTGATTAATATAAGAAAACACTAATTATGATATCACCCGTATTGTCTCAATATTGATATTGTACAGAGTCAAAAATGTTTATTCATCCTTTCAGTATTTCAAATCAATATTTAATTGCTACATCACCATAGTTCACTACACTTGAATTCTGCTAAAGGCATTTATTTTTATCTTTTTGTTAATTTTTGTAATACACTGATTTTGTTCTACAACTTGTGTAAATCTTTTGCAAAGCTTTAGATTGGACAGAAACATAAAGCCTGTCTGATGAACAGGTGTCCTGCTCTCTGTAGCCTGTATTCCCAGCCTGTGGTAACCACTGCAGATGTCTGAGGCATCTCTGACCTCACTGTCTGTGCAGATGCAGTTAAGCACCTGTCATGGCCCCCACCCCTGTGTCTGCACCTGTCGCTTTCTTATCTGGAGTGCATGGGTGTGGCTAAAGCTAACGAGCAATCCAATCCAGTTACACACGTGCTGGTCACATTGGCAGTGGACTCACATTTTAGAGTTGTGCGAGACTTTATTCATCCTCGCTGAACTTCCCTTTAACGTACGGCACATAGTCTAGAAACAACCGCCAGTCTGTGAAGTGGACCAGCGCCACACCGCCCACTGATCCCCAGGCAACCATGTTAGGTACCCTAGAAGAAAGATAACATGTGACATATAAATGAAACAAGAAATCACACAATAAATCAACTATAATACAACTATATAAACCGCATAACTGCTACTTTTACGCACGATTATTTTACAAAATACACAGTATTTCTAATGACATTCGTTAGGTTCAAAATCTTCTGAGTCTAGACACAAACCCAAAATGACATTTTAAAAATCATAATTAATTTCCTGAAGATAATTAAATTCAGTAATTGCAATTCAGAGGTTGCAAATCTCCTAATTTATGTTGCTGGTGATTACTGATGATCAGAATCAAAAAACATATTTATCCATCCAGCCGTGTATTTAAAAAGAAAAACGTTTAATGAATTGCTGACTGAAAAAAGTATCAATTAATCTGACAATCAAAAATGTTTGATCAGTTAGAATAATTTTCCTTTAATTATATAATCCTTATCAAAGTCTAGTCAGCAATGGTTGACCTACTTTTTTGCAAGGTCAGTGAGATCACTGTGCTGCCAGTATGCATATACAGAAACAAACAGCTGTTTAAGAGAGAATGCATCTATTATATTCGATTATATTAATACTATATAATCAAATCTACTTTTTTTTAAGATACTCAAACTGTAACTTATACTTCACTGCAGGTTAGAAAACATCAATCGAATAATGATTCAGGGGACAAGTTTATTGACAAATAGTTGTATGTGGTGAACTAGGGTAGAAATGTCAGAGACAGCTGTGCCTGACTCAAAACTGCACGATCATATCAATGTGACTCGTCTCCTTCACTGGTTGTTCACCCGTTAACATGGTGATGCTACCTAGCGATGCTAACTTATGCAGCTAGTAAAGCCAATAGGAAATAAACGGGCAGGAGAAGCTAACGTCGGCTAATAAACCTCATGCAGAAGGACAGGGGGGCGTCGCCTGTTTGTTGACAACACGATGGAAATAAATAAAAAAATATATTTCCAGTGCTGGTTTGTTCCCGTGTTGTGGCCGTAACTCACCACGTCCTCAGAATCGTGATGTACTTGGCACCGACGAACTTATTGAGTATTTTCTGGACCATCCTGACCTTCTCTCTGCGCCGCGCTGCTTCCCTCCAGGCACTGTTGACGGCTCTGAAGGACCCCGGGCTGCCTCCTGTGACGCCTGATTTAAATGAGCTGCGCGGTGCGTGCGTGCGGCAGCTCAGGGTCGTTTCAGGCCACACTCTGAAAAAAAAAAAAGGACCTGTGTTTACGACACAGACCTTTGGCAGCCATCCGCCTACAATTAATACTCCAGTCCTGCGCCATGTTGACTTCATGACATCAATAGTATTAGCTGGTATGTCTGCTTGGATTGAATGTGGTGCCTTGGTTTCATATTCATAAAGCTGACACGTGCATTAGTTATTTATTCGGCCGCCAGCAATAGAAAATATGAACAAATTCATCTTCCGCACTACAGTAATCCCTTTATTACAATGTTTTCCTTTATTTTCCTTTTTATGTATACAATATTCAAAAGCCAGACATTGGAAAAGGTATAATCTGTTATTAAAAATGGCACATTTATTGCTACATTACTGTTATATACAAGACAGTTCTCAACTATATATATTTATATATATTAAAAAAAGAAAGAGATTGAGTGAGGCACTGTGAGGACCCTGCAGGAGTCAGTGTCCTCACTCCCCATGATGTAGGGCTGTGTACCAGTGAATGCATTTAACACTCAATAGTCACATCAATTCAGTTCAACAAAGATATGACAAAAAGTTGGAGGAAGCAAGTGTTTTATCACTGCTCTCTTATACTAAACCAAATCGCAGCACGTAGACTCAACACTTCCCATCATAATATAGTAGGTTTGTGTTCACTTTGTGCTCCTGCAGTGGTCGGGGCTGCTTTTCTGCTAACTGTGTCTTGTCATGACTTGAGAGTAAAAATAAGATTCCCCCAAAGATACATTTTTAGCATTTAACTTGCTGCCTAATAGGAAGTTTTACAGAATACTGAATGACATCAAGTCAGATCTTCCCTTGGAATAAATCCACAAACTTCAGAACACTTTATTGATCTTGTAATATTAATGATTATGGCTAAAGAAAACTTTAAATATAACATTTTGAAAGAAGTGATAAGAACTTCTCACAAAAAGGTCATTGTCAATATCCACCAAGAGCTGGAAGAGTCAAATTTCAGAGGTGAAAATTGTCATTGAAGACGAAATATACTTGATGTTTTACAGGAATAAAATAAGAAAAAAAAAAATGCTCCAAATCATCAACTCCAGCTGCTATGGAAAGTAAAACTAACGCCCTACACTGAAACTGAAGAAACACATTCACAGAAACATGTCAACGTTCATCAAAAGCAGACAGCCAGAGCCACAAGCAGCATCTCTTGAACCCCGTTATGTCAAAACTGTTGAAAAATATAGGGCGGGTAGAAAGAAAACTCTGGACCCATGACCTTCACTAAAACAGCAGTGTGGACAATATCATCCAGTTGAATATTTAGAAATGAGGAATAAAAACTAAACAAGATCTATGTAACATTTATTTATTTAACTAGATACACTGAAAGAAAAATCTCTTTATACCATTTAAACTTCTTCCTGAAAATTGAAAAAAGCATTAGGAGAAGGGAGGGTGGGGGAATGAACAAGTACCTCTTTAATCTCCATGATAAATGAAATGATATGGTTCACAAAATAAAGACTGTCTTAAATGAAAATACAAGTTCAGGCACTGATAAGGTATCACTCTCCCATCATGACATCTTAAGTCTTGAGAATGAAAAGGCCACACTATTGACTTGTATAGGTCTTTTTCTTCATCTTTTTTTTTTGTAGAAATAAAACACACAAAATGCTCTACCTCCCATTTGTGATTACATGTTGGTAAAAACCAGTCACAACATGACATGACATGGGATCAATATCACAATAACACTGTTTTGTTCTCCATATTATCCATTACCTTACACCCAATACGGACGTCTGCCTCCAAAACAAATGTGCAGGATACTAAAAAAAGAGACGGTGAGCTGCACACGGAGCCACTTGGTTTAGGTCAGACATTAGAGAAAAAAAAAAAAAAAGTGAAACGAAAACTCTTACACTGTACTGAGAAAACCCAGGAACACAACTTTGAAAATGAAGGCGATCCACATTTGTATGGTAGCTACATTCAAAAACCAGTTGCATAATTACTGTTAGAGACAAAATTCCCCTTCCCACATTTTTCCTCGGCACCTCGCTGCTAAAGTCAGCGCACTTTAACAAGGTCGCAGCAAAAACTCTGTCCACATACACACCCGCCCCGCCCCCCCATGGAAAGAATTAATCTGGGTAGCTGATGATATGCCTTACAACTAAAACTGGAATAAAGTATATACCAAACGCTTTCAACATTTGTCTTTCATCATCTGTTGACCCCTTTTCCTCTGCCGTTCAATTGTGAATTCAATTTTTGAACATATTCATTTAAATGTCAAATATCCCCTTTTTCAGCTCATCTACAATACACTCTAAACTTCAAACTAATATTGCCATTTATGTAAAAAAATCTACAATGTATAGACTAACAAAAAATATATATTTTTATATATATTTAATTTTGAAAAATGAAACATATCAGAGTAATGTATGAAGTGAATTTACACGTCACACTTCTCTCAGTAAGAAACTTGAGGACAGACTTACTCAGGAGGAAGGTGAAGGGCTGTAATTCAGTGGGAATGCTCGTTTAGGAAAAGAAAGCCTTCGTTACACAAAGACTTGTCTGCTTCAACAACTGCGCACTGATGAGATCCCTCTATCAAAAGGAACCCAGATTTTTTTGTCTTTTTTTTTTACAGAAGATCAATTCAGGGGTAAAAACGTGGAACTGTTAAGTCTGCTGGCATCGTCAGTAACCCATTTCAAGAAAGTAACAGCACGGAGCGCTGCTCACCACTTCGTCTCAAATGGCTTTTTATACAAGACTTCTCAGGGACTGAAATGCACGACAGGTCGACACTCAACTTCCAGCCTTAACCTATACAACTGTGCTTTGTCTCGTCCATGACTGCTTTAGTACATAAAGCAATACAAAACCCTGAACCTATGACAAGGAACCACTGGAGTTAATACTAGAATTTGTGGTCAACACAGAGGAAGAACAGTTTTGTAGTTGACAGATTCTATCGCTTGGAAAATCCTTAACCTTCAAGGAAGGAGTCCTCGATTTCCAAGTCTCCAGACGCCTCTTGGGACGAGACTGGGCTCCAGTCGGAGACAGTCTCTAGGTCAGAGTTCCCGTCTTTCATGAAAGCTGCGTTTGAAATGTAAAAACTTTGACCTTTCCTCATGACCTATTCACAACCCAACTCAAACATTTCATCAAGGAAAAGTCACAGAATTTAGACAATTCAACTTCAACTATAGGCTTGGTTACATAACATATGTAAGACTGTACCATCACGCTGGGAATGACATACATTAAAAATAATTGCTCATACACATAAGCAATCCCTTACAATAAATGTTCCTCATGTAAAGCAATTTGCTTAAATGTCAAATAGAAAACATGTAACAATTAGGCACAAATCCTTGATTTAATTTGTGTTTGATTAGGTCTCCTTTCTTTCACCAGAGCACCTCTCGGCAGTGTGTGAAGTCCCAAATTTGTGGCAGGACGTAAAGTACTCCGGCGTTCCATCATCGTGTGGAAACCAAAAATTGAACAAAAACTGTAAATGTATAAAACAAAGCAAAACTAAAAAAAAGTTCTTCACATTTGAGCTTGTAGTCATGGTTGGGAGTGCGACAAACAGGCTGTGTCAGTTTTGGCAGTATGCATGTGTGTACGAGTGTGTGAATGTGCATCTTGAAACTTGAACGGACAATACACAGACATGTCCACATAAACACACACTGAGAATAATGGGTGGAAGAAAATTGTTAAGGCCACATCCTCTGACAGCCAAGGAAACAGCACCAGATCTGTGAAAGAAAGACAGACATTATGTAGCAGCATCGCTACTAAATAACAACTGCAGAAAGACAGTGAGGATGATGCTGACAGCTAACTTCTAATAATGTGGGACAAAATAGCTACATTTAATTCTGAACAATCATTTTATTAGTCATTCCTGAGGACCTACCTGGTGTTACATGTGGCCAACTGGATTGTGTCCATCTCCTCCCATACTAGGATGGCCGCCTGAGAGCTGCATCGTTGCTTCACCCACCACCCCAGACACCTTCTCCTCCTCGCGGCGTTTTAAACATGCTGCCTTGGGGTTAAGGTTACGCTCTGATGAAGAAGGGAAAACCAATCAGACCACATCGGTATAATGAAATAATGTATTTAATCTACCAAGATGCTAAAGCACCGAGTAAAAACGCACTCTATAACCCAAGCCTTTTTTTTTAAAAAACAACCTAAAATGCAAGGGGTTTCTGAGGAGCTGACAGAATCGACAATGTTTACAAAACATATTTCTCAGCCTCTGAAGCAGATAGACATATATAATAAAATATAAAGCATGCTGCTATAACTGAGGCGCTGACTGATGTGTCCTGCACAGTGCTGAGCACTAGAGCTGTGGACATTTCTTCATTCTTAGATGATGCCGCTTTATAATTATGACACCGCTGCTTCAGGATCAGGACAGACGCTCATGGAAGGTCCGGTCTGTGTCAAGAGTCTGTTTCCTCCTCACTTCTCTGACCTGAGCTCACTTTAAAAATAAACACCACATCAGGGGGGTGATCAATTATAGGCCAATAAACTATTTAATGAAAGCCAAAACTGTTACGTTTCAATATGAAAATTCTTATATACTCTATTTTACACTAAGTAAACTATCTCAACTGGTATACTTAAAGATTATAATTATGACAAAATTATGATGAAAGGGTGTGAATTTGATGTTTATTCAAAAAAGTTTTAATATATTTTGCATTAAGTTAAAAGGGTGTGTGTGTTTACATTTTTCAGGACAGCCGGGCCTTCATCATTTGTGCATACGCATGGTCTGAGGAGGTTCTAAATTTGTTCGCAGAGTACGCACAAATTTAGGTAAGACCATTTTGATGAATCCCAGATTTGTGCATCAAACGTTCGTACGCACGGTTTAAGCACAGATTTGTGAATGAGGCCCAATGTCTTACAGGAGATGACATTGTGGATAGAACAGACGCGTCTCATCTGGCTCTCAGGGGAGAAGGATGCAATTGCCGCACCTGGTCTTTAAGGCTTATACAGGCATACGATGCATCTGGTCTAAATGGGTTAACAGAGGTAAACATAAGTGTGCCTCCTCTTACAAACTGACCTCTGACTTGTTGTTCTAGGTTGAGGATGACATTGACGGCTTGGTGCAGGATGAGAAGTTTGGTCTGAGGTTTGTCGTGGCTTAGGTGTAACTGGCACATCCTCCCAAGCTCCTTGAACGCCTCATTGATGTCCCGTACTCTGAGACGCTCGCGGGCATTGTTAGCCACTCGCCGTTCCTTCTCGCGCTCCATCTTCAACTCTGGGGGAAGGTCCTCATCATCTTCTTCTTCATTGTCCTGACTGGTGTCAAACAGAGACGAACTGATCAAATGAAAACAGTAGAAAAATTTAAAATCAAAACATCAAACCAAGAAGTGTTCATGCTACACACGATAAACATTTAGCACCAAGAGCAGGACTAAACGTTTTACTGAATGGATGTGCTAAAATGAGATGTGTGCGCAGTTAATACTATATGAACGTGAGAAAAACATTATCCAAGGAGCAGAATCTCCCACTTCAATGTTGACTCCACAAACATTGGATAAGTTGACTTTCAATGGTATAAAACACTGTTGTACCTGCATGTTTCATTATAGTTCAGCTTGAATCAGTTTGGTTATTTAAGCATCTCTGTGATTTGTTGTCGTTTTGTACAGGGGGTAGTTTTTCAAATGTTTTCACGACAACACAACATTTGTATTTTAAATCTGAACACTACCCTGCATCATATGACAATACTTTAAAGTGAGTTTTAGACAGTGTGGTAATATTTTACTACAATAATTCTGCCGATTGAAGTTCACATTTTAAACAAACGTGACATAAACATGTGCTTTGAGTAATTGTTTGCCAAGAGGCTGCAAAGCACAAGACATTGATTCTCTATCGTTGAAACGTACTCATCTTTGTGTTCTGAAAGGCTAGCGAGCAGCTGGAGGGCCAACTCCTCCTTTCTGAAAACGTGAAGGGAGGGGGATTTTGACATTGTTAAACATCTAACAGAGACTGGGCTATCAGCACGACACACAGGAAATAGTAGATAACTGAGAGGAAGTACACTTCAAAAAACAGCTGAACATTTGGCAGATTTCGTCATCAAATGTTTTACTAAATATTCTTATGTCTGACAATTTGCCACAAGAAAATTTCCACCTTTGGGAGATTAAATTATTTGCACTGGAATTTAACAGCATGATTCAGCGGTTTCTGATTAAAAGACGTAAAGAGTGAGAAATACTATGACGTAAATAATAACTTTACCTTGATCGAATACGTGCTAGCTTAGAGTCCTTCTTTTCATCGTCAGACTTGTCTGAAAGAGAGTTTTCATCATCCTCTCTGTCTTCTCTGTCTTCTCTCTTGATGTCTGAGCTGCTGGAGGAGTGTGTAGAGCGGGCCAGTCCAGGGAGACCTTAGGACAAAAAAAAGAAACGTGAGGATGCAATTCTATAACAAAAGTATTTCCATTTCAAGAAATTTACTTCATAACTTCCCCTTTTCTGGGGGGGATACTAGCAGAGGCACTAAACCAATCTTTAATTTCAGTACTATTATGAGACAAAAATGCTAAATACAACAGATGTTCTGCTAAGTAACAAGATGTTAGCCAAACTCACTGGTGAAGCCTTCTGGTTGACCGGCTGACGGTGTGGGTCCAGAGGCGTGGTGACCGTGCAGGAGAGTGCTGCTGGGAGGAAGACCTGTGGGCTCCTCATGCTTCCCCCCCTGCTAATGAAAGCAAAGAACAATGATTTGAATCTCACAGGCTCAGACACAGAAACACCACCAACAGGCTGCAAAGGTTCTATCAACCACAGAAATTGCTCCAACTTGGAGTAATCAAACAGAGCTGCTACAAAGACAAATTATGACATGGCTAATTAAAAACGTTATACATATTGTTTAACATTTGTGCAGATCTATGGCGGTTAATTCAGGGAAAATAATACATTTTAGAATATAGGACAGGATGGTGAATGTACCTTGTACGTTTGAAGGTCTTCTGCACAATTTAGGTTACCAACTACCAGTAGATGTGTTAGCAGGTGTTAGCGACCACCAGCAGATGTTAGGGGCATAACTTCAGTTGTGCACCTTAGCGTCATCAAGTGTTTTGGCCCTGTTATTAATGATACAGGCCGAACTTGAGTAAACGCTGAGGCTCAAAAGGTAAATCTGACTGGCTACTAGCTTGTATGGCAGAATATGAAAGCCATGAGGCCCGCTCAGTAGCTCAGACATAATCACCTCTATGCCTTTTTTAAACTAAACACTGTCCCCTTTTAGAACATGGGACAAGATGGAGAAT
The DNA here is from genome assembly GCF_022539355.2 of Hippoglossus stenolepis. NCBI lineage: Eukaryota > Metazoa > Chordata > Actinopteri > Pleuronectiformes > Pleuronectidae > Hippoglossus > Hippoglossus stenolepis. Next base: position 17,934,005 of record NC_061496.1, on the reverse strand, counting down.
ATCCCTTGTATGCAGGGCTTGTCTCTGGATCCACAGATCTTTGAGCAGCCTGATGGTGGATGTTGCAGTGAAACCCCTGCAGCCAACCTCCACATGGCAAACTATTGCCTCAGCGCTCTGCCTCAAATCCTATTTTTGGCCAGCAGATGGCACAAATGAGTGTGTTAGACCTGGTTTTCCCTCATGAAAAAAGAATCCTACCAAAGCAATTTTGAATTATTTTATTTCATCGATTAAAATAGAAGGTTAATCTATTTTTAAAAAATGGTTGTACAACATAAAACTGCAATATAAAAGCAAGATGCCCCATCAGCCTATATTTCAGTCACATAAAAAAATCATGATGTATGTTTTGGTTCTTGTAAGCCATGTTACCAAAATTTTGTATTTCTTATTTTGATACCGGCACAGTATCTTAAACAAAGGATGACAGATATAATTACAGTACTTCCCATAACAAATCTGAATCTCTACTCAAACAGTGTAACCACAAATTCCTTGCAGAGAAGTTTCAATGCTCAGTATGTTTACAATAAAATTAAACATAAGCACAAATTTACACCTCCCCCCATAAGAAGTTGCTTTCAAACACATATGAAACTACTTGAGAAGAATGGGTGACTCACCATAGCAGGATGTCTGTTGCTGAGCGCAAGACTCGCATTGGGAAAAGCTAGGGAGAGGCCTCCGAGGCCCCCGTTGTGTACTGAAGACAGCAGGTTGTGCATGTCAGAGTGGGCGCCCTCTAAGCCAGGGCCCACAGCATGGCTACGCAGTACATGAATGGCCTCCTCCAGACGATCCTCCATTTTGTTCTGCTATATAAATACATGAGACATGCACTTAGATATTAACATAAATACAAGCTAGGGAAAGCTAATATAGACAGTTTAATTATGATTTAAACAAGGCATTTGTACTCTAGTGTGAGAGGAATATAATATAGCCACTTCATGTTTCCAAATAACTGAAGTAGCAGAAAAATGTCTGAACATACCAGTGCATGTGGTGGCCCATCATAGTTGGGTGTGGTTGGTCTTTGCCACTGTGACTGAGCTCCTGCAGAGAAAAATATTTGGATAGTGTTAAGTGTTAATGTAACTTCACACCAGATGAAGCAACAGACACGTTTCTGTGCTTAAGAACATTTAACATGCACAGGATTATTTTAGCTCCAAAAAGTTCACCTGATTCATTTGTGTGCAAAGCAAAAAAGGTCGCAATCAAACTGAACAAGCTAAATGATTTGGTCTGATGCAGGTATTCTGTGGCTGGAATTGAGATATTTTCCATAATTCATGGTTGTACGGGAGAGTTAAAAGTAGGAATAAGAGGATATAAACCACATGAACTCAGTTTACCTGCTTACTTAATACTGCTCAGGTTGACATGAATCTGAGATCATGTCAAGGTAGAACAGAACTGATGAGTAAAACTAAAATAAATAATGTAAGGATTTTTTTCCCCTTCATATTGCTGTTAAAGATGATGCATAACAGTGTGACTGGAGATGAATCCCTTAACCCCCCTAAAATTGTTTTACTTTTTAAATATAAGGAGTAATCATTTTGGCCTCATATTATCTGAATGCGTGCGAACTGAACTGTACCTGCTATTGCCTGAGGGGATCCAGGAGTAGACGGAGCTGAGGGGAAATTATTACTGTTGTGGTCCGATGGGTAAATCTGAAAGAAATGAATAAACAACTCAACGTAATGAACATTATTTAATATTCAATACTGTTTTAAAAACAACAAAAACACAGAAATGCATTTCAATGCAATCAAGTTGAAAAATGCAAACTACTGCGGGGCAATACGGAAGAAAATGTTACAATATTTTCTACTTTATACAATATATCATTAATATTATGATATACACAATTATTTTATTAGACTAAATCTTACTGGCAACCTGAAAATATTTAAAATACAGCATGGTATTATAGTTCAGCATAAATCAATTATTAGGTCTTTAAACGTTTTTTGTCACTGTTGGGATTTGTCTTCAAAATGTTTTCTAATGGACTTTCATTAGTTTTGTGTCAAACCATGAAAATACTAAATAATAATCCACTGATGGGATGTTTTTATTTGTTCTGTTCTTCACACAAATCTCCTGAAAACATTGCACTGTCACTTTGTCAGAGGAAAATAAAATCCCTGTTAAAACCGTTGTAATTGTTTTATTGCCCAGCACTAATTTACAAAACCAACAGCAAACAGAAAAAAGGACTCACTGAGGCAAGAGCCTTCCCAATCTCATCTCCTGAACTGCCAGCTGTGGTGCCTCGGTTGGCTGCAGAGACAAAATAAATAACGCGAGTCAGATGACCCGTTAATTTATTTTTGGGAGAAGGAAAAAAAAACACACACATTGTGTATATATATATATAAAATTACTATGGGAGTTGAATCAAGTGACAGATGCATCTCAAGACTTTCGTGTTATTATCAGTTTATTTCAAAAATCCCTTACACATGATGCCTTCTCCGTTGATGGTGGGTGGGTGGTTGTAAGTGGTGGGGGCCGAATGGAAGCCATTGACTTCGCTGCCGTGCAGAGGATAGTTCTGTGGGGACAGAGGCAGGGGGTGACGCTTCTGGAGAAAGGATACAAGCAGCTTCATAAGAACATACACCACTCAAAGAGGAAAAAAAATTTAATCAATCTCATGATGGAGTTTTAGGTTTAATTACTCCATATGTGTTAAGTATTAACAGATTAATAAAATAATATATCTCAGATGACATGGTTTATTGAAACTAAAATCTTGTCTTAATGTCAGTATGAGCAATAACAGAAGATATGCATAACTACAAAGAAAGCTAAACATGGAGGTGAAGTGGAAAAAAAATGAGACTGAGGCCGTTTCTACCCACCATCCTGTCCTGCGGGTTAATTGCGGAAAAGGAGCCCGGCTGTCCAATGTGAGGAGAGTTGCCCAGCATGGCAGAGTAGCCAGAAGATGACCAGGGGTCTTCTAAGAAAAGAGAAGACACATTTAAATAAATGAAAACAGCTTCACAAAATGGAATTACAGGGTGAAAATGATTTCAGTGAACATTTTTGTAAAGGTTACCTTGCATGTAGAAGGAGCCAGGGTAGACAGCTCCAGGCTTAGCACCAGGATATCCTCCATTGTCTCTGGTGTACTCGTCACCAGATGTGGAGGCATACACCTTAACAAACATGCAGACAGAATGCAGAATTAGTCCACAATTTCTACAATAATACACTTGAACATGGATATTTTACGTTTCTGGATAAATATCGATTTCCTGTGCAACCACAAGCATCATGAGAGAAGAGGAGTAATGTATCGATCCACCCTATAGAAAGGCACCAGCTTTAAGTGGCCACAAGATGGCAAGAGGGAGTCTGCCGGTGTTGTAGGCAGGCTGACTCCTCGCCTGTGGAGGAGAACGCAGCGGCCATGGCATGCTGGGCACAGCTACGGCTTGAATCCCAGTGCACAGTGAGCACTTCCTCTAGCTCCCAGGACCCCAGTGACATTGCACTGCTGGCCTGCAGCCCCTCCCTATACCACGCTCAGTATCAGCTCACACACATACCTTTCCGTGAGCCAACACACACACACACACACACACACACACACACACACACACACACACACACACACACACACACACACACACACACACACACACACACACACACACACACACACACACACACACACACACACACACACACACACACACACACACACACACATCTATATGGCTAGAAAATATGGAAATGGTCAACTCAGATCAAACTGGACATTTTATTGAAGCACCTTAAAAAGTCCAATCACACATCCGTTGTACATATTGCAGATAAAAATGGATGCTAGGCCTCTACTAGACACAGATTGAAAACAGACATGAGAAGCCTTCGGTTTCTTGACACCATCGGCTGCCACTCAGTCCGTCTTTTTCCTCTTCTACAGCACATGGCAGATAGAGGAAGAGAGAAAAGAGAATTGAGGCTACGCTGCAAAGAATGCTAATCCAGAGAAGGGATTTTTTTCTGTAATTTGATTTAACAGGGAGAAGTGGAAAGGGAATGGAGAGATGCACTTCTAATTACAGAGCCATCTGCCTGTTCCTGGACCACATCCAACTCCACAGGCAGCTGGGCTGAGGAGAGGGAGCGACGAGAGAGAGAGAGAGATGGGGGCTGGGATCCAGTCAGCAAGAGAGAGCAAGCGAGCGAGCGCGCGAGAGAGAGAGAAGAGAGAGAGAGAGAGAGAGAGATGGCGAGTGCTGTGGGTAGGGGCTGGTAAAGGGGCAAGGGGGAGGACTGAGGGGGGGAGAAATTAAGGCCCTGATGATTTATGAAATGGGTAGAGAGATAAGGGGTGTTGACGGGGGACAGGAGAAGGTAATCTAAATGACTTAAACAAAGCTTGATATGGCCAGGGGAGTGTGAAGGAAACAAGGGATTTAAAATGATCACGGTTAATTCAGGGGAAAACATGACGGAGATGGCTTCATTTAACAATAGGCTTTGAGTTGTTCTTTCACGGGGAACAATGTGGAGTGAATCCTGCTGCTCTAGATGGGAACAGAGAACAACACAATGACTGGTGCTGCTGGATAATTGTATTCTCAGAAAGAAAGGGGATTTCTAGGGTAAAATCCTCAACTAATAGGGGTTTAATGTAATTCAGGTTATGACCATGTAAAGGTCTCTACGCTAGAAAACACTGGTTGTGGCAAAGGGGTGGGGAGTAGATAAAGATTAACATCAAACTAACCTCAAAGCGCTTTATTCGACCACAAGGGTTTCGTGGTTAGTGTAGTAGACAACTAGGGGGCAGAGGAAGAGATGTTCCTCCATTTGTTGGATTGTTGCAGAGGAGACGGGGTGAAGGTTCACAGGGTTAAGGCGATGATCTTGTGTATGGACATTGGTGGGTTAGAGAAGTCAGACAGCTTCGGGGGAAAATGGTGAAAATGGCCTGTTCAGTGCCGCTGTTATTTGACCATTAGCTGATATACAGCATCTTGATTTAAGTGACAAAAGTAGATAAAGAGAAAAAGAAGAATGTGTTGAAGAGAAGAAGGAAGAGAAGGAGTGTGGGTGGGAGGACAGACCACAGGATCATCATCGGCAGTCATTAATCTGGGCTCAGACACGAGGCTAAGAGGCCTCACAAGCACCGCGCCTCACAACTGGGTCACTCACAGGGGGGAGGCCCACCCAGGCCATCATGTGGTGAGGCGTAGGCGGAGGGCTGGGTAAAATGGGGGTCTCACACACACACACACACACACACACACACCATTTGCACTAAAACCATGCGGCCATCGTTCACACTGCGGGGAATCACTCTGAGGTTCAGACAGTGAGAAAGCGACCAGACAGAGCATTCACACTCAATCTCTGTGAGGAAATCACCATGGCGAAGAGCGTCTACACGCAGAGGTTTCAGCAGCCACTTCCACACGACAACACCTAGGTCACAGAAAATACTTCACTTCATTAATGTACAAGAATTCAAGACATGGATTAAGCAGAGAGTTCAGAGTCCGAGCGTGATCCGTCTCTGACTATTAGTCGATCTGACATGAACCCTCCTAATCAATGCAGCCAGCTACTGTAGATGCATCTGTTCATCTTAAACCAAGATAGAGGCCGAACGCAGCACTACTAACACTTGACATCATTTCCTACTAGATAACACATCCATGGCTCTGTGATTTGGACCTAGTCAGCCACATAAATCCAGTGAATTTACTTCATCCATGCGTTAAAAATACATCAGCATGGGCATGAATCTATTTCCATGCTTCTGCTGGACAAATGTGCAGGTATTTGACCCAGCAAACCTTACAATTCTTTAACTTTGACATGTTCTCCACAAACACATGCTCATCTTGCTGACATCAAGGCACCGTACTGAAACCCAGATGCCACATGAGCGGAGATGCTAAGTGTCCATACCCACTTTATTTTTTGGGTCACTCTTGTCATCTGAGAACTACAAGTAGCGTGAGGATGGGGTTACAGAAAATGTTTGTGCAATGGAAGTATTTCCATGATTCAGTGACAGCTCAGGCAGCAGGACAGCGCTCTACTAGCAACAGCATCACAGGCAACTGCAGGGCAGGGTCCTTCTGACATGAAATATCATGTTTGCTGTCTCACAAAGCAACACATCAGCTGGTTCGGGGCCAGGAAGGAACCTGACTTTATATAACAAATATTAAGGAGGAGTTTTTGTTATGCTTTTGTCAGCTTCACCAATAAATTACATAGATTGTGGTGGCCCATCAATGTTTCACAATGAACAAAAAAAATATTAACATATCAGAATAAAAAAAGCACTTTATTATCAAGTGTTTTTCATTGTTGTGTAGGAATAGTCAAAATGGGCAAAATTATATTTCAATAAAAAATTTTTTTTCGATATTGTTAATTATCACGATGAATGTCAATTTGTAATAATAAAAAATAAAATTTAAGTTTTTTATGGGAAGAGAATGACAAACAGCAAAACATTTTGCAACTTAAGGAAGATCAATTATGTGTCGTACGTCCTCACTGTGTCCTCAACAGTCTATAAGCATTATATTAATATTGGATTTTTGTTATATTGCTATTGGTGACGATTCAATTTCTATAATTATTGATGTTTTAAGGCCTAGCCCTACTGTATCATTGTAGAGCTGTGCACAGTGCTCAATTGAACATATTGACAAAGGACCCATCAGTCATAGTCGAACTGACCATCAGGACGACCGGGAGAAACCCCGTCGCATTGGTGGCTAATACACCATCAAAACATCCAGGAAGTTTTTGTCATCTTCAGCAGGCAGGCAGAAATCGACCACACACTGACCCAGTGTTTATGGTCTTGGTCTTTCAGAGTGAACATGAGAGTTTGCATGCGTCCAGTCTGGGTTCACAGCTACTACTACAAAATCTCATTCTTTGAGAAACACTATTCAAATAAAGGAATCTGCCTCTGGGTCATTGAAGATCCACAGTTACTGAAACTGTACGGAAGGGAAAGCTGCTAATCAGCACACAGTCTTATCTAAAAAATATAATCTATAAATGGGCATGATGTGGACAACTGCAACCGTATTCAATTCTTTGTCACGTCACTTTACAGTAACAGTGGGACTCATTCAGTATAATCTCAAACATCCATCAGTGACTAGTGTTTCCAGCTATGTGTGGAACTGCCAACAACACACAAGCTGCATCAGCTGCTGGAAATTCTGGGCCCACTGACAAAATGTGACACTTGGTAGAGTAAATCAAACTATAGGATACTGCAAACTTCTTAGACCTTACATTTAGGTTCAATAGCACTTCAGGTTAATTCAGTTAAAATCCACTTGAATTTTAAGGAACAAACATCAGAAATAACATAATATTTAGTAACCGAAACCACAAAATGAATATTCAAAGAATCATTTGCTATTTAGCCAAATAGTCTTTACTTTCCCCTGTAATGATGTAAAATAGATAAAAGATTCAATAAGAGATTGGTAAAACTTAGGTCTCAAAAATCAAAGTATCGAAGAAGGCAAGTTACCAGACTTGACAAAGTAGCTCAAAATCCTATAAAAGTGCTTGTCTACATGACAACCAGACCCCAAACAGCACTTGACACCACTCGAGTATAGTGTAGGGACAACTACAGTGATGGTGTTTATTGGGACCTGAGTTGCCTGACTGTCAGCTTGTGGAGAGTTTGACTGAGGAGGAGATCTTTAGCCCTGTCTGTCACAGAGTAGCTCAAGCAGAGTGAGGAAAGCAGTGAGTGTGTGTCGGTGTGCAGCATGTGTGTGTATTGAGAGAGATAGGTAGAAACACAGAGACAGAGAGGACTGGCTGTGAGCTGTGAATGCGAGCATAAATAAGCACTCACCGAGGATGGCAAGCCGGGGGGTTTCCGAATCTTCTTTGGCTGGGTGTCTACATACGGGCAGACAGAGAACCAGTGAAAAAGTGAAAGAGAGAAACCAAAACACAAAAGGAGGACGTAGCAAAGACAATGTGTTTGCCAGTGTTATGTCAGTTCAGGTGCAGTTTCTTCATGCGCTCACTCTAATTTCAACTGCAAAATGAAAAACCGAAAAACAAGCTGCGGCAAGTGTATGTCAGCCTGAATGTGTACGTCAGTGTGAATGAAATGACGCTGTGCAATCATCTGTGCACAGCTTTGTTTTAAAAATGATTTGAAAAATGTAGACAAAAACATACAAAAAAATAAACAATGACATAAAATGAAATTTGCTATAATTTCATTAACAGCGGAGGTAAGAGTTAACAGTGCTTCTAAAACAGTTAATCCATTATTATTATTTATAGTCATACAATTAACAAACAACTCTTGTGATAATCAATTTATTATTAGAAATAATTTTTCAATAAAAATACCAATGATTTGTTCTTCTTAACCTTTTAAAATGGAATATTTGCTGCTATATTAATATGCCATAAAAACAAGAATCTTTGTATGTTGGACAATTTAAAAAAAAGCTCTGGGAACTTGTTATGAACATTTTGAACCTAACCATTAATCAAAACAAAGAAAATATACAGCAGATAATCAAGGAAGGCAAATGATGGAAAATTGTAAACAGACAAAGAACAATTCTTGTGTCTCAAGCCTATCTTACCTATGCCTCCCTCAGGCGGCCTTCTCCTGGGGTTGTTGGGGTATGATTGGTAAAACTGGGAGCCAGACTTAAGGCCAGAGGGGGACATGGCATCTGGGCTAGGCATCGCTATGTCACTGGGAGGAAAACCAGGCTAGACAAGACAGAGAGAGAGACAAGATTTACATACAGGGGCATGGGAAAACACAGCAGAAACAAACAACCTCTGTTCTAGGAAATGAAGACGGTTAATTCAAAGTGTTTAACGTGAAAAGAGAAGTGAAAAAGGAAGGCTTCCTTTACACTGACAAAAAATATGAATCATCTCTGACATAGGCATAGCTTTGTAGTGAATAGGTAACATACCTGGCTTCCAAAGGGAGGGTACGGTGGCCTCTCATTTTTACCTGTAAGATAAAAGTGAAGATTATTTATGCTAGTGAAACCCTGAGCTGTGTACACATATTAAGAGGCAATGATGTGTGCTCAAACAAACGAAAAGTAGGTTTTCTAAAGTACAAAAAGTCCAGAGATGATCTCCCCCTTTCCGTACGCTCAGCTGCATAAAGCTGCCTGCCAGACAAAACCCCAGGGAAGGTTTCTGCTTCAGTGCCCTAACATCCCCAACACTCAACGACTGAACGCAGGCACACACACACACACACACACACACACACACACACACACACACACACACACACACACACACACACACACACACACACACACACACACACACACACACACACACACACACACACACACAAATTCTGTAGTCATAACAAATTACGCAGAATTGTTGAATTGGCCATAATCAACATGTTTATTTTAAAACTGGAGTGAGACAAAGCAACATTTCCTTTGGCACTAAGAGGCAAATTCACCCAATTTATATACTCATCTTCCAAAAGTGCAAAACAAATTTTGCGTGGTGTTTTTACCACACAAGTCACTTGTTAAAAATTACTTGGGAGAAAAAATGAGCATACCTGCGATCCCTGAACTGATGAATGGAGAGGACAAGCCTTCATGCTCACTGTAGTGGGATCCTTCTCCATAGCCCTGCAGAAACCAAATACACCACAATGTGAGAAACCTTAGAAAGAACATACAGGCATTAAAACTGGGTAAATAATTTTACTAACAAAACGTAAATGACAACCCCTGTTTAAGGTCAAACCCAACTTGTTAGCATACCTACATGGCTTAGCAGTTTCCCTCCCTCTGCTTTTCTGTCTAACTAACAGGACCCATGCCAAACATATCTGCATCAGCTCTGGGGATTCAAACTGACTTTCTTAATTATCAACTTGTGGTAATCAAAGCCTGCTGCATCTATTTCACCCCCTGTTCCTTGTATTTACACAAGAGTTGTGCCAAGACAGTTACGGCGGATGTGAAGCTGCAATTACTGGTGGGCTTCCACAGAGGTTCTGGGCTACCAGAGCGCTTGCCAACGCGGGAACCTGAGCCAAGGTTATTAAGTATAAAGTAAAACTACCACTTCAAATCAAACATGGCACACTGCAGGAAAACAGCACAACGCTGTTGGGGGAGAGTTGATGTGTTCATCATGCAAGTGTGTGACAATATCATGGCATCTGGTGTTATTGCTTAGATCTCCAAACTTAAATTCATGCATGTGTGTATTTAGATCTTACCCGTCCTTGGCTGAAAGAGGGACTGTTCTGTTCTGCCGGGCCCCAAGACCCAGAGCCGCTACGCTCGTCTATTGCTGAAGAGAAAAAGACAGTGTTAAAATCGGCACGTAGGGACACAGGAAGCTGGTCTGATTAGATAGGATAAAATGATAAAGCAGTTTGGGGAAAAATGTAGGCAATCACCAAATAAGAACATATAGTTATTATCCTATGTGTCACTGCAGATATGTAGTAATACCCTGATGTTGGAGCCATATCAAGGAAACCTGTCACCACATCCTACTCTCAACATTTGATGTTCTTAAGTGGCCACAATGGGCCTGCACAATCCAGGAGAGAGCATCACTACTGATCAAAGACGCTGCTGTCGCATTCGAGATGCAATGCAACATTCGACCAGTTCTTGGGAAAGTAAAATACCACATAGCAAATGCTGCTCAGTTTAGCTATTAGTATTTATTGCGGACACTGAATAGCAGAAAATTAATCATTCACATCCCTAATGTCATCCAAGAGGATAAAATGTCATCAAAACCACACTCTGATTCCTCTCTGTCAATTTGACACAAACAAACTTGAAATAACGCACTATAAAAAAATGCTAAATCAAAACATGAATCACTGTGTTTTAGGTAAAGAAAGGGGCGATGTGTGTCACAAAGGAAAAATACAGCCAAAAGACTGGTGGAGCAGAAAACTCCAAAATACCCCCATCATCCCCTTCTCCCTGTCTTATGCACTAATGCTATCCAGGCTCTCTGGAGACACAGGGCTTAATTGCATGCTGATTTGCATAATTGTGCATATTAATGTGGTTTCCTTATGAATATTCATATTTCGTCTTTGATTTTTGCCTAATTAAAAAAATGTGTGTGAGAAAGCAATGAGCGGGTGGAAGGAGAATGCAAGGGGACGAGAGGGGGGAGGGAAAGAGAGCAGGAGAAAGAGGGAGGAAGGAACAAGAGTGAGAGGGGTCTGGGCGAGATCAGCCTGGCTGACGAGTGAGAATGAGTGATGAGACTAACAGAGCGGTGCAAGCACCTACACACGCTGCGACAGCCATGATCTATGGAGCTGATGCCGGTGGCATGGAGAATCAGGCGAGCAGGGAGGAGAGGGGACCTCAAAAAGATCGGCCTCGCTCGCTGTCACATCAGCCCCACTGAAAGGCCACGGCCATAATACAGCGCTTCACCACCATCAACCATGTCCAGTGGTACAGGACACTGGTGATGGGTTCTCTGCTAAATTAGGATGACAGACTTTATACAAAGACACTTAAGCCAAAGCTTGGTGCCAGGTGAGGTAATTCCAAATTAGCAAGATAAACATCCACTTCAGAGAGGAGACATCAGCAACAAGGTGGTTTGCTTGCAACTGATCTATGAATTATTTTAACGCAAACTAAATAAATTTGCTGCAGCTTTAACAAAAACATCTGATAAAGTACATGTATTTTCACATGAGCTAAACACAATAAATGCAGCAGAAAACACACTAAATCATACAGTATAACGGTCAACAATAAACTGCACTGAGTAGGCTTCCTAAGCTAACAAGTAGTCAGGAGCGCAAGTTCATAATCTTCACAGCTATTTTCAATACAACACTCATCCGCCTATGAAGCCTCCATTTGGCCAGCGGGGGTGCAGAGGATAGAGCGAAAGCGCGGCTGTGCAGGAGAAGTCTGACAACATTGTTTCACACTTACTGGAGTAATTAACTCGGAGGCAATTAAAACAAGGTGGAAAGCTGCTGAGGTGAAATGATGCTCCGCCAGACTAGAAGAGCCCGACAACAGAAGAAGGATATTTCTATTGTTGTTCCTCTCTCGTCATGTGTATTACCAAACAAACGGACAGTCACCACTGGCAAACAAAATGATAAAATAATGCAGTATGGTCTTATAAATGACCCACCATTCACTGCATGTTCTTAAAAACTTAAAAAAAGAACAAGCAAATTTACAGTTTGAATCAAAAACAAGATAAGTTCCATTTCAAGTGGGTCAGTGATACAGGACAGTAAAATATTTTTAGCGCTTTGTTTTAAACCAACCTTTTGTCCCTGACCTAAAAAGTTAGCTCTTCACACTTAAGGCGTCTCGCATTCTCAAAGACAAACTTCTAATTTTGTCCTTATTTTATCACTTTGTTAACTCAAGCTTTTTAAGAAACTTGAAAACTAAGTTAAAGTTTGTCTTTATAATCTTTCATGAAAGAAAAATAGAACTTAAAGCTACCATGCTACCACTATTGGATAATTAAATGCCTTTAATTAAAAGATTTAATACTTTCAAATGATTCTTATAAGAGCTGTTATTAATAATAGAGCATATCATTTGCTTGTTTTTTGCTGTTCATTATATCATATTGGCAGAAACAGAAAATAAGATTTCATTTTTTTCCCTTTCTTTAAAAACCAACTAAAAACTTTGAATTCTTTAACATTTAGTATCACAGAACACACTCAAATGTACTTTGGAATACAAATATTAGTGAATGATTTAAATAGTTTCCATGTGTTTACTGATACATTCTCCAATCGTTTGTGTCCAATTGTGAGGAAAAAACGTTGCTGTATGAAACTAAAATTAAAATAATCACTAAATGGTTACTGTGACCTGTCAGTATTTATAATTAGAGGACATCCAGGAGTGTTCATAAACACAGCATCATGCACGTGTTTACTAACAAATCTAATAGGAGAATTCATGCCTTTGTCCAACAATAGACAATTAAAAACTTAAACTGTATTTATGTGCTGCTCAGTTGTTGATACTTGCTGTGTCCATGATGGAGAGGAATTATTCTCCAGGAAGTGTTGAATTAGCAACTACTTAAATACACAAATCAGAAGCTGTAAAAGATGTGGTGTTGGAAAGAAAACAGGTTCTCTGGTCGTATATCACATACATCCAGATTTTGACATGGCTACTGAGAATGTACTTCCATTGAAAGTCACGAGGTAAGACAAATACTGACTCAAGTCCCAAAAAAATATTTATTTTCTGAGCCACAAAGCCTTCTCACGGCTGCAGGCTATGAAAACATCTAATTTTGTAGAAGAGGGAAATCACTCTCCTTTGAGATTTCCTCTTTCTTGGGGTCTTAGATTTTCTAACTGCAACCCACCAACACCCAGAAATATATGACCGTGTGCAGGGATACAATTCAGAGGGCAAAAGTCAAACACAACTAGTCAGCGAACCACTGGGTGCGACCACATGTGTAATTTCACTGTGTTTGTTGTGATCTCGGGGAAGTGAGCACGTTGTGTCCCGTGCATATGTGTGTTTGTGTGTAAAGGGGGGGTTGAAGACGTTGCCAGCAGCTGCAAAGGTGACAGAGGGGACGCCTGCCTGAAGGCTTGTGGGCTTGGCCAGCTCCCACCACACACCATCACACTCAGCCGCCCCTACTTCTCAAACCTCCCACACTTCTTGCCAATCCTCTCCTCTTTCCTCTCCCCTCCCCAAACACACACTCACACACACTGGCCACTGAGGAAGGGAGAAGGACGCTTAATGCAATTAGCACCCCTCTGAGTACTTTTGTGTTGATGAATAGAGGTGGTCTGGTGGTCCACTGGGCTGCCCACTGCCGTTCCCGCGCTGCTGAGTCCCTGAATATACAAGCTGCCTAGGTGACGTCATAGATGGACATTGTTCTTTAATGGTCATCATTTTTTATAATAAACTGATTTCCTGGCCTCTAGCCATACAGTGTTTCAATGAGTAGTGTGCAATGACTTCTGGGTCCCAAAATATAATCCTGTTAACAAACCCAGCCATTGTATAAAAATAAATAAATTCAAAAAATAATAAATCACATTCACTTTATTTGTCCAGTTTTCCTCCACAGATGTACGATATAAATTAGTTTTCTTCCCAATATATACAGAATATACTATGTACTACATTTATGATACCATACTAGTCTACAAGAAACTCCTGGGCTGGAATTCACCGATGTTAGCAATTCATCTACCAAGTGCTATTCGAGGGTACCTGCAGATCTCCCAAAGTTTAACATGCCAGCTTGAAGTATCGCATAAAAATGGGTGTCAATGACCAAGGGCCACACTTTAGGACACGAGCAGGGGGGAGGAATTAACTCCTCACTGCTTAGTAATTGCCTGCTGTAATAGAAACAAACAGAATCCTGCCTTCCACAGGCTGATCCCTATTCAACAAGCTCTCTCTTCCACTCTGGCCACTCACTGCATGCTGGGCCAGTTTAAGAGGCTGTGAGCTGGGGGTGAGGGACATTGTCTCGGACTCAAGCCATTTCCTGCAGATCAGTGGGGGTAAGAGCCCTGTGCCGTGTTGGGGGAGGAGTGTTTTACACTTCAGGGTGGGGGAGTTGTTTCAAGTCCATAAGCCCCCTTTTTTGTCTTTGTTCCTTAGTGGCCAAGTTCTCACTCTGGGGAACACTGGGGAGTGTGACTCGATTTCACACGCCAGGTTGGCAGGGTGACAGGAACCAAAGTAATCCAACTTACTAATAACATTCAGGAAAAGAAGAAAGCTAACCCAGAGGCTTCAGGTGTTTAAGGGGGGGTTAAACGGCAGCAAATCGGAACTTCGAAACAGCGAAATAAAGCTAATCTCGAGGAAGAGGTTGTTAAACTCAAATCCATTTAGATGTATTAATAAAGCAGAGTTTAGATTTTTCATTAAAATAATATTCTGGGCCTCGAAAGATTTAAAGCCATAGTCCATTTTCTCCATGTCCCAGAGACGTGTCAATGCTACATTCAGGAAAGTTAAGGGGCCAAAAGCAGTTATTAAAAAGGATTCAGTTTTCTACATAGATAACAATCAAGGAATCACAACATAAAAGGCCAGAACCACACCTCAGCACGTTGCTAAATGGTCATATATTCAAAAACTACTCACATCACTCAATCTCTGTACACAATCAGTTCAGGATATAAGTACAAGCACAACTGTTCCATCTGCTTTGAGCACCACACATAAAATTTACATCTATAACAAGGTGGTGCAAGATCTCGAAACATGAGTATTGAAGTGAAACTGAAACATGTGAAATACCACCGGGGTTATGCGGGAAACTTTTTTGTGAGTTGACCTTTAAAAGAACTTGCTTTACTCCATCAGCTGTAAACTGAAAACATGTTTATTGGTTGACTAAAAATCATAGATTTCTTCATATTTAATTAGTATATGGTTGCTAGGCCAAAACTTACATGTAGCCACAGCAATATCACTTATAACCACACGTAGTTATAAGTGAAGTTAAAAAAGGGGGGGAAACAACATTTGCCAAGACATACAGGATATACAAATCCGTCTGAAATTGAGTCTAGGTCTGTACTTTGAGGTGAGAAACTTACCTGATCCACCAAACTGACTGCTGGCAAGTGTCATTGTCCTGTTCTTCCCATTGGCTACTGGAGGCGCGAACATCTACAAGACAAAAGAGGAAAGATACTGTAACGAGTAAATCAAAGGACGACACACTTCACACATTGTATTTCCACCATGAACATCACATACACTTGTATAGCTGTAAAGGTTTTTTTCCTCAAGGCACTTCAGTTGAAAGGGAGATATTAACTATTCCTTGATTGGTTAAATGGTTGATTTAACCATGGACGACTTTGATTCAACAGGAAGAATGCTATCAAAGACTATCAAGCTACATTAATCCTCAAATCATTATTTGCAAATTAATGCATTTAAAAACACTTTCTTGGTTTTATTTTTTTAAAATACAGATGAAAGTTTTTGCCCCTGAAAAATACAGCATTTTGAAGTTAAAGCTTTGAGACATGAAACCAGAAGTATAAAGTAATTTAACTTCTAAACCACTGACGATGAGCCCATGAGCTTAGTCAGCGAGCCACTGTGGGCTTTACCATGAGGCTATGGTGTGGTCTAAGTATCTGCTGAGTGGGATCTTTCAGTGACATGCTCTACGGTTCAAAGCAAACCTTTTTGTAATTGGGATACCATAAAACAATCTGACAGTACCACGTATGATCTTAAAAAACATTTACAAAAAAAAAAAAAACAGGGTATGTTCTAAAGCACTACAAAATAAGAATGACTTGGAAACCAACTTTGTTTCCACTACATTTGATCACAGATCTCTCCGACATGTTTGGCTTTATTCAAGGTCTGTGTCTAACGTGCATTTTGTGACCAGCCAGCAAATAAACAAAGGAGTAAATTTGTTTGTACAATGTTTGACGGTTCCTCACCCACATTACAAATGTCATATTTTGACAAAAACATCTGCTGATACAAACTGGCAGCTGGTCAATCTGAGCTTTTCTAACACAGACCCAACTGACTAATGAGAACCTCCCGTAAACCCCCTTCACAACAAGAACAAGTGTTTTTTCCTTTATGGGGGGAAATTTCTTTTAAATAACAGTGCTGTGGTGTAGAATAGGACTATAACTATCCGTACAAGTCAAAATAGTGTCACAGAAGAGAGCTATATTAAAAAATGCACATCAATGCATTTCCAAAAATCACTAAAACAAAGCTACCCCCGATATTCTGTAGTTTAAAAACCCCTGTGACTCTAGCAATGATATGAACACTTCAGTATTCGTCAGATGCCGGAGCTACAGTTCGGAATTACCTATTTTATCCCATATATTATAAATACATATATAATATAAATTTTCTACAGCATGCAATTTAGCTTTTCCGTCTCTACATTTTCATAAAGGAGAAGAAATGCCTACTTTGTTCCTTTTGGTTTATAAGATGTTTGTGTTAGCATAAAGCTCAAAAAAGGGCTTCATGGCAAAATGAAAAACAGGTAAATAAAAGAACAGAAAACCTCTATCCACTTTGTAGATAATGTCTGGAGGAAACCTCTGACAGCATCCCTGAAAATATTTTCCTTACAACTAAAAATACGACAACGAAACGTAGAAGCTGTCTGCTCAGCACAGTTCATACATCATGTTACCCCCCCGCCTCACCCTCCGATTCTGTTAACAAGACAAATAGAGGTGAAATTATTCCCAACATCTCATGCAGTCATTCCTGATTTCTCTAGTTGTGTTTTACCGTGGGTACCAGTTGGTTTCAGAAAGGTTCAACTTCCTTGTTGCTGTATCTCTGCATCACCTACATAATTGAGTAACCTACATTTAAAATGTGAATCATTTTCACCATTCAACCTGAGGTATAGCAATATTCTTCAAAAGAAATTGGCACTAGCTCTGTGTGCCAAGAATGAGGGATGGAAATATCCCCAGCTGACATAACCTGTTGTTAAAAAAAAAAAAAAGGTTTGAAGTTAGATGTTGCTGATTTAGAGAAATTAAGCTTCCCACTGAAATTCTTTCCACGCCCCTTTCCCCAATTCTCCAGACCTCCAACTTTCTTCTGCTCCCACCCAGACCTGTATCGCATTCTTTAAAGCTCTTTCTCCCAGTGCCACCCACCTACCACTGCCACCCCGAACCACCCAAGACTGCTCTCCCACTCTCTTACCGCACTGAAATCCAGGAGGTCGTTGAGTTCCTTGTCAGTTCCCACTGCAGCCATTCTTTGCTGCTGTTCGTTCATACCCTTCAGTCTCTAATAAACCCTATGAGAGAAATTTGCAGATACAGGGTTTTAATGGCACTAGCAAGCACAAAGAGAAGTTACATGTAGTTTTTTAAAAAAAAAACAGGGGGATGATGGTAATGAATGATTTGAACTACTCTAGCTTTGCCATCACAAATCTTATATTAACCCATGTGATAATGCATATTGGCAAGTTACTCTCCCTAAAGATACTGGTGCTGGGGTGCACTTTGTCAGCAGTTTTCTTTAACAAAAAGCAACTCTCTCTCTGCCATTATATCTAATGTATTCTATTATTAATTTAAAGATGAGACTATATCCTAGTGAAAGCAAATCTTGTATACCTGTAAAGTAAAAAATATGAGAACCAGTGACCGTCTATTGAGTCTCGGTTGGCCGCAACCCACGGCTCAAATTACAAACACGCTGAACCACGGACCGACGAGGGAAAACACAACCTACATTTTAGGCAGGTCTACTAAAAAAATGCTAATTTCTCCAAGACACCGCCTTCACATGCAGGCAGCACAAGAGACACTGCCATGAAATGATGAATACTCTGCCTTTAGTCAAATCACTACCAAGTAATGACTTCAAGTAAAAGAAAATCGTCTTTCATTTTACGCAACCCTGGCAAATAACACAACCATATGTCGATCATTGCTACATAAAAGAGAATGTGATACATTTACAATTACAGACATAATTAGGACTATTGTTAGCCCAAGGAAATAGGGGTGAAAGGCAGAGCTAATGACTATATGCAAACACGTCATTACCAAATTACCATATGTCAACTCAGAAAGAACCTTGTCAAATGACACAGTGAGCATGAATACTGGATTTACTCTGTTTTGCATTCCAACGCAAGCCTGAGGCCGCTCTCTGATGCTGAGCGGTGGTTCTGCAAGCCTCACCGGGAACTAGTGGTAAGGGGAGCGAGTGGAGAAACAGAGGCACTTGGACACCAACAGGTGGTGTGCTTTTACAGCCTCTTTTGTGACACAGAACTATCATAAATAGATGCAATGAGGGGAAAAAAATAAAGCAAAAGAAAAAAGATGGATATCGCAGACGAAATGCAAGTTTAACAATGTTATCAAAGAAAACGCAGAAGATTTGAATTTATATAAAGAAATAATATCAATCTTGTACCACTTGAACACAAAACAGACAAAAGTATTCAATTCATTAAATCTTTTTCTGTGTGTATGAAATCAACACTGTTCACTTCTTGCTCTTTATAGTGACAGACAAAGAGTGCAGCCCAACTCCAGTGAACCCAGGCGAGCAGAACTAATTTAACCTTGAGACAAGGGAAGGAAGTGAACACACAACACATCGCCCCAAGTGTAAATAGGCTAGGAACATGGCTGTCAATGCTTTTCCAAACTTCTGGATAGGCCGGGCAACGAAAGACTTGAAGACAAAACTTTACATTCCTAAATATCTTTAAGCAACTGGGGCAAACGGAGCAGAGCACATGGAGGGGCTTAATGTAACAAAATGGCATCTTCAGCTACTGCTGGATCAATATTTGAAGCAAGCAGATTAGGGGTCTTTGTCACCCCACACAAGGCAGAGGAGGCAGGTCATTCTTCACTAAAGAGCCTAGTGAAACAAACCACTCGCTTAAACAAACGCCGTAAGTATATAATAAAAAACTTCAATATTTACAATAAATCTATCAGGGCAAACAGCTCAAAATTTGTTTACCACTTAAATTTTTGTTTTTGTTTTGGACCATGAGTCAGTTTTTGGCCATGGCTTTCAAAACACAGCAGTGAGCCAAATCAAGTTTTTTTACACCATGTAATTGTGTGTGTGTTTTTTTTTTTAACAATTCAGTGCCAATGTGTTTTGCTTTTTTTGCTGCCACCTGCCAAAACAAATGTTAACATAAGAGCAAAGTAAACAACTATAACATGCTGTTTATGTCAATGCTATTACTACTGGAGGAACAACGTACCAAAACAGAAAAGCCACATTCAACTGTTGATTCAAAACACAGCGGCTGTTAACATTTAGTGCCAGGAAACGTTATTATTTAAAAAAAAAAAATGACAATAATAATAATAAACACTTTTTTTGGGGTCAAGCGGTTTAGAACAATGACAATAAACATGTAGGGCACCACAGGATGTAGGGCTGCACATTATTTGATCATCTCCGCTAGGCCACGTCCAGGGCCAGGC
Organism: Hippoglossus stenolepis; assembly: GCF_022539355.2. Classification (NCBI taxonomy): domain Eukaryota; kingdom Metazoa; phylum Chordata; class Actinopteri; order Pleuronectiformes; family Pleuronectidae; genus Hippoglossus; species Hippoglossus stenolepis. The sequence goes on along the minus strand of NC_061496.1, from coordinate 17,913,961 downwards.
TGACTGCTGACAACTAACCCATTCACCATTTATGTGTCCCCCCCCCCAAACTATGTTGACATCACCCTCACATCTAATTAAAAACAAAAACCCCTGTCTTCCCGGTGAGAACCCGAAAAAAAAATTAAAATGCGCGTAGAAACAAGCGCAACAAGGGGCCGTGAGAGGTTTTGAGAATTAAAAAAGCGAAATATTGCTGCAAACTTCAGGCAACAAAAACACCGAGTCCTCTTTTCCTCCACATATTGAGGTTCAAGTCGAGCAGTGAGGGGAGTTGAGTGGTGGAGACGGTGGGGGTGGGAGCAGGAGGAATTTCCTGCCAAATGTGTAATAAAATAAAGTCTAGCTGGTGGTCAGACACTTGCACAGAGGAATGTTTAAAGGGCGAGCAAACGGCCTCTTTTAATGGAAAAGTTTGTTTCGCGAAAATACGCGCAGGGCCCCACCAACACAAAGTTTAGCTAAAATGCTCGGCGGCGTTAAAAGACTTCATATTTCCACACACGCAGGCTAAAGCTAGCTGCGGAGACACACGGTGGAAAAAAACAAAATGAGGCTCGTTAGCAGAGGAGAAACATTTGGAGGGGTCTTTTCTTTTTAAATGCAGGACAAAGGAGTAATTGCCTCCTCTCCGTGGTCGATGCGGACACCATCACACACTTAGCTCGCCACCTCAAACCAGACACAAAAAAAAAAAAAACTTAACATCCCCCGCTTTAACCACACATTCCCGAAAAACTTTTCGAAAAATCGAGAGGCGTCGAGAAGAAAAAAAATGAGGTGCCAATGAAGCCCGGGTCGAATTCATGCAAGTTCCCCCCGAAACGTGAAGTGAAAGAGTGTGTTTTTACCTCTCCGCTCCGAGTGTCTGGTATCCAACAGTAAAAAGAAAAGAGACTCGCAGGAGGAAAAACATAAAACTTCAAGAGAATCTCGACCTCAGCGCATGAAACGCATTGGAGCACAGTGGACAGTCTTCCTTTTGTCCCGGGGAGCCTGCTCTGCACCGCGCGCACACGTGTTTGCTTCAATGTAACAAGTCAGTGTGCAAACAAATCTATTATAGTAACTAATGTCGCGTCTTCCTTTTTTGTTGTTACAACTGAGATGATTTCATTCTTCTCGTAGACATCTTCACCACCTCCGTCCACATTGTCAGACGCAACGGCGTATCCCTCCGCACAAATGCGAGGGCCTCTACGCCAGCGGTGTCCGATTTCAAACGCCTACGAGAGAAGGGCTGTTTCTACAGGGAACGGGCCGCGGCTTCCACGTCCACCGACGACCCACACGACGGGAGCGTCTAGCACCGAGGACCGGTTCGGGGTTCCGGCTCCGGAGTCGGCGAAATGCGGGAGCGCTGCGAGGACTAGGTCGCGCGGCGGAAGGCTATCGTAAGAAAGTTACCTGCGATTACACAGCAGCAGCTTGACGAGATGGCACGATAAATGCGAAGGCGCCCGGCCAATGGGCGCGCGAGTAGGGTTGATTGACAGCAGCGGCAGCCAGCGAGCGGCCGGAAGTCAGAGGAATTCCCGCCTTCTTCCTGACGCTCACTTTCCCTGTGTGCTGAGGGAGGCTGGCTGAGGGGCTCCAACATGCCCGCTGACATCATTTTATCACTGTGGTTGCTGTGTCCTCCGCTCTGCTTTCTCCTAAAAACAATGTACTCAACACACGGCGTGAAAATCATTCAGATTTCTTTACAATTAAAACTACATTGACGAATGTAAGTTCCATTTAATTAATTTTATTCCCATTATGTTAATGCTACTGAAACATTTTTAAGTAAGATTCATTACAAGCTATTACCTGCTAATAGCTACAGTAGCTATTACTTCTACAACTGTTAGCTGAGTGCTTTTAATGTTTTTTTAAATTATTATAATATCAACCTCCCGATATGTGTGTTATTATAAGAATGGACTCGCCTATTTTGCTTGTTGTTGTTAGGTCTTTTATTTATATGTTTAAACTCTGCATTCAGGCTACATACACATAAGATGGTCTGGTTCAAAATTCATATTGTGTCCAGCTGACTATACTAAAAAATGATCATAATTTGTCGCGTTATATCTCAATTCATCAATTATTTGGCTCTTCTATGTAATGTTGGGGGATTGTTTTTGAAAAATACTATTATAATTTACCAAAGACACCTAAATTCCCCCTGGGATCAATAAAGTATCTAAATATCTATCCATCTATCTATAATGAAAAGAGAAAAATATTTAACAATTAAAAAAAATAATCTAATTAGAGTTATCTATTGTGTCAATATAACTTGTTAACTTTAATTTGACCAGACATAATTGATTTCTGTGTTTCCAAGTGAAGTATATTTTTCGCTTTTATTCAGTGTACTAAATATCATAATCATAACCCGAAGGGCCTATTCAGTGTCAAAGAAAAACATCAAAGCCTTACAATAAAGTAGCTGGAATCAGACAAAAACTGGCACATTTGCTTGAAAACTAATTCAAAAAATGTCAGATTAACCAAATAGTCACAATAAATTTCCTATCGATCGATTAGTCAGATAATTATCCAATCTTTCTTGTTTCTGCTCTACTTCCACATGGCCAGTCTTTTTCACGAATGAGGTGATAAACATAAGACCAACGCACCCCTAGAAACTGCTTGTAACTGCCTGCTCCGGAGCAGAGTGGAGAGCAGGAGAGTGTAGGATCACAGAGTGAGTGGGGGTGGGGGGTGGAGGGGTTAGTTCAGAGAAAACAGTTCAGACAGGGTGGGCATATCATCATCAACCGCTTTTTATCTGTAAGTGTTGAAACAAAACCACTGCTTTATAATAGAAAATAAATAATAGATTAATATTTAAAATCAACTGCCATTCAGTCACCATGATGAAGCGGATGATACTGATAATGATGAAGACCTGGTTTGTAATGGAATACGTTTAGCTGACCCTGATGTCTGTACCTCCTGTGTTTTCCGCCTTTTATTCAATGCACGCTCCTCGTATGTGAAGCCACACAATAACCACTCCACTGAAAAGTATATGTAGGTGTTAAACAGCTGTTGTCTGTAACCTGAGGACAAACCTCGTCACAGAAGAGGGAAGTTAAGATGACCCCCTCTTTGTTTCCTATCTACAACCTTCAAACTTACCATGTTATATATGCTTACCTTCTACACACACATATATATATATCATTTTAGAGAGGAAGAAAACAAAACAAAAACAACAGAAATCTTTCCTCAGCCTCTTAGCATAGAGTTATCACTGTCAGGCACTACAAAGGCTATGATGACTCAAGTATCCTTTGAGTCACTATAGTGGGCCGGATGCCCATGTCTTGGGTGTGAGCTGTATAACAAAATAACGACATGACAAATGCAAATCCTGCATAGCTTCCTGGTGTTATTATACCACCCTAATGCCCCAAACTGTCTATTAGCATAGAGGTTACCAAATGGAAGGGGTTTTGCTGTCAATAGGACATATAGGTAAATAATCCATTGGGTGTCCCCAGGGTAAAGGAAAAGCCTCGGCACAGAACATTAATTAGTGTCATGGACCGTCTTAGGAATGTAATGGGGTTACTGCTTGGAACAAATTCACATATGGGCCATAAATACCTTCACAAACAAACCATGTGCACGTCCACATTTGGTTGCACATATGCAAACGTACAGGTACTCACATAAGCAGATAAAATGAAAAGACAGCCATAGCATAAAAAAAAGAAAATAATCACAACTATCGAAGAAAGGGCATCTTGAGTAATTCATCTAATACCTATTTGGAATCCTGTCATTAAGGAATGTATTCATCAAAAGATTAGATTTGAACAGATGGAAGCATCTGCTTGGCAAAATGAATTTTCTAGTGAGGCAGAGAAAATCTCTCATATTCTTGCTTTTTCCAGTAGACGTTGGGCCTTGAGTAAGAAGAGTGCTTTTGTCAGTATTAGCAATGAGGCTTGTAAGCCCTCCAAGTAGTTTGTAGTAACAGCTGGGTCTGACATGGAGAGCATGTACAAGGGCAGCCAGGATGAAGAGAGGGAGGGGGCGGCCGAAAAAGAATCATAATAAAAAAAACAAACATATATAACGCTGGTCTTAATGAACACAGAGGGCACCTAATGCTAACACTGAGTTAAAGAGGAATGAGTTACAGCTGAAGGCAGAGGATGTGTTTTAAAGCATCATCCTCTTGGACTTTATTGACATCACACCTATAATTCTTTTTTACAAGCAAATTTAGGTGGTGCCACTTTCTCATTGGAGCCTAGGCCAAAATCTGCTTGTTAAACAATCCAATTAAAATGCATGAAATAAGTGATATTTAAAGCTATACTTCTATAAATGCTGTTGTCCACTATTCTTTAAATGAATACACACTCACACACTCTAATTTAAGAGACAGCGGCCACTAAAAGCTCAGTTTTTACACTAAAATTATATTTCATTATCCCATTTCAATAATGCTGATCCAACACATGGTAACCTCAAAGCTAGCGGCGTCATTATACAGGAAAACATGTCATCTATAATCTCAAAATACGTTCGCAGCACAATGGACGTGTTAAAGGCCGGACAGGGAGGGACGCTGTCACACATGCCCTCGATGATTCCTTCCAGCCATTCCCGCCTTCATACGTGTAATTAACGACAGATGCACATGGAAAATTAGCATATGTTTGGCACATTGGTGCTAATCGGTCATATATCTGTGCATATTAATGAAATATTTATCTACGTACACATATTTGGAAATTACATAAATATAGTGAGGAATAACAGTCTGTAATAATGTGTGCTAATTACGTGTTTGTCTTTGGATTCTTTTTTGTTTAGTCCACAATGCTTTGAAGACAAACAATAAAGAGGCCGATCCCACGTCACAGTGTAGATACATTACATGTGTTACCTTTGATTCAAGCTTTTTAGCTGTGTAGCCTCCACAGTCTGTGTTTTAGTGTTTGTTACCAACCTCAATGCTCACATGTTACACACATTTATCCCTCATTGCCACCCTGCTCATATGAAGCCAGTCATGCAAGCCAAACCACATCACCAGGTTATATCACACACACACACACACACACACACACACACACACACACACACACACACACACACACACACACACACACAGGATGATAAGCCCGTAAACATTGCATAGGCAGCACACATAATGCACACAGAGCTCACTGGTGAGGCAAGCTGCTCACCTCGCTCCACACTGAGCGCCTCACAGCCTGTAATAGTAGAGGCTTAGGTTTGGGTGGGGGAAGGGCAGAGGTGCACAGGTTTCTGATCAGACAAGAAAACTAGGCCAAGACCAACAATCCCTCTCCCTGAACAGCCCCGGCTCCCCAGTAAACGCCACAACTTTGTTACAGGGCTGTGACAATCACCAGTGAGTCTGCCATTAATGGTGGAGCGACGGAGTGATTTTGAGCCACAACACGTGTATTTTAGAGGCATAACAGCTTCTCATAGCCAGGCTATGATTCATGCTTCCTTGCCCCTTTGGAAGCTATCCTCCAATAAGAGTTAGAGGCTGGGGGTAGGAGCGGATAGATTGATAGTGTTGGCTGAGTGCCCATGCTCCTAGTCTATCTGTGCTGAAGGGGAGGAGACGGGGGAATCTATCTGTTGTGCTCTCTGTGCTCATGATAAACTGACTCTCGTCAAGCTTCTTCCCTCTATTACAGCTCGCCTGGCCGAAAACTCTCGCTGACTTCCAACATGTTAAACAACAATAAAAATGTGTGGAGAGCGGAGAGGGTGATTTAAATAGGGCATAATCCACAAGGTTACGTTGTACCCGCTTCCAGGGATATATAGCTGGAACCGAGGGATTGTTTGGAGGAGTGAGGACAGCATTATCTTCCTGAAGTATTCAAAACAGACAAACTTCAGAAAAAAGGGACACAAAGAACCCAGATTTCACTCCTTCAGAAATGGGACCATCATCAGCACAAAGTCTGTCTCCCTTATCCGGAATCTGTAATTCCCACAGAGCTCCACAGTGAGAAAGAAAATGAGTTTGAGGGATTGTCCATGACATTAATCCTCCCAAACACTACACTTCCACACAGGATCCAATACAGACAGACAAACACAAAGCAAATCAACAATCTATTTACAAAAGGAAAAACTAAATCAACAATCCCTTTGGCTTCTGTCTGCTCTCATTTGACAATGGCTTTCCTGCACGCTGCCTTCCTCTGTTCTTTCTGCTGATTTTTATGGGACCCCTCCCTGCCATCTTGGATTCCCATTATTGTGCAGTTGCATGGGTGCCCCTGCACTGCCACCCACGCTTCAGGTACAGGGAACAAAAAAAAAAAACACACACCAGATTCCTGTTTACAAAACTGGGCAATTGAGAAACCCACCGGCCGGCTGCACAGCTGAGTGAAAAAGAGCAGATATGAGGCTGCAGCGGTGGTTTGATCCGGAGCTGTTATTTGTTTTAGAGAGATGAATAGGAAGGTGAGAGGTACAAAGAAGCAGAGACTGAGAGTGACGCAGGCAGACGGAGATAGTGCCAAGTCGAGAGGAGTATTCCTACCAGAGTCCAAAATATATAAATAAATAAATCTCTGTCTCCAATCTGAAAATAATAGAGTAGTCATATATTGAGGGGGAGGTGTGCAAAAAGTCACATGATAACAATCAGATCAGAGGCTGAATTGACTCTAAATCAATTGAAGTAGGCATGTCAGGGCTGCCCAGGACAGGAGGGGGAAGAGAGGGGAGTGAAAGGGAGATAGATGTGAGCCCTGTGTGGGGGAGGGAAGCAGAAGAGATTGTTGATGTAGTGGGAGCGCTGCAACAACAATAACAGCAATGTGTGCACATGTGTGTGTGTGTGCGCGCACGTACGTGTGAGTGACAGAGTGAATGAGTTAGAGTGGAAGTGGGGATGTGTTATGGCTCACAAAAGTGATGAAATGACATCTCCTTTACCTCAGCACACAGCTGCTATGGCAGCAAAGAGCTCACTGTGGAGATATCTGACCTTCTATTTTCTCTGGTCAGAAGTGTCTGCCTGCCTGTCATCTTCCCCTCTAATTAGCAATATATACCCAGTTACTGCACTGTGTCCGTTACAAAGAGATTTCTGCTCATTGATTCTTATGTCATTAGTTTAATCTTATATTCATGGATGGTTGTTTGCTAAGCAGAAAATTGAAATAAAATCAATCTCCTGACTTGATATAAATGCATTTTAAAGGCTGATAGTTATACATGTATATTCCCCCTCAATGCATATGACCTGCATATGTATCATCAAGTAATTGTCTTAAAACCCTGAGCTATTAATTCTGATTACAGCTTCCAGATAAAAACAAATCTGATATGAAAACTTATGGATATTACAAAATGCGAATCGAAGCGTCTCTTTTTCGTTGTTTTCTCTATTTCTTTCATCTCTTTTTCTCCTCCCCTCCCCCTTTTTCTTTGTAGATTAGAATTCATTAGCAATCAAAGAGCCTCCAGAGAGCTCCAGCTCTTAATTACCTACTCATTTGCATTTTTGCATATTAATGACTGCAGGGTTTTGGTAGGGTTTTTGCCGCAGTGGTTTAAAGGCACCTCAGTCCTCTGTTCTCTGGGGAGGAGGAGAGATGGCCAGAGGCAAGGCTCCAAGCCTGTCCAATCCCCCTCTCCATCCTTCCTGATGGGAGCTGGACAGAGCGAGAGGAGGGGGGTGCTAGCTGAGGGCATATGGGACGGGTGGGGTGCGGTGGTGGTGGGGGATGACAGGGGTGCACAGGTTAAAGGTCAATGTCCCTTATCAACATAAGAAAGAACACTTCTTCTGTGCTGCCTAATTATTGTCATATTGAGCAGTTTAAGCACCTGATCTGAACAAAATATACCCTCAGAGAAACTGGAAATCTATACTGCAGAGATTGCTCACGTGGGTTTTATTGAGGACGGGAGCTAGTTTGGATGAAACTCATGTCCCACGGTGTGCAGAGGCAGGGGCATTTTATATCCCCAGAGAAAGGTGTGTACTGTCGAAAAATGAGGCTAGTGTGCGCGCGTGTCACTGTTTTCCTTTACATTACAGCCTGTCTCCAACTGTTCATTGTGAGGGCAGCGAGAGACTCATTTACCGTGAGCCTTAATTACAATGGCGTGTATGCACATGTGTACAAGCGAGCGAGATTATAAAACCACACCTTTTGCGCATAAGCATATAGACAAACATGTAAACAGAAACAGTTGCGGGCACATGCACACACACATGCACATGCACAGACTGAGGGAATAATACCACTAGAGACACCAGACAACAGCTCCAAGGCATCTCCCAGCCCCTGAAGTGCTGCTGTTCTTCTTATCCAATATGTTTTGACTGCAACAAAGATGTCTGAACATGGAAAATAACACCATAGCCCACTGTGTTTTTGAGATACCTTACAAACATAACAATTAATGACTAATGGGACATCTGGCCAACAGGTTCAGCAAGGCGGAATTAAACATCTCATTCTCTAATATATCACCCTGTGTGGATATGTATTACAATCAATGTTTAAAAGTTGTTTTATTTCAAGAAAAGTACAACATTTTCATAGAAATAATGAGCACGTGAATGTGCTGCACTCGTAATGATAACATACATAGAAGTAGTGATACGAGATGAAACACGCAAGACACATACGTGTCATGCTGCATCCCTGAAAGCACACTGCTCAAGGAGTGGGCTTAAGTCGACTTAACTGCTATTAGTGGAGCATTATAAAATGTGTGTGTGTGTGCAGCCAGGGCCCGAGGACTGCAGCAATGTGTGGGCTGTTGGGGTGGGGTTAATGAGCTGTTCTATGACCTCTGTCACCCCACAGGATCGCCTCAGGGAGACAGACGGGGAAAAACAAGAAGACAGGGTGACAACGAGCCAGTGGTTGCAGTCTGCCGCTGGACTTCTGGGACAGATTTAAAATAGTACTGGTGGCTTCACTTCCACAGATATATGCTAGCACAAAGCTTTAGCCCCTGAGTGAGTAAATGTCCTTTGGTACCACACCACTACACTGCAATGTTCTTGATGTATGTCAGCCCAGTTTGTACTGTACTGTGGTAATGCGATATTTGTATTACGTGGTTTGAATGCAAGTATGGCTGCATGTGTGTCCACAATGATGCACCAGAGTGAGTGAGTGAGTGAAAAAATTAATGCAAGAAAAAAAGAGAGAGACACAGAAGTGATGTGAGGCAGCACTTGATGATCACTGCAAACGATCATAAGAGTGATAATACTGCCACCTTCTGGTTGATGTAGAGAACTGACTTGTTCTTACTGAGCATTGCGTTCAGCACATGAACACAAATGGTTGTCAGTCCTTGTAAAGTCAATGCTTCTGTGTAATGACAACACAACCACATGTCAACATGTTAAGATGTTACATTAGTTTAGAAAAAGGGACAAAATTATCAACACAACACTTTGCAACCATTGTTTTTAATAGAAAGATTTTATATTCTTTAAACCAGACAACCAGATGCCAGACATTTTTGGATATATTAAAAAAAGAAGAACAGAAAACAAAAATGACACAAAAATGGAATTATATGGTTTAGACTGTGTGGATTTAGTGGTCTCATATACAATTTTTTTCGTCACCAAGAAAGTGCAAATTCTCAAAAAAAAGAGAAACAAACAAAATAAATCACACATATTTTCCCCCTGCAGCTATCAACAGATATGGACCGACAGACTGCGATGCTGAAAAAAATAAAACTAACTTTGTGATGAGAAAAGGGATTATTTAAAAAGTAAATCCACACTGAATCACGTCAGAGAGAAAACGGCTGCTGTTGAAAAGCTGGATGATCCTTTACTTTCCTACCAAACTCGTGCCAATTAGTGAATTCACAGCAGGTATTCTGCTTCTTTTTTGATGCACTGGTTGGGATACAGAGAGAGGGAGGTGGTCAGATGTCCAGCAGAGCAACAGTTTCTGCTTCATGTGACTCTGTGCGCATTTACAGTTGAACCTCCAGATATGAGAACTGGGACGTGTTCCACCATCTTAACATGTACATCAGAAAGAAAAAAAAACCTCTGTAAAAATTATCATAATCATCACAGTTACAAATCAACCTATTATAAATAGTAGCCTATTTCTGTCTCTCCCAAGTTAAACCATTTACTGAACTATAGATTTATCGAACGTTTATTATGATCAATATTATTCTTCCCACTCTACTGCAACAATCTTGATTTGACATAGATGTTAAGGCCAAAAAACACATTTTCTGTTCTGATTTGCAAAAGTCCATGATGGTCATTTGGCCATTTCATCCATTTCATGTTCATGTAAGTCCCACATGGATACCAGATCCAGCCTTTAACTGCACAGAGAGGGCGTTATTGCAGACAAAGAGATTCTGCAGTGGATACAACACTGCATGTTTAACATTCAGCACAGCTAGCCTTCTCAGAAAGCTTTGCAACTCTTATACAGGTTTCTTTTCAAGAAAAGGAGTCTCCCAAAATGAGCTTGAATGACCTTTACCCCCGGACAAGATCTGAGATAGTGAGCAGAGAGCAGGTATGGGGGCAGATCCATCGCCCCCCCCCCAACACCACCATTGTGTGACTATGCAACAGCTGCATATGGTGGTCTAACAGAGATGTGTTTGTTTATGTTCAGATGAGGTGGCAGCTCAAACCACCTTCAATCCAGATAGAAAATGTTCAAGTTTTTTTCTTTTTTTTTTTCCATAATCATATTATTATTTTTTGCATTTAAATAATCATCTGCACTGAGAAGACAAAACAAACAAACAAATAAACAACAGGATCAACAATATAATAACAATAGTGATAACCTTAAAATAAAAGCACACAAAATTCAGGATGGCCTTTCGCAAAGTGCTTTTTGTTACAATCGCAGAAGCTGAAAAAAGGCAGTTGGATAGCAGTACGCCGAGGGCCTTTTGAACTGTCTGTCAGTCTCGTAGTAGTGGGATAGTGAGCACAGACAGACGGACTGAAACAGCCGACTGTCGTCTCCAGCTCTCATCCTTTCCACCTGCCAAGATCACCAAATATATGATGATCAATAGTATGAAGTAATGGAATGTATCTTAAAAATTGGTTTAAGGTGACTGAAAACTGAAACTGCAGTCTTCCTCCAGACATTATCCAATCCCCTTCCCCTCCCGCTGATTCCCCTGCTGAGGGGGTTTGATCTTTGATTGAAGGCCAGTCGGCAGCAGAGATGGAGACTCCGAGTCCACAGAGAGGAAGAGCGATGGGAGAAGAAAGTGAGAGAACATACAACGCTCTGCATCTGTGCTTTTCCAAACCCAACTCCTCTCAGAAAAACTTTTACGGTCGGACTTTTAAGACTGAATCTCCAGCAGCTTCCTTCCCTCCAACAAACCCTGGATCTATATATCTTTATATATATATATTTAACTTTAATAGATTATCAATGAGGGACGTGTTCCGCTGTTAATCTTTTTGGGAAGGATTATGTTCAATATTGGTATGAAGAAGAAAGGCAAAGACGGAGAGGGGGGGTGATGAGACAACCACAAACTGAGCGGACACCGATGCATAGCAGTGTATTTTCCACCTGAGAAGAACTTACATATAGACAAAAGAGATCAGCAACATTCTCCTTGTTGCAGTTCTCCAATGTGGTGACCTCCTATTGCAATTCACATCACACTGTGGCCATGCAATTCCTACCAGCTTAGAGGAGCAACGCTGAACCATAGCTCAATAAATAGTCGATCACCTGGGCTTTCCAACCTCATCCCTGAAAACAACATCCAGCCTTCCCCTACCACCCGTATTAAATCCTCCTCCTCCCTGTACGCTAAACCTCCGAATCCCTCCAGACTGAGAGAGACTCCAAGTGCAAACTGTCCCCACTTGGCTGAGAGCAGCCAACAGACAGCAGCCAGCCTCTGAAGGACCCAGGGCTGTCTGTGTAAGTGCCAGAGCCACGCTGCGCATGGGGCCGTACTGCATATGCTGCACTCAGCTTGGTGTGCATGGAGAGCCTGACGGAAAACACAGAGAAATCAGGTGTTGCGGCAGAATGATGAAGCAAAGCTAACAAGTCCCACTTCTGCCGTCATTGCAGATCGCTGTAATAACAGTCATCCTGTCCAGCTTCAGCTTGATTATTTACAGTTATCATTGTTATCACATCATTGTTGGTCGTCTTTGTTTTATGGCCTTCTCAGATAGATTCACCAAAAGTCTTTGATAGCAACAAAGAAAAAAAAACATGAAGGTCAAATTGAAATCACCTCTGAGACTGTGGCAGTGACCTTGGTCTGGGGCTGAGGCTGGGGACTCACCAGTTCTGGAGCCATAGATGCTGATGGAGACGCAGCTCTGATCTAGTGACTACGACTTTGTTATTAATAAATTCAAATTCAAATGACAAAATGATCAATTTCAGAACCAATCCAATCAGCTTTTAAACTTTTGGTCCTAAGTTATGGGCAGAAAACAAAGATCAAGGTGAACAGAAAAGGAGAGGGTGCGAGTTTTATCGGCCCCTGCCCAGATAAGGCCCCTGGTGGGAGCGAGCCTCAGCCCCACACTGCACAATACCACTGTGTGGTAAACAAGGAAAACAAAAAAAAAAAGCTTAGTGCTGCTCAGGCAAGGCAACAAAGTCCCAGTCTGCTTCAATTAGAGAACATTAGACTTCAATTCAACCTTTTCAAAAAATGAAATCATCCATTTTAGTGATGATCAAATTAACAGTGTTTAACAATAGTTGTAATCATCATTATGTCATTTCACTGAACATAAAACAAATAAAAATCCCATCTCTTAAGTTGAAAACAAGTTGGAATCAATATCTCGCCACACGCTACATCTCAGCCATCAGATCAGGAGCAACTCAAATGTTTTAAATGTTTTCGAGAGGCTTTGCTACTGTTTAAGTGCCTAAATGTTTTTTATTTGGAATATATTTAAATACAAAGAGCAAATATGATTTTCTGTTTTCCCATCATTTCTAGTTTCCATCAGAAGCTACATCCAGAATCTCTTTTCAAGAGACTTCAGATTCAACAATAAAACTCTTTTAATCCAACATTAGATTGGTAGCTTTAAAACGTACAATGACTTGAATGCAAGCCATGTTTTCCTTTGGTATTTGTAGTTGTTGGACGTCTGTGTACTTCTTTAATATACTGTACATGATTATTTCTACGGAGGGGGTTGGATGGACTTTTTTACGAGACCATTGAGTGAGTTCACCACGCAGCTCCGTGCTCATGGAAACTCGCAGGCCTCTCTGAGGTCTCCTGCCCTTCTCCCATAAGCAGGACAAGGACATTTAACATTAGTGCAAACTTTTGCTCTCTCAGCTAAAGCACCATTTCCAGTGCTATCAGGCTTTATATCCATAACCCCACCCATGCACCCATTTACCCCACCCTCCTGGCACAGCAACAAAAAACCTCTTCCCACCCCCCATACACACACTCACACACTCAAACACATACGCCCACGCAGTTACATGCACAGCCATGTAAAATTGTTAGAAAAAAACAGCTGTAGCACAACACGTTACTTTAAGAAAAAACGAGTGTAGACAGAAACAAACTATACATCCTTAAGCCTCTGATTCTATCGTCCACATACAAAGAGCGAGGGAAAGTGAACTCAAGTAAATGTCTGCATGATTCCACACACATTTCTGCATATGCATCCAAGAAGAGGGCATCTGTGTGTGGCTAAGTCAGGGGAGGCCCAGTCTGAATAAATTATAGACATACTTTCAATATTTCTAGTCTATAGAGACTAAGATCGAGGGCAAAAAGCTTTGGTTAATCAACAAACAACATAAGACATTTGGGGCAAATATGAAGGTCCAACAGAACATGTGTTTAAGATGGCTCACAGGTCTCAACAGGTAAAAAAAATCTGCCACATCAAATGGTTTTAAGGAGTGCATGGCGAGTACCACTATACATGAAGATCACAAAGCAGGTCGATTTACCCAGGTTGCATTGGTCTGCCTGTAGGAGCCAAACTGTGCAATAATAAACCCTGTCTTTGTCATAACAGAGAAGCAAAAATAGAAACTCAAACTGCGAAGACCTCGCCAACCTCTGACAATGACCAACAAGAGTAAACGAAGAGTTGTGCAAATGTGCACCGAGGGAGCTGTGAAGTAAACAAGCAACACTGTCCAATGAGTTGTTTTACAATATGGTCTTTTTTTTGCTTGTGTGGTACCGTGGACCTATTATCACTGTGGTTCCTCGGAGAACATGTGTAGTTATGAGAGGAGCTGGTGAACAGATGGGGTAGACACGAAGTTTGTTTATCCAAGCTTGTCCTGAGACCCTCCAGCCTGCCAGCCAGCATTGCATGCTTGTGCACACGCACACGCGCACGCACACACACACACACACACACACAGACACACACAGCGTACACTTTCTTTTTCGTCTCCCTCATCCTTCCATCCCCCTTTCTTAACATTAAGACATAAAAACCACTCACTAGATTTCTTTTTTGACAACTAACTTCAAGTGCAATCAGTCACATGGATTAATTTAGTCATTTGTAAAGTCACAACACTCAACATGTTTGTAGCTGAAACCTGTCTGGCTTCTTTTTCTGAGATCTGATTTAGCATAATTAAGGTTTACATTTTTTTCGTTTTCTTGGCAGCTTGTCATCAAAAACTGAAAAGAACCAGCAAAGGAGCTTGACTTCAACCCCATGGGCAGAAGAAAGGACATATCTCATTTGCAACTGGTTTGTTTCTGAAGTACCCGTTTTGTTGACAAAAGTGCCCTCCTCAGGAACAAAGTGCATTCATAACCTGCCTCTTTCCAATTAAGGTGCAAAAGGGGACTGGTAGTTGAACTACAGCACGACTATTTAAGTTATAGGGGGAGGCTCGAAACCCATATGCGTGATCTCCTCTATATTCAAAGGCTCAGTGTGCTGGCTTTGGAAATAATGTTGTGTTTGGAGAACAAAAACACAGCTAGAGATTTAAAAATGGACAAATCCAGATGTAGGGAGTCACTGACAATATCTAACTGATATGTCAGCTCTGGTGTTTTCCCATTCTCTACAGGATACCTGCACTCAGCAAGTGTGTGTGTGTGTGTGTGTGTGTGTGTGTGTGTGTGTGTGAGGCAGAGAAAGTGCATTGGGGCTGGCAGCTCAGGGTGCATGTTTGAACAGGCTGTGGCTGACTCACACAGTGATGATGTGGCCAGAGGGACCCTGGCTGCCACGCACACACACATGCACACAAACACACGAACATGTAAACACACTCGCACACTAAACTGCCAGTACCAGGCGTCCTACCCACAGCAACACCAGACTCTAATATAATAATATCCCCTCCAGGCTGGTTCGGGGGCATTAGAGGACTACAGAGGGAGCGCGAGGGAGAGAAAAGGCCTGATTTGATCCCCTCCTGCCTGGAAACGTGGCTGAGCTGGGGGAGATTATTTTTTGGAATGCAACAGACATTGTGAGATCCCCCTCCCCTTCCCTTCCCTTGTTCCCCTCCCCCCACCAACCAGCTGCAGCTGCGCTCCTATTTGGCCTCCCAACTTGGACAGGTATTTATTGCTCTCTTCATCATACAGGTTGCCTCACGGTTTTGTGGTCCCCAGGGCAAAAGAATTGGAATAAGCATGATACATAAACCTGCTCTCGCTCCTTCCCCGACACCAGCCCACTTCCTTTAAATATACCTCTCTCTCTTTCTCTCGCTCGGTTGGATATCTTTAGTAAAGCTGTGCAAACATAGAAAAAAAAAGGTGCTCATCTATCTCTTCTTCTTCGTATTCTTTGTCACTCTCTCACTTGGGCTCCCTGCCATTTCTTTTAACCTGCGGTTGGTTAAATGCTACCCGCGCCTTGTCACACAAGGACAGATTCCGAAAAACTGCAGTTAAGCACATTCATTCGATCGACCTCCTCATCCTTTGGGCAGGAACTATACATGTCAAGTGATTAGGACAAATGGGTGACTTATGTTTTTTTTGTTTCATCAAACATTCATACAGTTTTTTTTCCGTTCACCCGCAAGCTTCACTCTTTGAGAAATATGACATCAAGCCTAAGAGGAAAAAACCCGATTGGTAAGTACACCTCAGCATTAAGAAAGGACAATGTCATATTTACCACCTGCTGTATATACATGTATACAATTATAAAGTGTCAAGTACCCGAAGCAGTCAACAAAAAGGAACGACAAAAAAAAAAATTAAGACAAAATCAAAAGGGAAAACAGAAATGCTGAAATTGCAGAATTGTGAGGAATAAGAGGCCATGTAGTCAAGCCAACAGACACATTGACAATGGTAGTGCTTTTAAAACACAATCCCCCCACCCCTCATTTTCCCTAGTCCTGCAATTGACGAGTCCCCATTAACGTGGATTCGACTCAAGGTGAATTTGTTTTTCAATCAGACAAACCTTAGATTCTTAAAATGCATTTCATAGAGTAAGTAACACTTCAATCAAACCCTCGTCTGAGTCTTTCTGGAACATTTAGAGAGAGAAAACTGTTGCATCAAAACTGTGGTGAGTTTTCCTTGCATATGCCATATTGTGGCAATGTTGTTTCTATGGTAACTGTACATTTCAGACCTGCAAAAGAATAGAAAAAGAGTTGTTTTCACCGGGAGGATTTGTCCTCGCTTCACCCGTACAGCAGCCAGAAGGTGCTTGACAGACACCTTGCTTAGAGCTTGAAGGCTGTGAGGACAAAACCAATAAAAATCTAAATCAACTGCATAGTTGTTCAGAGTTTCTTCGTATCTATTATACATTTGCCTAAGCCCATATGCCAATGTATAAAACCCCTAATATTATAAAGAAGGAAATGGCCCAGAAAGTGGACGTCATGGGTGTATGATGTGAAGCGTTCTTTGCTCTTTAACAGATACACGGACTCAAGTGCTTGCAAGTCTACTCTTTTCTAAAGTAAAAGGAGAAAGAAATATAAAGATTAGATTTTTGTGACACCCTGATTTGGTTTATAGAGGAATAGTTAGTTGTTAAATTGTTTTTTTTTAAGTCTCTCTTTGCGTCTTTTTTCTCCTCTGTTCACTGGCCTGTCTCACAGGCAGTGCAGAGTGACTATGGTATCCAGCAGTGTCCTTGATGCCCCTGCAGTCTCAGGGCCCAGCCTCCCCAGCCAACTCCTGCAGCTGAGGACTGTGTGCATGAGCTCCAGCTACCCCCCCCATCTCCGCCGCTGAGGTTGCCTCTGAACGCCGTCGTCCCCTGATGGTACGAGGCGCAGGCCCTGTGTCGGAGCCGGGGCTCAGCAGACCCAACGGGGACTCAAGGTGCCCTGGCTCCCTCATCCGAGGCTTTCGACCTCGACGAGAGGGGATGCCGTTGCAGCCGTCCTTCTTGAGGTGGCGGTGCAGGTGATCGGAGCGCACAAAAGTCTTAAAGCAGCTTGAGCACTGATAGGGGCGCAGGCCTGTGTGTACACGCATGTGGTTCTTCAGGTCGTAGTTGTGAGCAAAGGCGGCTCCACATTGCGTACACAGGTAAGGCTTCTCTCCTGTATGCTTCCTCATATGAACCTTGAGCTTGTCCTGCCTGAGAGGGAGACAAATAAACAAAATCAGAATCCGGATCAGAACACAGAGTTTAAAATGGTTTAATGAACTAGAGGATTGGCTCACAACAAATTAAAATCACTCAGGACACAAAGCTGGCTTCAAGTTTTCATTTCAGTGTCAGTAATTAACCAGGCTTCAAGTCATATCATGTAAATAAATACATATAGATCACTCAATATAGATTATTAATTTTCACATGTACCTGCAGTCATCTTAATATACTGTGGGTGGTTTTATGTTCTCAATAGGTATTTGTGATCCAATAGATTTCTGCAAGGGGCAGCCTGACCAATTAAGGCTACATCTATATAAATATTTTTTAAAGTCTCCATCCTGATGAGCGATTTAGCTTCATATTAGAAATAATCTCTGTCCATATCAACAGACCATTCACATACACTGAGCATTTGTTGCTGGTGTTACCAGGAAGCAGATTGTCTACTCTACAGTTGGTTACTTAGTTACAAGAAATAATATTAAACAAGAAATAGCAACGATGCAAAGTAAGAGCAGGGTTTTTGCTTTCTCGATGAGTTGGAACTGTTACTGACAGTAAGTGTTAGCAATATTTTGCATTAGTAGTCATTTCCAAACATCTCAGTTTTTTGCATGTATTTACTACAATGCTCCCTGGAGATTTCAAAGTAAAAGGTTACCAGCCATGTTTCCAAACTTCCCTGCATTAGTGAGTAGTGTAGACAGCAGTCGTAAACAATGCAACAGTGATGCCATTTGAAACTATAATAGACAATGAACATTTGACTGTCCTCTACAGCTGAACGTAGCTTGACAAAGCACTGAAATATATAAAGTGGGGTCCAAAGGCCTCCTGCTGCCACTTGAATGTAGTAACTTTTTAGTTGTACCGCCACAAGCCATATTTTGGTTGAATTTTGAATAAGAATTTTGTGTCACTCAAATCAAATTGCTGATATGAAATAATTACATTCCAATAATTTATGAGTTCTACAACAATTACACAAAGACCAAACAATGACTTGGCTGCTCTAAATCTAACGTCAGTCACCTCATTACTTCCTGAAACAATTTTTACTTTGCCCTGATAGAATGTCCACTAAACTTTATCAGGCTGCCTTGGTCTTTATCTGACTCTTGTCCCTCCCTCCCCCCTTTAGCCCTTACTATCTCTCTAGCTCCCGAGCTCTTAAATCGTCTAACCCTTCTGCATCCAGGGCAGAGGGCTTCTAAATAAACAAGCGTGGATACAACAACTCCATTTGAACATACAACGACACACAAATACACTGTCCATGTAATTGGATTAGCTGTCATACAAGCAAGCAAACAAACCCACTGCACCCTTTGAGGTCGACAACAAACCATGTCCCAAATATAGAAATTAACAAAGAAATTTGTATATAGGTAAAGAGGAACACACACACACACACACACACACACACACACACACGAGCCTTGGAACAAAGTGGCACACTGACAGAGGTGAATTATTTAAAGGACAGGAGTGATTTATTACCATGCGAGGCACACTCTTAACCCTGATCAAACAGGATTAAGATTACAATACCCCCTTCCCAGTGCCGGTCGAATTTAGCTTGAAGGCAAATTCAGACTGGTCTTCCCTACCCGTCATGCCAGCTGAGGTTCTGGGTATTACTAGCCCACTGCATTTATTTCTAGCACGAGTCTTCTGATTATTTCATTACAAGAATGATTTCAAGGAAAAGACACGTGTACTGAATTCGGGGAAACCAAGTGGAAGTCCAGTTCCTTAGACTGGCCACATTTATCTGAGCGGCACATGGCAGCTTTCATTAGAGAGGTAAAGGAGTGACAGAGAGAGAGCGCGAGAGAGCGAGAGCGCGAGAGAGAGAGAGAGAGAGAGAGAGAGAGAGAGAGAGAGAGAGAGAGAGAGAGAGAGAGAGAGAGAGAGAGAGAGAGAGAGGAGGGGGTGGTGTAACTACTCTGCCATGGGCAATAATCAACATAACCAGAGATCAAAAGTTCAAATTACTGCATTGGAGCACATAACCGTAGCACCACTAAGGGCCTGTGATCCCCCTCTGTATCAGAGCACAGCACTTTATAGCAACCATCCACTAGATAACTACGATGGCACAGCCTTCTTTTATAGGACCCCTATGCTGAAATTCCAGGACTTTGCTATGAAGGCTGTCATCATAAAACAGACCTTTATAACCACCTGACCCCCTCTCAGAGCTGGGATATGCTGCACGCCATTCGGATTAGCATTTAGCTACAATGTGACATTGTAATAACACCTGGGTAGGACTCAAGTCAGTCCACAGTCAAGGTAAACATTTAGATTTACAAACCACGTTGCCTCCTTAATACGAAGCTAAGTTGGTTAATGCTAATACTCCTGCTCTTGGCTTTGTGGCGTTTCCCCACTGCTGGGCAGTTTGTCTATGGTGCCAAGTCCAAGACTATTAGTACATGTGACATCGGGCAGTCACTTCCTTAATTAGGCTTACCTGGTAAAGCGCACTTTGCAGATGGCGCATTCATAGGGTTTCTCTCCCGTGTGCGTTCGGATATGGCGGGGTAGCTTGCCTGCTCCTTGAATGACCTTGGAGCATATGGGGCACTTCTGGAAGGCCTTAGAGCGCATCTTCCTCTCTCCTCCACCTCCTCCACCCCCGCCGCCTCTCTCTCCAACAACCCTCTCTCCTACTACTCTGTCTTGGCCAGTACTGCCCCGTGATAACCAGAGTGGCGGCACACCATGTGTCACAGCAGCAGAAGATGTATCATCATGCTGTGTGCTGTTAAAATAATTCAAGTAAAATTCCATGTCTGGGTCGTCCCCATCTCCTAGGTCCTCCCCGGTCGTTGCGCGCTCCTTTTGCCTCTCGATGGAGTCCATCATCTGCTGCAGGAGGGCACTGGCTGAACCTCTCTCCCTCGCCATCGCCTCCCTACCACTGTCCTCCACTTCGGTCTCCTGCCCCAGCCTTGAGTCAGGTGGGAGGTACAAGTGCCCATTCTGGGATGGGGGGTAGTAAGACGACCCCAGGCTCGCTCCATTCCCCTCTACTGCCTCCCCGTCCTCATCTTCCTCGTCATCCTCATCCTCTTCTTCTGGCTCCTGCGTTGGGGCCTGGGCCAATGCGAGTGCCAGGGGGGAGAAGTACTCACCAGGGCCACCAGGAGCCCCGTTGCTGGGGCCATTGCCGTGGTTAAAGTGCAGGTGTGTAGGCTGGTCCCTGAGCTCTGGCGTGCTGCAGCTGCTGCTCCAGGGGGCCCCTCTCTGGAAGTACTCCAGGTACTCCCGGGCCCGCACCCGGTTCCCCTGCTCCTTGCCCCCTCTGCCCTTTCCCTCCTTATTTTCATCTTCATCTCGTTGCTCATTGCCCGCCTAGTGAGAGACAATGGGAAACAAAGAAAGTGAGCGAGAGAAAAATGTAAGTTCATATAATTGTGTGCAAGGAAAAGAGACAAAAGTACAATAGCAAAGCACAGTAGTTAAAAAGTAAAACATTAACAAAACAGGAAAGACCTACATTTACAAATGTAATGACTGTCAGCATGAGCAGATCACATGTACACGCACAGGCTAAGTATGCTTGTGGGTACATGCATTTTCAGTCAGAAAATAAAAACTAATTGGCTAAGCAATTTAACAACTTTTACAAAGTGTTACTGTTGAAGTGTTTTTGGCTTTTTAATCAAAGTAAACTTGTGCTAAATGTTGCATTAGAAAATTGGAAATATGTGGCCACAAACTGCAATGTTACAAGTTGGGATTACGTAAAGCAGTAAGTATTCAGACACAACATACCGCAGCTATACTTGATCATGTACAAGTGGAGCTGCTGTATGCTGTGTCTCTAGTCTGTGAAAGCACATGCTGTCCTTCCACACAAACTATTGGCTCAGAATGAGTAAGTGTTGAACTAACCACAGGTCTGTGGGCGTGTGTTGGGCATAGTGAGGGAGACTGATAAAGGCTGTGATGAAAGTTTGACTTTGCTGACTATTTAATGAAGGGATTTATTGATGACCAGACAACCCATTCTATAAGTGGCTAAAGCAAGCTATTCAACACTTGCTTTTTGAGTTACCAACTCACAAAGGCAGAGCAGTTAACTGTAATTTCAAAAATGTTCAACACATGTCACTTCTAGTTCAATAATGATCTTGTACCGGCGGGGAGAGCACTTTGGTGTCCAGCAGGTGAGTACAGACGTCCTGGACAGGTGAGATCTCCAGGAGGCGAGCAGCGGCAAGGATGTCCGCCACACTGCTGTGGCTGACTGTCAATGTGGCTGTGTAGGCAAAGTCCAGCAACGCTCCCAGAGCCTCCGCTGGCACAAAGTCGATGTTGTAGATGTTCTGTTGGTCGGCAGCGGCACCTGAAGTGAAGAGCTTGTGGAAGTATGAGCTGCAGGAGGCCAGGACGGAGCGGTGAGCAGGAAACTCCTGGTCCTGAGTGACCAGGAGCACGTCGCACAGCAGGCCGCTGAGCCGCTGCTTGTTCAGGCTGCCCAGGATGTCGGCGCTGTGCTCGGGGAAAGGGATCCCCACGGGGCCTTCCTCCGCCTCTCCCGGCCCTCCTCGCCCTCCTCCGCCCCCGCCGCTTGCTGTCCCCCTGAGCTGCCTTCCGCCCCTCCCACCAGCTCCTGACGACATCTTCCACCAGCCTGCCGCCGAGCCGCCTAGCACAGCCCCCACCCGTGTATCCGTCCTGCCGTCTGTGCGTCTGCCTGTCTGAGGTGGGAAATAGTTTGGATAGAGGGATTGGATGGCGGAGAAAGAGAAAAAGAAAGGAAAACTTTTTTAGAATCACATCATGACATTATGTGGATATGGGTCTTTTCACAGCAGACATTTTGACATGTGACAGTAGGACAGGTACAGGTGCTCATGATGACATTAATAATGTTCTATTCAATAGTCACAGTTATTAATGTCATTATTTACCCCTGTGCTTTTCCTACTATCACATGTCAAAATGTCTGCAGCAGAGAGACAGAGGAACATTGATTAATTTATTCCCCATAATGACAAATCTACACCAAAATGCTTCAAACTCAACATACTAGTACACACATGATCTCTATACACAGATTCTGCATGTGAAATTAAAGAATCTGTAGATGAGGGACAACATTTTGGGGCTGAAAGACTTCTGGTTTTCCTTTTTAAGTTTGACCAATCACATTTGAGCAGGCTTTGGTTGCCTGCAGGTAAATAGTCCGCGTGGTGGTGCACCTCTTTTGGTGCAACACATTGACCGAAATGCATCGGGTATCGTTTTTTTTTTTTTATCTGCATTCATTTGCAGATAGGGGTGAAAAAAGATTAGCTAAAATGTCATCTGGACCTAAAACTCAGAGAAAGAGTATGGCTGTTTGTGTCTTGTGTGGAGAAATGTTCGACTTGTTGGACTGGAAACATTGTACAGCAAACAGAAGACAGAGTCTTGGCCCGGATATCCACTGTCAACAACAGAAGCCCCAAAATATTGGCCGTTGCCCCCCCGAAGGCAACGTCATCAGACGAAATCAAATCTGCTCCAATTCTTGAAAATTAAAAATTTAAGAATAAGAAGAGCTTAGTTCCTAACAGTTCACAACATACAGGGAGTCTGCAATGTAAACACAAGTACACTCTACTACAAAGTTGGGTCATATAAGGTTATGTAGCAATTAGCACGGGTTTGGCAATTAGCATGTTTATAGACTATGAGACATCTGTCAGTCTGCAACAACACTGAGACACAGCATGAACTAGTTGAAACTAAACGTAAACACTATAGACCTCTTACACAGCAGCCATTGTGACAGGAAATAGGAGGTAAACACAGGTGTTCCTAATGACATTAAGGGGGTTCTGTTCTATTTAGGTACAGAGCGTTAATGTGCTTACAATGGTGACACAATTCAATTACAATTCACATTTGTGTGTTTACAAGTCTTAAAGTAAACTGTGCACTGACTTGTACAGTCTCTGCATTAAACCCAAGATGATTCTTTATACATTCATATCTTAGCAATATCTTAGCTTCTGTGATAATGTGTTTTTATATCTATGCCACCAATATCAACAGTCTCACTGTGATGTGTTTTTATACACACAAAAAAGTAATTATTAAAGTTAGGTGGGCCTGATCTAAACTACACAGTGAATGCTTTACATTTGCCACATATGTTGAATGATGGATAAATCTGTTTTGAAAGCAGTATGCTTTAAATATATTAAAGCATCCCAGACCGACAATATAAACATTTCACTCCCTTTTGCTGGACCCAAAAGCCCTGAGTGAGTATCAATCTGCTTACAATTGATTTAAAGCAAATCTACTGGCACAACAGGCTGTTTACACATTGAGTACAAAATTGTACAACACCAAAAGTGTGAAAATGTGCAATCATTTAGTTTCTAATGGCACGGAATAAAGTGTGGAATATGGCCAGACTTGTTACCGGTTACAGTAGAGTGTGTGAATAACTTAGTGAAGATGGTTATGTTTATGTGTGTGTGTGCAGGTGGCTGGGTGCATGTTTCCTTACATGCCTACTTCTATAGGTGTGTGTGCATGCACCCGTGCAAGGAAGCAAGTAAGAGGTCGTGGAGGACAGATAGGCAGAGGGCAGTGGGGATCAGAGTGCATGCTGGGAGCTGGGCTGTGCAGCTTGTGCACTCTGTTAGTGGAGAGCCAGGGAGGGACGAGAGGGAGGTGGAGGAAAAGGGGGGAGGGAGCGGGTGAGGGAGGGGGGCTGCCAGAGCAGACCCTGTGGAAAAACTCCATGGGAGGAGGAAGAGGACACGCAACAAGCTGCGAGGGAACAGTATTAAAAAGGGAGGTTGTCAATCCGGTCTGAGCTGGTTACCCCACCCTGTACTGTGTGCCAAGTTTCAGGAAAGGCTGTCCCCTCGCTCACGTGTGGGGGGAGATTAAAATCATCGACTGAAGCCTGCGCAGTCGGAGGGGAGTTTGGCCATCCTCGATTTCTCTATTAACACACTCACACACAGGCAAATACCGTGGCATCACAGAGACATCAAGAATGCACGAAGTTCACATACACGCAACTCAACACATATAGGCCACCCCCCCCTCCAACCCTCCCCCCTTCTCCATCTGCCAGGAAGGCCCAGCGGGGGGTGAGGTTAAGGGTGGAGTTGAGGATGGTGGTGATTGAGGATGCATTCAGTTTGCGGCTCTGTACATGAGCAGGTCATTCAAATGACATTCCTTCAGACCAGCCCTCCTGGTATGTTTGTGCACTACACCAGGCAATCAAACCTGCTCAACCTGGCTGCCCGTCCTCTTCCACACTGGCTCACCTGCGTTCACCTCTCCTTTTCTCTCCACTGTTATGTTATGTTCTCCACTGTTAAAAGCGACGCCTATCTATCTCCACACCTTGAGATCTGGCAACATTTTTGTTGGGTAAAGACCTCTGAGAGGCCGGCCAGTGCAAAGAGCTGACGTTTGTTCCAACTTATCATGATCACCTAAATGGGTCAATAATTATTTTTAATTTAGGCAAAGCTTCAAAATGGCAACAGGATCATTCAACTAAAAGTTTGAACATTCAAATAAAGCAGGCAATATCTAAAACTACTTTTTTGTTTGACTAAGGGTAAAAAAACATCTCTTGCTCCTCACTGTACGTCTCCCTTAATTCAATTCTATTTTGATGGGAAGCTGACCACAAAGTCACTGCAACCACTTCCAATGTCTTTCATAGAGCTCAGATGAAAAAGGAGAGTCAGACATGGCATGAGCACATTTCATTATCCAACTCCTCATCTGAATATGCTGAGAGAGGGGAGGGCAAAAAGACAAAGAGGTACGACACCGGGGGGAGAGAGAGCTGAGTGCATTGGAGATGGTAGAAAGAGCGAGAGAAAGGGCAACCGCACGGCTGTCGGTCACGTCCTTCACAGGTGGAAACAGATCTCTGAGCCCATCCAGACCCGAGCCAACCTCCTCTTCACACACAGACACAGACACACAGACACACACACACACACACACACACACACACACACACACACACACACACACACACACACACACACACACACACACACACACACACACACACACACACACACACACACACACACACACACACACACACACACACACACACACACCACCTGCACCAGACCGGGCATTGTTGCAAGCTTGTGTTTTGCGTTATCCCTAGGACATACACAGCTGACCCTGGGTCACGGCTTTGTGAGGTAAAGACGCTGAGCAGAGAGGAGATAAAACACACACACACACACACACACACACACACACACACACACACACACACACACACACACACACACACACACACACACACACACACACACACACACACACACACACACACGTACACAAACTTGATTCAGTGCCAACAAAGCATGGAGGGACTGCTCTGTATGCAGGAGTCACCTGTCCCCAAATAACCCACAAAGAGCGCTAAGAAAGAGGAAACAGTGCCACAAACCTGATCCTGACACCTCCTCATGGCTTGAAACATTCCTTATCACTAATTCATGCCTATGGGTGACAAGGCCCGCAGCCCAGCACAAGGCAGCGCAGTAACTGTCTGTTTCCCTGCACGCGCTCCACTTTCAGGGAAGGGCCTTCTCTCAATGACCGGTCCTCGAGCACCCACGCCTGCTTTGCAAGTCAAACAGCCGCTCTAACGCAGGGTCCACCCATCCCATCCTCGCCGTGATCACCTCCATTTCTTCCGTAACGTCCCTCTAGCGCCTCCACTATATCTACACGCAGCAAGGACAGATATCAAAATTACGTTTCAGGGACGAAACAACCATCAACCGTCTGCCTTTCTGCTGTTTTTTCAGTTGACTGTGCGGTGCATGTGTTCTTAATATCTATGCCAAGTTGGTCACACCCAATTTGCCTGTCATTCACAGACAAACACGTTGACACCAGGCAGTGGTTGCAACTAGTAAAAGCAGTTTTATTTTGGCCAATGTGTATCATCTATGGAAAGCCTGCAGAATTTCCACTCTCAAAGTAGCTGTCTTTGGCTGACACATACCAGTCATTCCTAAATACAAAGGAACAAACTGTTAACCCTGTGCAACCTCAGATGTTTCTGAGATAGATGAGAAGATTTATGTTTACTGGCACTTTTTAACGGCTGTGGCCACAATTTCAGGTTTCACCAAACTCAGGGAAAGTCCAGAAAATAGAGAAAATATTAAAAATCTGTAATTCCGGTGGGTACTGCACTGTGCTGTGCTTTTTGGTTCAACTCGACTGAATTAGAACGCAAATCATCCCCTTTGTTCTCCTTTTTATTCCAAACTTTCAGTTACTAGTTTCATGCAAAAAGTGATTGAATCATAAAATCTGCAATTCAAATACAATTCAAAGCTACTGAGTAATCCAACTTTAAAAAGGAGAAATAGAACAAACACAACAGAATAACTGATCCCTTGAACCATAAATGTAAATGGAGCACAGATGAGCCACCTTTTAGCACTGAAATACAGAGCAGGTTATTATCTTATTGCTTTTGCAAGAGTACAATTCTATCGTATGTTACTTCTACTTCTACACAGGTGAAGGTTTTATGCATTCAGTAGCTCCCTTAACATCAGGGAAATTCATATATTTAAACCACAACAACTGTTGTTATTATTATTAAAGTAAGGCCAGAACTATAAACAACTGTAAAGTCTTTATATGAGACGGCATGTTGAAGGATCTGGTTGGCACTTTGCTCTCGTCTGCACTTCCCTGCCCCTTTTTTTTATCATTTCTCTTTTTCCTATCATGGCCTTGTTTTACTGACTATCTCAACTGGCCTCTATGACAACAAGCCAGTCCAGACCTATATTCCGGCTACAAGCAAATCACTTCACTTAAGTCAAGAACGTTCAAAGTTGGACCCGAGAGGATATTGCAAGATAATAAGAATGGGGAGGGGGTAGAAGTTCCTAGGAAAAGTGGATTTTGAACAAGTGCCATGGCCAAGTGACTCACTACTGCCAGTTGTGAAAAGGAAACCTGATTGGTCGTATTGGGAGTGAAGCAGGAAGAGGGCAAGTGACTGATAAAACTGAAGTTTGGAGGGCTGGTCTAGGCCTGGCAGCTTTTCACTAGAAACTAACCAGGAAGTTCTGCCAAAGCACAGACACAAAGCCAGTTGAAAAGGTAGTGGGCGAGGCAGGGCGTTAAACTCACAAGCTCACTCATAACTCCTGAGTGCATGGTGGCCTAGGAATCCGGATCAGATGTCAATGATAAACTCAAGAGATCTCATTCAGTTACCTGGTGTAACCTGCTTCAGTGAGAGGTGACCGCCCATTAGTTGGGCAAAGTTTAAAGTGAGGAAGGTGGCAGGGGGTTTTATGATGTCCTTATAAACGTCTGACGTTTAAGGTGCCAGATAGCAAAGGGACTGGAAAGTGAAATCTGTATCTATATCTGTATCTGTGTTTGTATCAGTCAGACCCACTGTATACCCACAGGCTATAGTAAATAAAAACAGTGCACATAAAAACAAGAAACAACATTGTAATTCAATCCAACATGACAGCTGACAATTACCACTATTGCAAATCGTGCTGTTTTTACATTGTACAACTGCAGAAAGATGGTAAATAAATTATAAGGTTATTTTTAAATCTATAGTTTATGGTGTTGTATTAGATACATTATAGTGTAAACTTTATTTTGATTATTTGTTTCTCTGTAGGAAAATGAACCCAAAACAACATCCTAATTACCTCCACCAAGGAAGTTGTGTTTTTGTCTTTGTTGTTTGAGTGGACTGTTGGTGGAGGTATACACTCAGGAGGTATACACATGAGTTCAATTCTAGTTACAGCAATATGAAGGAGTTTAATTTCACTTCACAAAAAGGTAGAGCAAAGAAACTTAAAGCAGAGTTTGAGACAACATTGAGGCAACAAAAATAGCAAAAACTAAAACTGATCCTTTTAAATAGAGTAGAATACCTCATGGTTTGCATTGTACAGGTGTTTCTAATTTTTGCGGTGACTGCATGTAGAGACACAACAGTGCAGTGAATTCATTAATTTCATAATTTTAAGTATAACCTATAACTATAGCCTATAATATATAATTTAGATCACTCTATACTTTTGTCTTTTGGTGGATAATTCCAAGTCATGAGTTTCATTCTGACAGATGTTTTGGTACAGTAGTTGCAGTGCAATACAACCACATCCATCGTCTGAGTTACTTTTAGCTTTAGTGACATGCTCTGACACTGCCATGCTGCCAACCAGGAAGTGGACCAAAACCAAATCACATGGCTTCAGAGACAGCGCTACACCCCCAATGCAGTGGTGTTCAGCAGAACCCAGGCTGGCCAGTTGGTCAGTCCGCAGGCCCGACGTGCCCTGGCTGCGCCACTCTGTGCATGCGCAGCCCAGCAGGGAAGGAGGACTTCCTGCGAGTCTGTGGCGAGCGTGTAACAGAACCCGCTCTGTTATCAGATGACCAGCTCTCTGCTTGCTCGCTCTCTCTGTCCCTACTGTCTGACCCTCTCTTTCTCTCTCCCTCTCTTCCTCTCATCTGTCGCTCTCATCTCATCATTGCTCCATCTCTGTCTCAGACTCTGCACAGAACCCACCCCACACCAGCCACTTCCCCTTTCCACTGCTGAGGAGGCAAAGCAGCACGGACCCACCCACCCTGCTGTGTCTCGCCATCCATTATTGCAACCCACCCATCTTTTCTTCTGTTTCATCCCGAACCAATTCACTACATCAACATGCAGACAGTGTCATGTTGGTCACATATCTGCCTCCTGATCACTTAGCCTTTCTGCTAAATTAACAAAGCTTCTGGTTTCTGTAATACACCCCTTATTATCGATATAATAATAAATAATTCTGTTGACAAAAGCCCGCCTCTTCGACTAATTGATGTTTTTACAGAATATTTAAATATAAAAACCCTCACCTAAAGACATCATCTAACTGAAAAAGTTGGAAAATTCTAGTCTAGTTTCACCCCCACCCTGAAAAACATCCCAGCCTCTTACTATCCCACTCTAATTTGATCAGGTTATGTTGGCCTCTCCATGATAAATGTCCCAGAAGAGAACAGAAGAAGCCCCTTTACTCCCCCTAGACTTCAGCACAACAACAGTAAAACAACAGAGAGGGGTCTGTCTGTCTAGTCAGGCTGGAAGCTGTGGTATACTGAGCAGCTGACCAGGGGAACCAAACATTACAGGGAAGTGAAGCTGCATTTACTGAGGGAGAGTCCGATCAAAGTATTTAAACTGTGGATAAAAATGTGACACACATATTAGCACAGAAACACGGCAGTAGAGAGATGATGGTGTGAAGTACAGATAAACTCAGCTCTGTATCCTACCACATGGCCAACAATACATAATTTCACCACATCAAAACAACTATGAAAAACCAGAATGACTGCTACATGTAGTATATTGTGTGCAGCCAGCGTTTCACTCTAAAATAAAACCTCAAACTGCCACGGCGACATCACGCAACCTGTCTTCACAGTCTGTCTGAACCTGCTAGTTTCAGGCCATAGTGGTGCAGGCACAAACATACAGGAATATCAAACTGTATTCAGCCTCACCGCCAAATTGATGGGTGGTGTCTTGGACCTGCCCACAGCCACTGAAGTCCCCTGCAATTCCCCTGGAGTCTATTGTTGGTAACACAGATGCACACACATGCTCGCACACAAGCACACACTCACACTCACAAACACATATGGCGTCCTAGTTTAACCTCTTGCTGGAATTCACTTGAACCAATCATACTGTTCTCCCATAGTGGTAGCTAGTCAATAGCATAGAGGGCAGCATCAGGACAACATTTACTGTAACTTATATTTTCTGTGACATTGAACTCAATAAAAAAAATGTCATCAGCGTTGTCTGCTGCTGCCTTCTGCGATGCATTCCTAACACTTTCCCAGCACTTGGGCGTCTTCGTCTTTCTTTGCTCTTCTTGTACCCTCTCCTTGCCCACACATTTAAAAGAACGGGTTGAGCGAGTATGCAAAGCTAAAAATTATGCATCTAGTTATCGAGCAAGGCAGCTGGGGTTGCTGTGAAGTCTTTAAAACCACGAGCCACAAGCAGGCAGGACATGACAGGCGAGATTAGAATCTGCTCTTAACAAGATGCTGGTGAGGAAAGGGGGGTGGGGGTAGTGGACTGGGAGAAAAAGATGTCATGAGATTGACCGTGGTGTGAGTATAGCTGAGGAAAAGCTGATATCAAGCAACAAACACACACACGTGTTCTCCTGCATAAAGTGCACAAAGTAACCAGAGCTTAAGTTATATTTCAATATTGCATGAACTTAACTGAGGCAGCTTACCCTCCCAGGGAAATAGTTGTCACAAGATGTGTCCCACCTGTGCTCCTGTACTGTCAGCTACAGCGTGGTCGCTCTGTAGAAAACATTTTGATGCAGTCATCTCTGTGGAATGACTTTAACACCGTAAGTACCGATGCAGGGCATGCAACTGTCTTCATCTTTTCAGTCCACAAATTAAATTAATAGGATGGAAACAACACTGATGCATCATGAGCTTGCACGCTCACAGTTAAAAAGTTAGCGTGATAAAAACTTAGAGACAACAACTATTCTCCTGAGCAGTCTTTGCAGCACCTTACACTCAGCACTGACCTATTTGCCGTATTCACTGCTTTAACTGCAAGTGGGTCAAGAACTCTGAACTTTATCAAGACCCATCTCTCTCACACTCTCTTTCACACACAGCATGTTATGGTCTTTATTTCCTTTGCTTGCCTCTCTTGTCCTCTCAGCCACAGTCTAAAGACACAGTGTGTGTGTGTGTGTGTGTGTGTGTGTGTGTGTGTGTATGTAGATGTCTTTGGTGTGCTTACCAAATAGGCAGAAAATGTGTCCCGGGCCCTATCTGACTCCCCTGCCTGTCGCCCAGCTCTGCTGCCTCCGTCTCTGGGCAGGGCTGCAGCTCTACCAGACAGGAAACTTGCGAGTGGCCCTAGTCATACAGGCAAGCCCTTGCCTGATCCCACACAAACAGACACTTACCACCACCCCCCACCCACCCACACACCCCCGCCCCCCACCACCACCACCCCCCTATTTTCAGCCCACAACTCTGCTCCGCATCCCCTTCTCTCATTGGCTTGACAGCTGCTCATTCACCACACCTCCTCGTCAGGATAGGCTGGCGGCTGTTCCCTTTCCTGGATGGCCAAGGGCAAGGCACTCTGGGATGTAGAGTTCCTAAACCCCATATGACTCGCTTTGTAGCCCCTGCTGTGGACTACGAGTCCCAGTGCTCCGTGCCCTCACCACCCCCACTATCTCCAAGCCTGCTCTAACGTAAGCACTCAGGGCTGAATTATACACTACTGTATGTTGCTAGCAGGCTGCCAGGTATTAAAGTACAGACCAGGCATCAAACAGGGCCAAGCTTCGTATGAGGAAAAAAACAAAACATCTCAACCTCAACTGTCACAGCAGTAAGCAAACATCACAAGTGATTTCATTCACAAGCTCATGACAGAGTGACATTTCACCACACTTACAACTCCTGACCTAAATTATGAGTTACTGCTCTTCCAAACAGACTAATGCCACCACGACATGCCCTGCGCACACAGCACTCAACTTGCCCCTGCACTGAGCATTTCAATTGCTGCTGTCCCGAAAAAGTTTTCTTGCGATTGCTTGTGCCATGTCCAGTAGAATTATTTTTGGTTTCTCCTTCTCCTCATTCAGTGCCCCCCACCCTCTCTCGAGAGCCCCCCATCCCCCTCCTCCTCCTCCTCTAAGTGCTTCCACCTGCCTGAAAAGTTAATGCCTTGAACACATCCTATAAACTTTACCTCAAGATCCCTCAGAGGTAAAGAGCAGTGCAGAGGAAGTACTTTAGAAGGATTTAAAAAAAAAAAAGAGGAACCTTGACTGGGGACTACTGCTGCGACCCACCTCTCCTCATCGGCCAACCCCTCCACCCTGCTCTCCTTTCTGTCCCCCTCCCTCATTCCTCCCTCTCTCCTCTCCTCCTCTGCCCTGCTCCCCTCTGGTCGACAGGCCCAGGGCAGACAGCGGGGGGATGGCAGGGTGCCTTTAGCTCACCTGCGATGGCCGTGGTGGTGCTTATTGTGGGTTAGCTCAGCCCTCTCCTCTCCTCCTCTCCGGAGCTCTCTCTCTCTCTCCCTCTCACTGTTGTGCAGCTTAAAGCCCCGTATGCGCTAACCAAGCAGCAGCAGATCAACTCAATTCCCTTCCTGGTTTCTGGAGGGCAAAGAGGTCCCTCCCTTTCTCTCTCTCTCTCCCTAACTCTCCCTCCCTCTCTCTTAAAGAAACAGCATTCGTCCTACGTCTCCCCTCCCTCCTCCCCCTGTGAAGCAAAAGTTAACGAGAAATATGTTTGCGCTCGAAAGTGGACAGTTATTAAAGTAATAAACTCAATCAGAGATAACACAAATCATTAACCCATACCTTTCCACTGTGTGGTTTCACAGATGATGTTAGCCTGTGTCTCCCTCTGTGGACATTCAAAAGCATGTTTTAAGGTTAAGCTGAGTTGTAACTCATGTCCTTTCTCACACGCCACATCTCCCAGTACTGCTTTCCTTGTCTATGTGAATTGAGTCGCACCCATCCATCCCATTGCCTGAGGTCATGGTGTCCCATCCCAAAAGCAAGCCATGGCACATTCCAGCACAAACAGTAGGGGCTGCCAGCAACCCCCTTGATTCTCAGTGTGGCTCAACCCAGTCTCTGTACATAAGGCTGCCAAGCTCCAACAGGTGAGGCATCAAAGAAGACGTTACTAAGCTGAAAAGTGTCTCCTGGTGGAGAATGGCAAGTTCCCATGTGTAAATTTACAGCTCATGCGCTTCATGTTGCGCCACTTCCAGCCTCCCACTGCACGCCCCCACGGCGAGTGCAAGCCAGCTATTGTGGCACGGAGTGGGATGGAGCAGAAGATGTAATCGATGATTCTGTTGCACCATTTACCATCTCAACACGCCTCTGAATGCACCTTAATGCACACACAAGAAAATTGACTTTACACAGTGTTTCTACCTGTAAATAGTTGCTTTCTGCCAGTCTCACAGGTGTGTCCCACGGTGCAGCGGGGGCTTGACACTGGCTCGACTCTGCTCTGATAACCTTGCAGGGGGAATCATGGAGTAAGGAAGAGGCAGTGGCACAACCTAAGTGTAGAGGGCACTGTTCAGCTCTGTCTCTATATGCATATAGGGGTTAAAGCTTAAAAATGACTAAAAGTCCACGTCAATTGCATTGCATATGGACATTTGTTGCCATCTCTTGCTATAATCTGCGATGCTAAGTGAAGAGGATGCAGGTGGATAAGTTGTAGCCTAAGTGAAATGTAAACAGCAGGATATGCACTTCCACAAAAATACATAATATTTACACAAGTTGCCTACTACTTAGTTTTGCTTTAATTACCCACGGTGAAAAGGAGCTGTTGTAAGCCCATGGCAGTCTGAGGTGATGTCAGACATTTTTATAGCCGTGTCGCCCTTCTGTCCAATATAATAGAGTCCAGACACCCCCACATCAGACCTGTGTTTGTCATTACACTCTGAATAAATGGGGTTGCTTTGATCTAGCTTTATAAAAAAACAAAGCAGTTACAAGAGTATTTAGAGGTTTTAGCTTTAGCAACTAGCAAGGTTCTAAATGCTAGCTAGTAGCCATACGTGTACATTTCAGGCTGTGGGCCTAACTGACACTTAACGAGGGTCAGGAGTTAGCAGGTTAGCTAATACCTGCTTCTGTGAGAACGTGGGGTTTAAGCTTCATAATTATTCTAAGCTGACTACTATTCTACTTGTTTTATTAGTAAGAAACAAACCGTGACACCATGCTGAGTTTCTTTGTAACTTTAAGACTCGCTCCTCCTTTGCAGGTGTAAGTTAGTTTATTTGTTGAGATGCGGAGGCAGAACGCAACACGCACTCGACACGGAAACACAGTTCCACGCACCGGTAACGTTAATTAGCTTAACAGTTAAAAAAATATGTATTTATTTGTGTTGAAAAGTCCACTTACCCTCCATAAGCTCACCAAAACTCCAACTCGTGCTCCAGTCTCAGAACGGTGCGCAGTCCGTTTATTGACGGTTAGCCACGCGCACGCGGATCCAGTGAAGCCCAGATGTTGTTGCCATGGTTACCTGCACTTTGCACAGTGATGTGGATTTTTAGCGGACACCTATCAGCCAATCAGAACCCAGTATCACTCCACATATGAGGCAACATCTGGAGGATAAAATCAAGAGTCGTTCAGCTGGCCATGTATGAAAATATTAATGTTAATGTTATTACCTATGACACCATTAATAGTAATACTTTTAACCGACTCAAGTGTAAAGAAAAAAACAAAAAAGGACAAAAAAAATGCCCCTAAAAAGTTGCAACTTATCATATTTGATTTATAAACATTTAATTAGATTTTTTTGAATATTTTCACTTTTTCAAGTCAATAAGGGCTACTGGTGTGTATGTGTTGCCAAAAGCACAAATACAACATACTTTATATATTCTATACATTTCATATACAATATATTTTCTCAGAATTTGATTTCCCCTGTTGACGATCTCAAGAAATACGGTTTGGTTGGATAAAACGGATTTAAAAAAATGACTCAAAAGTAGTGAATCTTCAACATTTAAGTCTGAAAGTACTGAACTAATGTTGCTAAATACTGTGGTATAAAGTTAACCCCCCTTAAAACACCCAAATTCCCCAGAAAAACAAAAGATGACAGTTGTCAAGGCAAGAGAATACTTCAACCAGACCAGTCAGCTCATGTTTGTTTGGTGATGCCAGGTTCTGATGCGCACCAGTGCTGTAGTTTGTGAAATATGCATCATTATACACAGGAAAGCTACAGTGGATTGCCAAAGAAAAATTAGCATCAAACAGTACATTCACAAATAAGTTTTATTTTCATCTTTTTATACATTATAACCATAATCCAACACCTTTTTTATATTATAATAAAATGACTCTTCTCCCTTGTCATTTACATAAATCAAAAATTTGTATATTAAGACTGCAAAATAGTACTCCTGTAATTTTTGTATATAGCTTTGTACACATACGAGTGACGATGCATCCATTTAGCTCTGAACGAATGCATGTTTCAGGGGGGATAAGGGCAGCCATAACAGAGAATACAAGAGCTCTAGCAAGACGTCAGGCTAGCAAGTGTAATACCACCACCATGTGACCAACACTGACCTGGGTTAAAATTTAGCAGTCAAACCCTTTGTACTACTTATGACTTAAGTTCCACTTGCAGTCGGACAAATAATAGGGTTAAAGCACAAGGAAAAGGTTTTCAAGCGTGTGCAAACCCAAGTCTTTTCCAAAAGCACACCTCTTCTGTTTGGGTCCCAAGAGAAAGCTTGGAGCGCCACACATTAGCAGTACAGTGAAAACATAACCAAATACACCTCAGGGGGGAAAGTACAGACCAACAACTAAGAAAAGTAAAAGTTAAATTAATCAAATGTGATTTGGGATTTCATATTGACATTGCAGAGATTCAGGCTTTTGATAAAAACACCAGCTAATCCTCCCCACCATGATGTTGGGAAATAAGATACACATACAGTATTAGAAAGATAATAAACCATGCTATATCATCCCTTGAATACGGTTGGATCATTGTTTTCTCAATGTCAAAAATGACATTCTGGCGTGTATCAGGCCTCCACAGCATACGCCTCCGTACACGAGACACACTGTGTGGGATGTTTGCAGAGGAAACAATGTCAACACAATCGGAGTGTAGGTCACCAATTGGAAAAAGAAACATTCAAAGTACACTGATATACTGTTCGTGAATGTGCATACAAAAAAAACACAGATCAGGCATTAGTAGTCATGAGTACCCTCTTTGGTTTGTGACACTGTTCACAAAGTGATTTTTAGAGTGATCGCTCACTTACCAAAAAGTGCAAATGACTCCTGATAGGCCCATTTCTCCTGCTCACAAATTTAATTTATTGGAGGTAATTGCAAAGTCACAAATTTTTCAGATGAGCAAGTTTGACAAAGGGATTTTAAATCAAAATAACAGCATTCACCTTCAATAAAACGAATTTGTAAGTAATGTGATTTATGTTCAGATATCTCTCTGGTCATTTTCAGTCCAACAAAACCTTACAGCAGGTAATTCATTAAAATCCCAAAAGCCATCGACCGTTGCCATAGAAAAGATTAATACAGAATATTCAACAATACAAAAGAATTTTCGTCAATCAATGCAAATTCAGCTGACACACTGGCAGCCCTTCAGTGCTTTATGTCCTCCCTAGCTGTGTGGAGAAGTGAGCTGAGGCTACTTTTGACACTGGCATAGTGAAGCTGTGGTCTTACAGTACAATGACTCAATGGGCCCTGCTGCTTGTGAGGAAATAAATGAGGGGGGGAGCCAAAACCATTTTACCCAAGAGCAAGATAAAAAAAAAAGAAAGTGCCACTATGTGTGATGGCTTGTGTATGTTTAGTATATGTATGTGTATGCAAGCAAGACCCAGAGGTGTGTCAGAGCAGTGGGGAGGAGGGGGCCTGTTCACTCAGTGCTGCGGGTGGGAGTGCTGGGCTGGTTGAGCTCCATGGTTTTGCACAACCAACCGGCAAAGTCCACTTCCTCCACCTCTGACCGTTTGATGAATGTGTGACTCTGAAAGACAAACAAGGAGAAAAACCAATGACTGTGCTGCAAGAATCAAAATAAATATGGAAGTATCTCTGTCTGTTTGTTACTTGCATTTTTCGACAACCACTAATTTGATCAAATGCAAACTTTTAAGGTGTAAGAGCAATATTGAGAAGGTGTTTGATAAGAAAATCGGCACTGAACTACGGACAATTTTCTGAAATTGTTTGGAGGGGCTCTTTGTAGATGATGTCATAAAAGTTATTTTCCTGAACATAACGTGCAAAACCCCTAGTAAAGTGTCCGGAAAAGAGCCAAGTGAGTCCTTGTGAGAATAAAGAAGGAAAAAGACAAAAAATATCACAGTGCACAAATGGGTGCGTTGTTGACATGTCATGTGATTGACACAAAACAAAAAGCTCTATCCAGACACCATCCCTCACCTAAAGTTCCAGACATTTTCCTCTTGTTGTGAACACGTCTGACCGAGACATTGCCCGTGTCTAGGTCCGACACGTACTTCATATGAAAAAGGCAAACTTCAGAAACTCTTCAGACCAAAATTTTCCTTTTATGTCTGTAAACGCCCAGATTCCTCCATTCATTCTAAATTGTGCCAACTGTACTGTTCCCATGGTAACTATATTTTGAATTGAGACAACCATTTCATGATGTCACTGATGACATCCTCAAAGGTCACGCTGCAGCTTTACAAGTACTGCACTAGTTAGAATAGATATCAAACAACCTGGTTATCAAAGTATCAGATAAATGAAAATGAGGCTCAGGAACGCACCATCAGCATCTTCAGATCGGCTCTCTCTGCTGGGTTCTTGATCAAACTGCAGACACAAACAAAATTAAGACAGTTACAGACATGAGGAAACTTTAAAAGAAACATTACTGCCTCTGTCATTTAGGTCCTCAAAGATGGGTTTTACTTGTTTCATTTGAACCTTACTATGTAAAATTAGTTTGCAGAGTTTGACACGAGGAAACTGTTCATTTGCTGAAGGGGGAAAGTTTCTGTGATTTTCTGACATCGCAACTAGTTTGCAAGCTGTGGTTCAGTCTGCAACTTACACAAGTGTCATGTGGAAACCTGAAACCACAACTTCTCAGTGAAATACGAGTAGTTAAACTTTTAAACATTTATTTTTTCACATTTATAGATTCTGCATGTTTGAAAGGGGGGAGTGAGACATACAGATTTAATGATGTTTTAAATTGTGAATTCAACATTTTTGTGGATAAACTATATCAGACAAATTGTTCTTCTTCTTAGTTCGTTTTATTTGCAAGTGGCAACGATTACCGCCATCTACTGTGTCTTCTTCAGAACTTTATTGTTATTCTGATATTAGTATTTTATACAGTATGTCTTCAAATATGTATGTTCGCATAAAGTTTTTTTTTTTTTAAGTTAATGCACAACATTAATACAAATAGACAAGTTTAGAAAGCTGTTGTTGGTTGGTGCCTTTTTTTCATGTGGAAGATCAGATGAGAACAATGTAAACACAGCTCAGTCAAACATGTATGTACTCACCATTTTGTCACAAAGTCCTGGAAGTCAATGGTGAAGACGCCATGTGGCAGTTTGGGAGGCGGCTAAGGAAGAAACAACGCATAGAACAAACAGCAGTTAAAAGAAAGTACAGTAAGATAAGTGTGTGTGTGTGTGTATGTGTTTAACAGAATATATTGTGCAATAGGGGATTTCTCACACCTCATTTACAATGTAGTCCAAAAGTTCAAAGATGGCCATAGCAGGTCGGCTGTCCATTCCAGGTCCTGTGAACAAGTCACATACCATAAATAAAGAAAAAAGAAAAGAGAATGTTCATAACCGTAAGCCATGTCTTGTATTGCAAATTGTCTTATATAACCATCTGTGTATTCATGGATGTATTTGTGTCTCATACCGCTCACAGGCCTGCCTGGTGGTCTGGGCCTCTGCATGTTGGTGTGAGGCTCTACCTCGGCCCCGTCTAGAACAGCCCGTCCAAAGACAGCCTCCAGTTCTCTGGTGTCCGGAGGAGGGATGGGGTAGCGGCCGATTGCCAGCTCCACCAGGGACAGACCCATGCTCCACACGTCAGACTGAACGGAGTAGTGAGTGCCCTGCAGTCTCTCCGGCTGTTGAGAAACACACAATCTACGTCAGAGGGAGCAGGTAGAGCCAAGATGCCAGGCAGGAGAGAGGTTTGGACAGAGAGGCTGGGTGGGGAAAGAGCAGAGACTGGAGGGGAGGTGGATAATGGAAGGGTAGAGGGAGGAGGGGGTGTTATGGCAAGAAGAGGTGGGGTGCGGTTCGGGCAAGAGGACAGAGGATGGGAGGGTTTGGCAGGAAGTGAAGAGCAGCTTTGGACTGTTTTTGTTAGAAGAGTGAGCAAGGGCAGATGTGCGTGTTGGGAATTATGATGAAAGGGCAAGTGTGTCTTGTGCGGGTTTGGGGATGGGTATCATACAAGCAGCTCATAGCACCCACCAGGTGTCTAAGACTGAGGGGGAAGCAGGACAAGAAAGAGCGAACACAGTTGCGTCGCTCTTTGCCAAAGAGCCCTTTTCCTGGGCACGGCCCTCAGGTTCTTGGCAGGGAAGTGAGGGAGGGCCAAAGGAAGGGAGGGTAGAGGGCGGGGCCAGTGAGCAGGAGCAATGTGAGAAAAAAAAAAAAAAAGGAGGAGAAGGAAAGTGGGGATAGGGCCAGAGAAAAAAAAAAAAAGGGGGTGGGGGCGCAGGCGTGCAGAGCTGACTCACCGACATGTAGGAGCGCGTTCCAACAAAGGAGTTGGCCATGGAATCTATGAGCTGGCCGCTCACACCAAAGTCGCACAGCTTGATCTCCCCGCGAGAGTTGACCAGAATGTTGGAGGGCTTGACATCTATGTGGCAGAGGGGATGTGGACAAACAAACGTATGGCGGGTTTAGTGAGATTCTTCATCTTGCTGTGTCTCAACTGTCATCTGTACTTAACACCTCAGTATGGACTCATCAGGAAGAGAAGAGACTGCTCACAATAGCAATTCATGATTACACAAATAGCAAATGGCAACACTGGTGTGTTTATATTTTTGTTTGGGAATATAATATAAAGCTGGGCATGAATGGATTCACATATGTGTACCATATGTACAGTGTGACATGCATCTATAGCCCCTTTCACACTGGACATAAAACCCACCAACATCTGTCTTTAGTGTTTTGTGTGAAGACTGCATTCATTCCCAGGTCAAGTGACTCTGCAGTGGTAACGGCTATTTATCAGCTCCAGCTCTGATAGGCAGTGATGGAAACATGACACCCACGTGGAAAAGACTTAGTTCCACCCCTTTTCTAGCACAGTGCTGTCATGCATATATAAGTGCAGAAGGGATTTTTTTCAAAGGTGATCTATGAACAATGTGCGGTGGCAATTTGATTCTTGGTGTGCAACACAAGCGGGAGAACATGGGGCGAGAGCTTCCATGTTGCTTTCTGCGGGTTACGGACCTCATTTTCCAGCACATGTCACATCGAACGTAACGCAACAAAATAAGTAAGAAAAATAAAACAGAGGCAATTGTCATCTTCAACTGATTTACTTGTGTTAAATTAACTTTTGATTGGGTTTTCAGTGGAGATACTAATGTGCAGGCTTTGAAAACAAATTTATATTTCAAATTTTAGACAGTAAACAATAATATTAGGGACTTTCTGATCTTACCACCGCCAAGGAGGTTTGTTTTCATCAGTGTTTGTTGGTCTGTTAGATAGTAAGATTACACACAAACTCCTGGACATATTTCCATGAAACTTGGTGGAAAGATGCAGTATGGGTCAGGGAAGAACCAGTCACATTTTGGAGCAGTTTACAGATCAGGAAGACGATCCAGGATTTATTTTTTCATTTTCTTTAACCTTTTGAGATGGAACATTTTTCAGCAGAATAATCCGACATGTTTAGGGGACTGATAGTTATGAGTGTGTGCAAGTTATGAGTGTGTGCCTTGCGGTGGTATACTCTCAACTTAGTGCCATTCTAGATTGTATATAAAATCTTTCACGAGCCACAGTTATGTAGAGATGAATATTTTGACCAGAACTATATTGTGCCGTGAGGGACGTGGGTTTCACGCTCAGCATCCCCAAGATTTGTCTGTGGTGCCGTGTTTATCGAGCGAAGGGGAAATTAACTAACATCTCTGTTATAAAACAAGGCTCTCCTCCACAGTTCCCGCTCAGCACTTAAAAACATCCTGCGAAATAACGGGGTATGACTGAGCCCTACAATCTGTCCTCTGCGGTGACGGACCCTCTCACTGACCAAGGACGTTTGAGGAGTGACTGAGAAGGAGGTGGCGTGAAAGAGCGGGGAGAACGATGGAGGGAGACGCGGAGGGAGGGGTCGACAGGGCGCGGCTGCTGTATAATCACATCCGAGAGGCTGTAATTACCGCCCGAGCTCACAGACAACTCTGTCCTGTAGTACCACCGACCCTGTAGCACTGCTATGGACTTCACTGCGCAGCACTGACTGTCTGCCTTAGCCTTAGTCTTTTTCATAACAACACAACTGTTTCTCGCTGGTATGCTGTGGAAAACTTGTCTGCTTTAGACTTTGCTATGGTCTGACTTTGAATGTTGTTAGAATGCAAAGATAATGGTTTTTATTCTGGCTTACATTTTGCTGCATGCTACTAATTTCTATGTTTAAGATATTTCCAAATAATAGCCTACCTTGTGGTGAGCGTATTAAGTCTCTTAAAATGTCGATGCAGTGTATATGGGGGGGGAAGCATGACGACTTAATAAAAAATGGAATGAAAAAGTGCCGGGACCTAGTGTCATTAATGTGCTGCAACTGAAGCGGGTTCACTTACATTTAAAGAAGTTTAGTAACATTTGTAAATAGCAGTCATACATATGGTTTTGTTCACGTATTTGTTTCAGAGTAGGTCAAATTATAACAGGGAGGGTATTATCCTGCTTTCTTTAATCTGATGTTTAGACTGCAACATGTATGTTTGAATCGCTGCTGGTTGCGTCACCAGCATCAGCACATTTCAGACACCACCAACACTGAAGGGATGGGAGTCATATTACTCACAAGTATCCATGAAAAAACATCTACATTCTGTTTTTGCTAAATGAGGATGACTTTACTGTAATCTGGCCATGTTGCCCTTTTAAGTTACTAGAGACTAACATCCATAGATTTTGTGGCCATTTCCAGACAGAAAACCATTTGAACAGATTTCTGTTCTGGTCCTTTCTTCCATTGCCAAACTGGGTGATAAAAAAACCTTAAAGAATTAGCCATAGCAAATATGATAATGTAATTTAGTTAAGCACTGCATAGGTCTGGTTAGCTGTTGCAGTAGGGTTGTATTTAAATCAATATGCTGTATTAGAAAAACTGAGTCACTGAATTTGTCCTCCAATATCTTTTGTGCATTACATAAACGTTGTCTATACGAAAATCATGACACTATTTAAAACACAATTCACTATACATCAGAAAATAAAATTCGGAGCAATAATATTAAACCTTTTAGTTTTTTTAAGTTATCACTGGATATCTGAAGTCAAAGCCTCTCCAGCAATATAAATGTATACAACACCCTTTAGTGTCCAAATACATCCGGATCATTGTGATCATATTATTTTACATTGAAAACTAGCTTATTTAGCCTTTCTGGTATTGCAGTGTTCAAAATGTGGTGCAATGGACTTTAAGAGTAGTGAAATTTATTGCAACAAAGCAAAATCCTCACCTCTGTGCATGATCTGATGCTTCTCCCGCAGGTAAGCTAATCCTCTCAATACCTGTAAACAAGAAGCAAACATTCAACATGACACAAAAATACAGAGAGCAATCAGACGATAGAATATGTACACAAGTGGATGTTACTTTAAAAAGGCCATTCATTTTGCAATTCATTTTTACACTTGGTTATTTGAAATTTAAAGTCAAGTTAAACACTGTCAGCCTTTTTGTTTGTGACTCATGCATGACTGGAAACTCACAGCTGGTTAAGCAACATAAGAGACACACACCCACAAAAGGACAAGCAGTGCATATTCAAAAACATGTACAGTTACAAGATACAAATCTTTATGCCACTGCCAAATACAAACAATTCTTAATTTTACAAACATGTCAGATCTTTTAAAAAAACAAGGAGAAAAGTCAGTTATACTTCATATTTCACTTTAAAATAGTAAGTTTTAGTATTTGTTTGCTACATACAGCTATGCTGACTTTCCCCAGGATTTCCTCTGGGATTTTTCTGGCTTCCTTCTGGACCTGGTCCAAGGATCCACCGTCCTGTAGAGACAAGTTGCACCGATAAAATATCACATTTTAAAAATCAAAACACAAGTTGTTCCCAAGTTCCTCTTTGGGAA
The DNA here is from genome assembly GCF_022539355.2 of Hippoglossus stenolepis. Taxonomy (NCBI): domain Eukaryota; kingdom Metazoa; phylum Chordata; class Actinopteri; order Pleuronectiformes; family Pleuronectidae; genus Hippoglossus; species Hippoglossus stenolepis. The sequence continues at coordinate 17,870,321 of NC_061496.1, read as the reverse complement.
CAAATATATTGTTAAAAAGATCAAATGTTTTAATATAAGAACTCAAATTCACTAAAGAATCCTTGTCTCTCACCATGTGCTCCATACAGATGCTGATCTCTCCATCGCTGTAAAAGGCCCCATAGAAGCCCACAATGTAGGGGGAGTTGCATTCATGCAGCACCTGCAGCTCTCTGATGATCTGGTTCCTGATGGCAGGTTTGATTTCCAGGTGAATCAACTGGAAGAGGGTAAATATGAAACATGAATGACTGCTCTGATAAAGACTAGTGCACTGGATGCAGAAACATCACTGTATGATCGTCTCATATCTCAAAGTAACACACAGAGGTGGAGGCTGGCATCACTAACACTTTGCTGTGTCAGCAATCTTAACACACACACTGGAGTTACATTCATATATTCAAAATAGTGATAACTACAATGTAAAAATACCAATTCAAGACATGTCAGAACACAGATGGTGGTCCACAGGCTTGAGCTTGTTGCTGCACAAGAGTCTGCATGGAGTCCTAATAGCTAACTCTAACCTCATAGACTGTAAACTCTGTGATATGGTCAGAATGTGTAGGGAGGCAGACCAACCAACTCGCTGTACGTATGAAACACTATATGAAGATAACATGCTCAACTGATAAGGCCTTTTTTGATGCTTAGTTTAAATTCACAAATGAGAAATACACTGAGGACGACACTTGACAGTGTAAAATGTGCTTTCTAATAAAGATGGAACCAACTACATGATGGGGCAGTGCTTATAAGTTTGCTCATATATATTTTCAGCATTTTATTCATCACTATCACGTCAGTTAATCAGGAATAAAATCTCAAACTAATACAGTCTAATAGAACAGCCCTGCAATAAATCCTCTCTTCATGAAGGTTGACATGTTCAGATGTTAAATGGTTGATTCATCTGTACAATCGTCGCGGAGGTTGCGATTTGTGGTGCTGTTGAACTGCATTGTGACACATGTTGACTCATGTTCCAATTATTTTGAGGAAGGGCTTAACAGCAGAGACATCTCTTTGTAGAAAATGATTGTTTTATGTAAGGAACGATTTTCCTTGTATATTTTCTGACGAGGACTTCAGGTGGATACTGATGTGTTTTATATGTTTTCATCTGCATTTGTTTGTTTTTTTAGCAGGATTACACAAAAACTACTTGACAGATTACCACAGACCTTGGTGGAAGGATGTGGTTTAGGTCAGGAGAGAAAATTTAAAAAGAAATCTTAAAATTCTAGTTATTGCACGTATATGTCTTTAGCCCACAGTGCACAATGTGCTTTTCTCCAGACAGTAAGTCAGTTGGGCCTCATGTAGACGTGTGTGCAGCAAACCAAGCCATCAGCGACGCTATGGCGCCATGACAAAAATCTAAACTGGACTCAGAGAGTGGGAACACATCTGGAGAGTGTTTTCATTCGGCTCCCTCCACCCGACACACTTCGCCTCTGCAGAAAAACGTTCAAAAACAAATGCTCAAGTTCACCTTCCGGGCCATGACCAAACCAGAGGGTTTGTGGCGGACCTTGTTGACCACTCCTCCGTTTCCAGCACCCAACTCGCAGATGGGGTCAAAGTCCTCATCCTTCAGCTCCCCGACCTGAGCTTTCTGGGTGAGGAAGGCCTCCAGCCGTTTCCTCTGCTGCTCGTCCAGGTCCAGCTCACCCAGCTTCTTCTGTAAGGCCTCGAGGTTTGCTCTGAGGATGAGACAGGGAATACACACACACACACACACACAGACAGATGATGATGCAGGGACCTCTATCATCTGCATACAAGTGATGATGCACAGGATTACAGGCTAACTGCTAATAAACAGTGATAACTTCGACCACAGCTCAGTAACACACATCCTCTCTCTAGTAGCCCCACTTCCTTTCAAGCCACTGTGGTGCTACTCACTCAGATGCAGCATCAATGGTGTTGGAGGTGGCCTGTCCCTCCCCAATGGGCGTTATGTTCAGGGGCACGGGTCTTCTTTTAGGAGCCATCGCGAAAACTACCCCACACGACTTTCACAAACGAAGCACTGGAGGAGCCGAGCAGCAGCTGATGAACTCTTCTCCTTGTTCGAAACTCAGTCTGAAATAAAGCAACAGGGTCAGCTCTGGGTGGCTAGTCAGTTAGCTAGCTAGCGTTAGCAAGAATTAGTGCACTCTCGGTAACATGTGAGAGACGGTGCGAAAACCTGTCATACCGAGGGGGGTGGGGGGTGAAAGTCCAGTGGTCTGTCGGTGCGTTTAGAACATTTGGAGAGAGCACATTTCTTTTTTTAAATCGCTTCTCCTGCTTTATCTACCTGCTGCTACTAGCCATTAGCCACCTAGCCGCTACAAGCTAGCACCAGCTCCAAGAAAAACCGTGCCCTGCGTCTCTTAAGCTTCTTCCCAGACAACGGGCCGCCGAAGGGGTTTTAGCGGCGCACACACCGGGACACCGACTCCGCTGGCTTCCCTCGGCAGGACGGCGACAGAATCCTCCGTGCTCCGGCTCGGGGTGTGGGGGATCTCAAGCGAGAAGGGCTTCGGCCGTGGATGGTGGCTGGTGGTGCTTCTGTACAGGAAGCAGCAGCTGCAGCATCAGACCTGTGACACCCACAGGGAGAGCCCTTCATAAATAGCGCGAGACTGAGGCTGTCTGACAGGCAGATATGAGGGGTGCGGGGGGTCTCGTGGGAGACACACGACATATGCACTGTGTGATAACACCCGAGCTTTGCTGCTTTAGATGAGCCACAAAGTCCCGTTTGACCACATCTGCTCCAGACTCTGCTGCTTCTTAAGTGTCTAATGGCAGCTCGCAAACAAGCTGCGAAGCACATCACTGCCACCCAGTGGCGAAGAGAGGGAACTGAAGCGTCACAAAACCACACTCTATTGTATTAATATCATTATTGAAGGGAAAGTTCACCCAAAAGGGGGGGTGAAGTGTTTGAGTCCACAAAACACTTTGGGAGTTTCAATGGTAAACAGCGTTCCAGCCAAATCCAATACAATTGATCTAAATGGTGACCACTTCTTCATTCAACGTAACAAAGCAACAGAAAAAAACATAAAATGCCTAAATACTGCTCCCGTGGTGTCTTCCAAGTGTCCGTTAGTGCCACCTTTCAAATTCTAGTAGAAACAGGTCATTTACACCATGTTTTTAACATATAAGTCCTCGGTGATCCTTTTGCACGTGGATCACAGTAGACATTTAGACATTTAAATTACCTTGTTTCAAGTTGAATTTGAATGCCGGGCTTACGGACACTTGGATGACACCACAGGAGCAGCATGAAGGCATTTTATGTTTTATTTCTGTTTGTTTGTTTTTACATTACCCCTGAAACTCCAAAAGTGTTTTGTTCACTCAAACACTTCAGTCACCCCTCAATCAGAATAGTGGTGAGTAGATAAGGGAATTTAAATTTTTGGGTGAACTATCCCTTTAGAGCACCACTATGCAACTTTTTAACTTCAAAATCAGTTTGATGCTTCCCTGACTTGGAATAGGGAGAATGGTGCAGCTTTATTTTATTTAAAAGGGACTTTTACAGTTCAAACATAACTGTGAAAATGTTATGCACCATACCAGATTATGGCTTCAAGATCATTCACACCGGTAGAGCCTTGACAGGTCAGAACAGGACAGTAACAGCACATTACACAAACACTACAGAGTACTGTCACATACTTTTTGAAATGGCTGAACCTTTATGTTAACCTCAATCAAAGTGAAAGTATGAGACTAATTCTTCAGATCAATTTTTATTTTAATAAAAAAATGAAAGCTCAGATTTTACGGTTTAAGTCTGTGTTGGTCTCTTCCAATCGAGGACAGTGAGATTCCAGTGATGTATTGGCTGTGTGGTCATAATTGATCTGTGAGTTTAAACGTGGCTCCAGTCTCAGGAGCAGGATTTCTTTATTTTTGGACTTTCTGTATTTGACTGGATTCTTTCTTCCCTCAAGTGTGACCAGTCGCTCGGTCTCCTCTGCAGAGATGCACCATCATGTAGTAAGATACATCCACTGCCGTGCTTCCCTGGAGGGTTTGTATTAGCTATAGGTGATGAGCAGTACAGAACCTGGTGTTCAGGAAATTCAGGTTTGTCAGACCAGGCTATATTTTTCCGTCTTCACCTGTTACCTGTGTTCACTGCAGCCTCAGATTTCTGATTGTGTCGGAGAGGAATGAAACCTTTCTTGCTCTTCTGCTGATATAGTTCATCCATACCTTAGGTCTGACAGACCAAATTCAAATTATGTTTAACCTTTCAGTATTTGTGGAATATGGTAAAAGTGCAAGATATTTAAACAGTCGACATCGTTGGCAAGTTGTTCCAGACCATAGATTGTATGTTTATAAATACTTAATTACTGTAGACATACAGTCTATGATGCTGACAGAGAAGCTGACAGCAAAACTTTCAAAGTTTAATACCACCAAATGAAATAAAAAAAATTAGAATTTACTTTGGTACAAAGAAGAGATTACAACATCATATGGTTTTTATTTTCCCTTTTTTTGACATAACAATTATCATAGAGCATCCTGGTGGCCAAGGTGTTTTGAGGCGCTGGCAAGTAAAACGACCTCAGCTTCAATGTGACCAGCGACATTTCTCTAAAGATCAAAACATAGTTTCAAAATAAAACGATGGCACACATATTTTTAAGAACTGATTTTAATTAATTCCACACGTCAATAACAGCTGTTAGAATACGATCATTTGAAATTTTACAGTTTTATCCTTAACAGGCATCAAATGTATCCCCAGATCTGAGCATTTGGTACAGGACATGAACAATCCACACCTCAGAACCAGTCCTCCCAGTCCTCAGTGGCATCAGCTCCAGCTGCTGCTGCCCTTCAACAGCTCCTCGTCTGTCCACCCGTAGGAACAACTGGAGGCGATTCAAGGCTTAATAAAATATTATTTAATTTTATTGTCTTTTAATATGAACATATAAAAAAACACAACAAACAAAACATTTACATCAGGGATTGTAAGCCTCTGCCCATGCTACCTTATGCAATTATTGTAAGATGAAGAGATGCCACTGCAAAAAGACCAGACCCTCAGCTCTCTCCTGCTCCCAAAACAACCTGCACAAACACATCTGGCTCAGATCCACAGAAGCAACCTGCACCGCCTCTCATCTTTAACCATGAAGGCAAAGACAAGTTTAGGAGATCCATTCAAATAATAACCTTCAATACCTAGCGACAAATGAACAGTGTCATTTTAAATGTATAGCAGTTACTCAAATTGCCTAGTAAAAAACAGGTATTAGAGTTCTTCACAATTATTTTTTGCTTCAAAGCGCCGTATAAAGAATATCCTTGCAGGGACAGACTCAGGTGGAGTAGAGGCCATCGATCAATTTTGTGTGATGACCAAATATTTTTCACCAGTATGTTCTCTTTGAAATCTACTTCAATGTGTCAAAAAGAGGAGAAAAATGGAAGACCAGATTTTTGTCAACCTAGCTTTTTCAAATCAACATCCCACTATTTGCCCGCTTGCACGATGCACTTACCAACAGTGAGGCCTGGCAAAAAGGGACGATAACTGTGTTTTACAGTGGAGTATGACTGCGCCCTTTTTTTAGTTTCACATTTTCTGATCCCCATGCATGAGATGTTAGAGGATATCTGGTCACAAAGGTAATTTATCTTTGATTAATACTCACTACAGGATGGCGTAAAAATAAATAAGCCATAAACTCTATGTCCAATGAAAGTGCAAACAGCTCTATCAACACAGCAATATCTTCTGACCGTCCTGCAGACAAACCTAATGCAAACACGTGCAGCCCATGTTTCCTCATCCGAGGAGCAGCGATCGCAAACCGACAACACTAGTGCGGGTGTAGAGGAGCATTAGTCTGAGCCTACAGTGTGTGGCAACTTAAGTCCAATTCTACTCCAGCAAACACACATGACCTAATCTACATTGAGCGGAGGCCGAAGGGGGATTGTTGGTTGAAGCAGCTCCACTTGTTCCAGACGGGACAATTTGTAATTCAACGAATGACTTTAAGATTGGCAGGGGTTGCACATATTTTCAAGTCATTCAGATTGGTTGTGTTACACATGTTCAACCCCGGCGGCAGAAAAATGCTCCGAATGCTTCTTTGACCCAGGTTGGATTCATTCACAGGAAAAGAAATAGGACTGTTCATCAACAGCCCGGCCATGAGCCTCGCCACACCCAAAACCACAGCAGCTGAAGTATCTTGCTTTCTGCGAGTACAAGCTCCCGACTGTACAGAGCTACAGCCAAATACTATGATGATTTATTACACACAACTGTTAAGAGAACATGAAGCAATAAAATAAATATAATGCTTGTAGAGAGACACCAAAATATGGGGGGAAAAAAAGAATAAAAAAAAAAAGGACGACAGCACTTCTGAAACCTGTTCCATGACTGTCCTTTACCTCAGATTCTTTATTCTGAGTTGCTCGTACTGCAATTGAAACAAACGAAAATAAAACACCTCTCAGACTGGGGGATCTCATCTGATTGGCCAGCTCAGCTAATGTAAAAAAAAAAAAATGTAAAAAAAAAAAAAGGCACCAAATTCTCATGACCACCTTCTGTCAGTGAAATCTTAAAATGCATCTGCTTTGGCGCAGCAGCCGAACAGTAATGTTGATGTCTTATGCCCATTTGCACTGTTGATACACCAACCATAATTAATCCTATTACAGCAAAAAAAACTACAGCAATGTGTTATTTAGTGGGACCGCTCCACCCATCACTGACACCAACAGTTAGCCTGGTGGTTAACCACAAACTAACTAGTCCTTCAACTAAGATTGTGTTGCTGCGGAGGAAATGGAGCGGCATGTAACAATGAACTTGGAAAAAACAAAACCAAAAACAATGTAGGAAAAAAAAAATCTCCAGTGTAAAATTGGCTTCAGAAAGACTCATCAATTCTTCTGTCCTCTGCTTCTTTCTCAGCTACTCTCTGGTCAGTCTGCTAAGTTTTTATTTTTATTTTTTATGACTGAGGTAGGTTCTCTTATCTAAAGGACAAAATAAAAATGAAAGCATCACACATCAGAGGCCAGTATTGTGTTCTGCCCTTTCATAATTAAAAGGATAAATTCCTGAAAAAACCCTTTCAAGCTTTGAATTCATTCTCTGAACGAAGAAACAATAACCCAACAGAAGAGGTTTTGATTTGCATCACACTCCACATACCTCTGCCATGTGTCCTCCCCCAAAGTTACTCGTGCCTCTTTTCCGTGGTTGTTTTTGATCCTTCACCAAAAACTACTGAGGTGCCTCCGCTTTTCAACTTGCCTGTTCATCACAAATGTGACAAAATCTGAAACGCAAACATTGAACGCCCACGGCTAAAAGAGCCAGTAATTCCAAGTCAAATACAAAGAGTGATGGAGTGGAAGAGAGGAAATAGTCTGGAGAGAGGAGAGGAGGAAAGGGGGTGGTGGTGTCGGGGTGCTCGATCCATTCAGTTTCTTTAGTAGAGGCAGGACGGTACAGATATTCACTGTGAGGTGACAGTTGACCAAAAAGAGTTAGAGTCGCTTCCAGTGGTGTACAGTACAAAGAGGAATCCTAATCGCTCTAGATTCAAGATTCATTAACAGTGCATGTTTGAGTGTGTTTGTTTTGTATGGGTAGAAACCAGAGCTGCTAAAAGGCTCTAATGTTGGGCGTAAGGGGTCGTTGCATCTAGTGGATTACTGTTCCTGTCCTCAAGTTTCTTTTGAGCCCCCTGCCTTTGTCTCTGTGTGTGTGTCAGTCTATGCGGGGACAGAGCTGCGGGGTCAGTAGGCTGTAACCAGGTCCTTGTCGTAGTTATATCGGCCCCTCTTCGGGGCAGGACTGTCGGCGCTATCCTCTGTGTCCTCGCTGTCTCCTCCTGCCCCGCCGCCTTCCTCTTCAGAGGAAGAGTCAAGAGTTAGATCTACCACAGCACCTCCGCTCGGCGCCACGGCAGGTCCCCCCGTGCCTCCTGCCACCCCCACGGAACTGCTGCCAGATTTGCCCGTCAGGCTGGTGCTGCTGTGGGCTGGTGAATGACCGTTTGCCTCAGGAATGCCTGCAGACAGAGATGTCATTCAAAAATATGTGTGTGTTACAAGATGACAAAGATTTTTCAGAACGTCTGCAGCGTCTGTTTTCACATACTGCCCCTCTGCATAATTTCAGGAGAGTATCTGGTGTTCAGTGTTTTCACTGTCTGAAAGCAGTAAAAATGTCTCAGGGTTTGACACTCACATATATCAACATCAGGGTACTCTGGCGTGTTGCTGCTTTCTCTGTCCCTGTCCCTCTCCTTCTCATCTCTGATGGGTTGCCAGGAGCCGTCAGTTAGGTACTCAATCTCCTCAATGTCTTCACTTGTCTGTTTCAGGATCTCAGATAGCAGCCTGAAAAACACACGGCAGGTTAGAGTTGCCTTACAAAAGATCACACACACCAGAACACTCAACAGCAGGAGAAATTCCAGGTAAAATGTCGATCATTTTCATTATATAGATGGCTATTATTCAAATTACACTTCATAAAGAAAATAAGCAACTTCTGCTAAAATCCTTGGAGGTTTATTATAAACAGAAAATTACACTCCATCTGTATATTTCAGAGCCCTGAGGCATCACTCAATAAACCTGACAACATTATGTAATTAGGCCATTTGAAACTGAACCTTGCGATCAGTTACAGACGAGACTTTCACACAAGCTTTATTTAAGGAATGCAAATAAACCTTGAAGCCAAATGGGAACACAATGCTTCCAGTCTTTGTCAAAGTAAGGTTGTGTCTGTCAGAGGTGTTTAGAATTTGCAAGAAATAACACGCCCCAAATTGTTGTTGACAAAAATGGACTGCAGGCTCATCTGTGTTTTTCCAAAGAACTCACAATTCTCTTTATAACAAAAATGCAGAAAAGCAAAGACACAATGTACTAGAAACATTTGGGACCTTTAGATGCGTCAATGAACTTATCCAGGTAAAATACAAAAACGACTTAATCACAGCTATGTGGCATGGTTCTCTAAATTGTAGGGCTGTTAGAACAAGTCGATCAGAGAGTCAATAAACAAGCCAGTTTAGCCGATCAAAGGTTTTGAACTATAACCTGATAGGTTTAGAAATACAGAACAAAATGGATAATGACCCTCTCATGACTTGCAAAACCTCCAAAGCGTTTTTTAATGAAAACACAGAAGGCTAGAGCAAGATCCAACTTGCATCAAAAGTTCTATAAAGGCCCCGACACCTGTGCAGCTTTATATATTTTCCCCAGGCTGGCTTCGGAACACAGGGTTGTCCAAACTACACATCGGTGAAATTTCTGGATTTATTGAAAAGATGATGCTGTGTGGGTGGAACCAGTCAGAGCATGTTTCTGTCTCCTTACCCATCAATTGTGAGCAGCTCAAAGGGAGCGGGCTTGTCACAGACAGGGCAAGTCCACGTGGGCTTCTTCTCGTTCATCTGCAGGAAGAAGACTGCATCGAAACACTGGAGATGGGCACAAGTTAAAACTCGACACGGTACTCCGAGCCGCATCTTCACCAACTGGGAAATGGGAGAAGACAAAGCATGTTAAAGACATCCAGCAAAGTAGCAGCACAAATATTAAGGAAACTTTATCACAGCTGAAAATGTCAAGTGGTCTCATGTAGATATACTCACTGGACAGATGAGAGAAACTCGAAGGCCTGTGGTCGCAATTTCACTTTCTGGGTCAAAGCGAAGTTTGTCTTGGACTGTAGATAAATAGTTGATCAACATTTAGGACACCACATTTTTTACATTAAATAGACAATCCAGTCCAACCAAAACAGAATAAACAAACTTTGAGTCAGTAACTTGTAGAAATATAATTCAAAATCAGTTTAATATTAAGTCGTAATAGAAACTGGCACAATTTAGGAGATCATACAAGTAAAACTTACTGCGTTCACGACAGCGATCTGCACTCTCCACAGAGCAGAGTTTGAGTTGGCTGAAGAGGTCTGTTGCAGTGAAGACCCTCACTAAATACACAGCCACCGAGTACCGCTGAAAACACATCAATTCAGAGGTCGTGAGCACAGACTTTAAAAAGACAAAAAATAAAAGCATATAGAGCAGCTTCCAAGTATTCAGCCCCCTTCAATATTTTTTTAGGTTGTAAATATGGCAAATATTTAATATTTATATCTCTAGGGTTTACAGAGAATGGTCCGATAAAGAGAAAATATCCAGTAAGCGGCAGTTGTGTGGACGAAAATGCCTTGTTGATGTCAGAGGTCAGAGGAGAATGGGCAGAGTGGTTCGAGATGATAGAAAGGCAACAGTAACTCAAATAACCACTCGTTACAACCAAGGTATGCAGAATACCATCTCTGAACGCACAACACGTCGAACCTTGAAGCAGATGGGCTACAGCAGCAGAAGACCACACCAGGTGCCACTCCTGTCAGCTGAGAACAGGAAACTGAGGCTACACTCGCACAGGCTCACCAAAATTGGACAATAGAAGATGTCTTGAACATGACAATAAGTTCACTGTACTCCAATGGCCTCCACAGTCACCAGATCTCAATCCAATAGAGCACCTTTGGGATGTGGTGGAATGGGAGATTCGCATCATGGATGTGCAGTCGACAAATCTGCAGCAACTGCGTGACGCTATCATGTCAATATGGACCAAAATCTCTGAGGAATGTTTCCAACACCTCGTTGAATCTATGCTACGAAGAATTAAGGCAGTTCTGAAGGCAAAAGGGGGTCCAACCCGGTACTAGCAATGTGTGCCTAATAAAGTGGCCGGTCGGTGAGTGAGTGAATTGAGATATATATATATATATATATATATATATATATATAAACTGAGAAATAAAAAAGAGGAATAAGGTTTTTCTGGGATAAAAAGAAAACAAGAAAAAATTGTTTGATGTCCTTGAGTGGTCCCTTCTGGCTTAGGGCAAACCTGAATGCAATACACTGATATGCGTCATCACTAGGGGTGGGAATCTCTAGGCACCTCACGACTCCATTCCAATTCAGAGGGCTACGATTAGACAATAAAACAATTATCAATGAATCAAAGAATTTTATTTCTATACATGATTTTGTTTTTTATAATGACTGTGCAACTAAAAGGTGTGCATCATCACTAGCCTCATGATTTGTGCTTTTAAAAAGCATTTTAGTCTGTTACTGTTAAAAAATAAGGTTTTCAATTAATAAAATCTGACTAACTGTCAGGCTATAACAGCAGTCGGTGCTCTCCACATTGATTTGACATTCATTCAATTTAGACTTGTGTGTTTCATCTTTAGCCTTTACTGTATCACAGAGGCCCTGCCTGACCCCTTCTTGGCAGCATTAAGGCGCATTACTCCGCTGATCAACAAGAGATTCTGCTCCTCTGATATTTTCTAATCTCTCACTTAGAACTGATCTTTATAAAAAAACAGCTCAATTCATATTTATGTTCGTGGGTAAACGGGGCATCGCTTCTTCTGCATGGTGCACACGTGTTTAAATACGTGCTTCATAAATGCTAAAGTGAATCAACAAGCACAACGTAAACTGAAACATGCAGCTAAACTGGATGAGTGGAATGGATAAATTCTGTTGGATAAAGTTGACGGTCTTGGCAGAGCTTGTGTACCCAGCAAGTACCCAAAGTGGTAAAGTAGGCAAGTTTTGTGGTGAGCAAGCTAGTACAGAAGAAGCTGAAACCTCTTTCAGAGGGAAAGTTAATGAAGGAGCCTTGTTGCCACTGAAGTTCGTGTCTTTGTTTGAGACAAAACAATGCTGTGAGCAGGTTTTTCAATACTCACTCTGGCAAAGACTCAGTACTGCTCAAGACTGACCAAAATTTGGAAATCAGCCGCAAGTATCATCATTACCATCTGACGTCAGACATCTAAAACAGTCGTCACATTAGGAAGAATCCTGTATATATTCAGTGATTTAATTTGGCCCTTGAAAGTTGTTCATTAAGAATACGAAATGTAAATGGTCCTGATCGGAAAGGTTTCCCCACCCTTGTCTTATGACCTCTTGGTCTGTGTTTGACACCATTCATCCCATGCCTAGATTCTGACCACCAAATAAATTTGCTAAAATATACCACATTGTTATTTTGGAAAGTGAAGATTGACGGCAATTTTATCAATTTAAATTGTAAAATTCTAAGTGATGGGACTGTAGACAAAATTAACCTCAAAGCCACAAAAAATAAAGAAACTTTAATTCCCAAGATCTTCTTTGGCAAGACAAATCGCCTTGTAATCACCCTCTCAGATGTCATCGATCGGTATTGGACGAAATTGCCTCTAATTAGTTTGATCGGCAATCTCTATAAGATGAGGCAAAACAAACAGTGGTCACTCATGAAGTGCAACTCTCAAGAGAGATGAGAAGGAATTGAGATGGCTGAATCATCATTTTTCTCAGTAAATACTTTTGTATACTAACTTCAGTAGTTATTTGATGACTACTTTTGTTTTTTTCCCCCGGATCTGATGGTGGAAATAGCTAACGAGTGAGGCATCTTGCTTCTCATCTCTGGGTTGAACTGAACTGTGTTGGTCTTGTGGGGGAGACTGAAATGGTCTTTGTAAATATACAGATATAACTCTGGATGTTAAAACTGTGCGAGACACACATGCCACTTTTCCTATTCTTTGGTTATTTTTGTTTACGTAGTTACATGTTAAATCAAATCCAACATGTTCTTTGGCCTTCTTCTCTTTACTTCTCCAAATGTTGGTGCTTTAATAAAACACAGAAATGTTCCCCCTGCTTTTTCTTACGCACCCACTTCACCCCCCCTCAACCACCAACCCTAGTTTGCGTCTCCATTTTTTTTCATGAGCACCACACTTAGGTGAAGTGCTCTGGTTAGTTTAAAACTGCAGTGTTTTGTTACTGTTAATTGTGTTTAGGTACAACTTTCACGGTTCTTATCCCTAATTGGTTTACAAGAGCTCTAAAAAGAGGGTGTGAACAGAGGTGAGAGTGTATTCGTCGGTCTTCCAGCTGCTTAACAGGATAAGGATTGTGGGAGCAACAGTTAAGAGGGTCACTGAAGTAATTCAGCCCTTGGCCTCTGAAAGCCTTCTTTAGGAGTTACACCACGCAAGGCTGAGCAGAACTCATGAAACACTGTCTCAACTTCCACTGTTTCCATCATGACCCTGAGCTGAGCCTAAATATGGGAATCAGCATCAGGCTCTTACCTTGCCAAAGTTTCCCCAGGTGATGGTGACTCTGTTGGTGACACTGGAAAGATGCAACCAGGGAGTGATGTTTACAGGTCGACAAGGGCGACGAGGTTCAACTCCAGGCTTATTAGAGGGGTAATAGCCCTGTAAATACACAGACACACAAATGCCAAAGTATTATTTACATCATCTAAAACTGTATCCAGATAACAGTTTTTGAATGATTTGTATACATAGGCATCAGAATTCCCTCTAAAGGGCTCAATACAATTTGAAAGTAGTCAGGTTCTTATTGTGTTGGTTGCACAGTCATTTTATCAAAGAGACACAAAAGTCCCACATAGCTTCTAGTCTTTACTTTTATAAAGAGGTAAAATAAATAACTGAGTTTCAGGCAATGTTTTTCCCTTCCTTGTAGTTTTCAATTCAAATAACAGACATACCCAATCTCAACACACAGACAAGTCCATTTAAACACGGGGAAAATAAATACATTTGAACATAGAACTAGAAAAGCTACTGAAAGACAGGAGGAAAGATGAAAATCAAGAGGATTTGGGAGGAAAAACACAAAATAAAAATTATTCCCATTCTCCTCTACCTGAACAACAGTATGTTCAGGTAGAGGAACAGTTTTCCAAGAGAAAACCATCCTACTGCTACTTGCGGCTTTCTTGATGGCTATAAGTAATATTTTAATAATGTCTATCACTGGCTTTAGGTTTGGTCTGAATATTATATGCACAATCTTTAGCACCTTTCTTGTCCATTACTGCTACATTTGATTTTAAAAGACAGGGCAGCCATGATAAGTCGCTGTCATCAATGACATCAAAGCTAAATGTATCAACATCAATATTTTAACACTCAAGTTCTTTTTCTTCAACATCACTACATAGTCACTGCATCATGACGTCAGTCATTTTTAGCCAAGACTTGAGTTGGGCTGTCAACGAAGACATAAAAGACACAAAATCCCATTTTTGTGTCAACAACATAGCTCGAAAACAACAATGCAGTAAACATGCATCTTTCCCACCAGCACATGACATAAAACACAACAGTTTGTTATCCATACAGAGACTGAGGACTGACCAGAGCAGAGGATCAGTTCTGCTTTAGTCGTATTTATGTTCTTAAGTTGTGGCTTAGGTCAAATAAGAGAATTCACTCACTGGCACATGACAGTAGGACTGGTTGACTTTGACAGCAATATTGGGGGGATACTGGTCCTCCTGGACACCAATGGAGTCTGTGTAACAGATTCTGCAACAGAGAGTGACAAGAGAAATAAAACATTACTAAACATGGTAAAACTATATTTCCTTATCCGTCAGAAACATTCTGATTAACACTGGCAAAACGAGCACAGTCCAGACAACAGGATTGTGTTATTAAGTATTAAGTGTATTAAGTTTCAATGGGAATTGCTGAAAACTTACCTAAGAACCACTTGGATTGATCTGATTCCTGGACGAAGCTCGCTAAGAAAGTAAAAGGTACTTAATTAAAATGCGCATGAGTTACATAATCCTAAATTAAGATGCTAATAACTGTGCAAAGCAAAATCTGAGAAGAAATGCTGAACTCCATTACCTTGCATTTCTGATCTGATCAGCTTGGGTTGGTGTTAACTCAAATATGCATTGACTGTCCTGCAGTTTCTCATTGTTCTGGGCAACTGTAAAATTGAATTAAAACAGTGCATAGTTGAATAACCCAGTAGGAGATATAATATTTCTCTCAAATCAATTATTAGATTACAAGAACAAAGAAATTCAAATTGCCTATACTTACTTAGCTCTGTTGGTGGCAACAGTGTCTCCAAGGTTTGGTAAAAGGGTAGTGGCACTAGCTTGACCTCTGCTGCAGGTGTCGGAATTGGTTTGGAAATGCCGTTGAGGTAGTCTGCGCCCTGAGAGGTGGCAGTGGGGGATGAGCTGAGGGACGAGTAGGCAACCGGGACGCCCTCTGGACGCCGTGCAGCAAGCCAGCCAGACGATTTGGGGAAGCGCGACTCGTAGAGCTGCCGGACATTCTTCAGAAGCTCTGGGCTGTATTCGGTCTGCACCAGCCGCAGCGCGCGCCCCACCAGGTCCTGCTTCAGCCCGCTTTTGCTGCGACCCATCGAGGCCAGCAGTGTCTGCAGGTCTGACACCCGGAAACTTTTGACCATGTTCTACAGAGTGGAAAGAACCATTAAACAATTTTTAGAACTCGGACTCTCTAACAGTAAAAATGTATGACTACACTTATGCATGTCACTGTATTACAGTCACACTACATGCCTTCAACATCATGTAAGGCACAGACACATGTAATCAGAAGAAAAGCATGGACCAAAAAAGCCAAGCTACAGCTCAAGCCTGAGAAGAAAGGACATTTAAAACTAAATGTTCAAAAAGGTAAACAACAATGTGCGCTCACGAATAAATACATTATAAAAACTGTAGTTTCGACCTTTGTTTACCATACGCCAAGGAGGATATGTTTTCATCTGGGTTCATCTGTCTGTTAGTAGGCAGGTGAAATTGATAGGGAAAAAAATCAAGCATGTTTAGGGGACTGATATTTTCGAGCGTGTGTGCAACTTGTTGGAGATCCAAATAACAATCTGGATTAAGTGAAATCAAACGTGTTTCAAAGGGGGACTGCTGGTGGAGGTGTGACCTCTCTCAGTGCACTTGTGTCAGTGTACAACTCACCAACAACATTTAATGTGAGCATGTCCCATTACTAGTGGGCTCACCGGTAATCAATCAACTAAGCATACTGTTAAAATTGCACTTACACTGATGGCTTGGACCCTCGTAGGTCAATCACAACCAAACTTTAAAATGGAAGAATAACAATAATGGGCTCATGATGCCCGTTTCCTCTATGAATGAAAGTGCAACTAAATTTATAAATATACACACAGTGTAATGTCACTGAGGCCAAAATGCGTCAAGACTTCGATAAGCCACACTATACTTGTACAGTATTGACCCAAAGAGAGCAATCGGTTACCGCAGGACAAAGCATACGCATGATGGTATATATTTAAAGGCAGCAGCTACGTAGTTTGTACGAACTTGACAACCAACGTAATGTTGTTGTTGATGGAGGAATCGGCTGCAGTGTGACACGCTTTCACTGGCAGATGCGTCTACAAATACATTATCACAGTAACGTAGCTGGACGCTGGGCTTCTGATGGACAAGCTGCGCAGAGATTAGGGTCGTGAAATAAGAAAGATTTGAGTTTCTTCAGCCTCACTCGAACAACAGCAGTGTAGCCGCAGCTATCGCCTGGCTAGCTCCTTTCAGGACTGGGCTGTCGGCATTCAATCATAGCAACGGAACAATTTGACAGGTGCTCAGTTCCGTAAACTAAGCGTCAAAATACAGAGACACGTATCCGTCAGATAAATAACGTCACGTATTTACAGGGCTGGGGGGAAGCTGGCAGCAGCCCCCGATTGTCTGGATGGACCCATCATTCATTTCGATGTCTTCCTTTAGAGGCAGCGTGATGCTAGCCGAACCAACGCATTTGCCTGGTTAGCGCTACCTAGCGGGCTAGCTACGTTAGCGGCGCAGGCTAGTTCGTTTCGTCGTGAACGAAATGGGCCACATTTGACAGAATATAAACTCCAAACCATGTTCACGCAAAGCCCCAGGTTTCCCCCACGACGGGGCTGAACTTCAGCCCGCAAACCCGCAGCCGTCTCCCCTCAAACCAAATCTATCCAAGCTCTACTCACCATCGCTTCCACCAGTTCGGCCGCCATCTTCGAGCAGCAGTACCGCGAGAGTCAGAGACGACGGCTAGTCTTTCACCAATGAGACGCAGAGCCTGCTTTGACGGACAGGTGTCTTTAACCAATCCCAGCGCGGCACTGACCAGACTCCTTTGCGCTGCATACGCAATGGGCGGGCTCGCGGTTTTTTAAAGTTACAGTACAACTTTTTTTTCAAACACTAAGAGTCGGGTCCGGTGTCAGAATTAGGCCTCGCTGTGTGTTAGTGACAAAATGTGTGACCGTTTTGTGATATCCGTGATGTTCCGGTTTAATAGTGTTGAGATATCGTGAACACGATTGTTAAAACCTGTTTATATTCACAGTGTATTTAAAGCACGAGGTGTCAAGTGGAACCGGTCGCATGGTCCCCACAAGTCCACTCCGAGCAAAATAATCCGTTTCGGGTTTGTGCGTCCAGCAGTCAGTTATGGAGTTAATGCTTTGTCTAAGGTATGTTCACTACTGAATTAAAAATAAGAATCAACGAAATATACATTCACGTTTAAGTATACACGGACCACACCGTGTCTTAAACACAAGTACAATGTTATGTCATGCTTTTAATGTGATGTAAATAAGTATATAAGGAACACACTGACAGTCCCTCCGGGGATCCACCCCAGGTTTTCTAAAGCTCCTCATATGTGGCAGAGAATAGCCTCATGGAAACAAAAATCAATTGAAGGAATTGCAGTATCATGTAATAACACGGTGTGTTTTGTTTTGGCTTTACTTTGTGAAACATCAATAGAACAATGCAGGAGGATACAGACACCTGGCTTTCCACCAATCTGGTTGATGGAATAGGTTATCTATATTTATAAGTTGTTTATTTGTGAATAAAAGTATATAAGTTATGAGCAATATAGGAGATGTACAAAATAAAGGATTTATTTATTTTGATACAGCTGTTTAAATTTATCTCAATAATGTTTGTTCTCCACAATACAGGCTACTATTACATTTTTTACAATACTAACATTAACATTTTTGGTATATTTTTTAATCAAAAGAGACTATGCATATATAGGTAAATGATGAAGCTGATTACAATACATGAGCTTGCTCATGTAAAGGCTGCATAGTGCTTTACGTTGCACATAGGCATATATTTCATGTTGCATTATTTAAACAGAAGAGGGCAACATGGTCCATGATTTGACCTGACTGTCATGTAATCCATGCCCAATGTAAAACTGATGGAACAAAGCAGATCAAACAAGTTACTGTAGCCTACTGTTACTGTGATCTAGACTAATGTGATGTGTGCTGTAGAGATCGTATAGGTCAGTAAATAGAATATAATCCTTTTATTGTCATTGCACAGTGTAAAACGAAATTTAGCAGCAGTCCGTAAGGTGCATCGTATAAATAGAAAAAAAAACTAAAAAACAACAACATGAGGAAACAGCATAAACAGGTAAAAAAGGTGCAATCATTTTTTTAATTTTAAATATAAAAAACAGTGCCGCAGATAATTTTAGCAGATAAATCTGTATTTGTACATGTAGTGCAATATAGTCTATGTAAAAAAAGCAGAGTTCAGTTATTTTATGGCTGTGGGGTAAAAGCTGTTTTTCAGTCTGTTTGTCCGTGTTTTTATTGACCTTCAGTGGGCAGCAGGTCAAACAGATGATGTCCATGATGGAAATACACTATATCTATTGTGCAGATTATTCTGATTCTATATAACTTCAAAGCACATGGGTTCACCAATATGAATATGTGCACACAGACACTATTAAATCAGACATCTGTTTGTTTAGGATCCCAGAGACTTTAAGAATATAAGACATGAAAGTAAGAGAAACTGACATCAAAACTATTTGATGTCAATGCAAGATTCATTCAATGCAGACATCATCACCAGCAATGCAATTCTTATTCTTAGAGCCAAGTCAACTTTACAAAGTAGCAAAAATAGTTAAAAAAATTTGATACAATTCACAAGTTACAACAAATTACAGTTAAGAAATATATTACATTTGCATATATTACAATACAATATAGTTTGTGATACCACTCCAATTAATCATGAGAGGATGCAGATACAGATGTGAACGATGAAGTGTTGAAATATTATATATAATGTTTTGCCATGATTTTGATCTTACTTATATCTTATTTCTGGAAAGATTAATAGTTACTGTGGTTGAATAACACAACATTTTAAGATGGATTAGGTGCTTTAGGATGCCTCAGAATTAATCAAAAAGACCAAAGAATGCTTGGCTTTTTAATTGTGAAAAGACAGTTAACAGTACAAAATTTAACAAATGTCAGTCATATCAACTAAATATAAAGATACAATCCACATTTTATCTCAACATTTGACAGTGTAATTCAGTGTCTGATTTTGATATGTGTATAATAACATGAAGAAGAATGATTTATTTCAATACTGTAACAAAAACCTGCTACATCAGTTATTCACATTTAAATCCCATTACCGTCATAGCAAAAATGTTAACATTAACATGAAGAAGGCTCCTTTGATGACATAGAATACTCATCTTCTATATCATCTCCTAAAATGAAGAAGGAAGAATAAGCTATAAAAGAATATAGCAAAGAAACACCCAGCGATGCATGAAATAAAACAGGAAATTAATACTATGCATCTCGATGCATTTCAATGTATCACATCCACCATTTTCTGTATTACTGCACATGGCTGCTTTTTCATCAATTAATAAAATCAGTCAGACAAACATGAACTCTGTTTTTATTTATTAAGTGCTTTAAAAATATTATCGACTGTTGCTATTATTACAATTGTGCCGTAATTTACTTAATAATGTTTTCAATTAAAAAATCAGACCACTGAGGCGCATTACTCCGCAAGTCAACGAGTGACTCTGCTCCTCTGATGTTTTCTAATCACTCACTTTATAAAAAACCTGCTGAACTCATATTTATGTTCCTGGATAAACGGGGCTTCGCTTCTTCTGCAACAATGAAGTTAAAACCAAGCGTTGAGTCATAATCTACAGGAAGAACTTCTGTCTGCAGGAGTGTGTGTGTGTGTATGTGTGTGTGTGTCTGCTCGTCTCTGTTACTCTTCACATGAACTGATAAGCACATGTCTTTAGTTATTATCAATAATGTCGGATCATGACTCCGGATCATTCCTCTCACTTTAACACTGAAGTCCTGTCTTTGTGCGTCATGTTACGTTAAATGTGTCTCAGACTAATAGATCTATTCAGGTCGTGGCTCTGATGAAGCCTGAGCAATTTGGGGCCGATTGGACAATGTGCAGTCAAGTAAAAAAAAAACGTCCCGTTTCATTGCGAATCAGTAGGTGGCGCTATGACCGTTTTGACATATGGAGCTGTTATGGAGCTGTTAAGGCCAGGACCCTGATCATAGGTGAGTATTTTGTTGCTGCTAGGACAATGCACAGTAGAGTTACAACAACTTAATTTTCACGCTGATCAGTAGGTGGTGCTATGACCCTGAGTTAATATTGACATATGGCCGGAAATTTGATCATAGGTGAGTATTTTGGTGCTGATTGGACAATGCACAGTGGAGTTTTAAAAAAACGTCCTTTTCACAGTGAATCAGTAGGTTATCAGGCCGGGACACAGTTTTAGGGGGCGCTGTTCAGCCATTTTGCCAACCACATTTCGTCGCACACGCGAAGTTTGGTGAGTAATCGAGTCTGATCAAGCCGTTAAATTGCGATTCATTTGCCTGCATAATCAAACGAAAAGCAATAGGACCTTCACACCGTCGGTCGTCGAGCACTAAAAAAAGGTTTATATCAAAAGCAGGAAGGGAAGTCATTTGATTTTTCCTTCATACATTTTACTGTATGACTCCACAAAATGTGAATCTGTGTTTTTTTTCTCTCTCTAAAACATTGAACTAGAGCCATTAATTACTGCTCTGTGGTAACTGAAGTAATTCTTTGGACAGCATCCCCACGGACAAAACAACTTTAACAGGATAACACTGGCATCTAAAAGGCCTTTGATTCTACAGCATCCATCCTCTGCACACCATGTCTCACTAAATCTTGAGTGTTTAATCTCCCGTAATTACAAAGATTTGCTTAGGTTAATAAAAATAATCCGCCTGAATTTAGACCCCCTACCTGGACCTCCCCTGTGTCTCCTTTGCCCCTTTCTGTGAGGGATAAATTCACAGTCATATAAATAGAGTCACCTTCACAACTGTGAAGCACAGCTCTTCCATTCACGAGCAAAAAGGCTGCAGGATTTTGAGGAGGGGGTTTTGGTCAGGTTCATTTTAACATAGAGGCGGAAGCGTTTAATTAAACTTTGTTGGCAAACAAAGTGTCCGCATTTAGTCTTCGTGACTGACGTCATCTCCAGGTTGAGATTGTCTCGCTCATGAGCGCATCAGGGTTAACAACAGTTGAGAGGCTCATCTTTATCTGTGATCTTGTCAACAGTAAGACTTCGGCGGAAGAAGCGAGGGGCATTTAGGCGTTCAGTCCATAAGGGGGGGTTTATTTTGAAAGAAAATGCTGCGAAACTCAGACAAACAATTCTGAGAAGACTTTTTGGGAGAAACGCTTTCTACTCATCAGTTGATAATTATTCAACAGTCAGTCAGTTTGGAAGTAATTAAACCTCTTAAATGAGTGTGAGATATCTCAATTCAGAAATGACAATGGAGGACAGAAGCAGCCGCACCATCGCCAGAGAGAGGCTGGGACTGAGCTTCACTATTGACTACCTTCTGTTCAATAAAGGAGTCAAAGGTTCCAAAGAAGAAGCGACAGGAAGTCGTGCGGCAGAGCAGACAGCGAGCAACATGCTAGATCATCAGAATCCTAAACCCGAAGAGGTGGGGATTCGCTCTGAGAAACAGCCGAAGAGGTCAGAGGTAGACCCCGAGGAAAGGAAAGTCAAAGAAGAGGAGGGGGAAGAAAAGCAACAAGAGGAGGGGGAGGAGGAAGTGACCACCACCACCACCACGTCTGTCAGCATCGGTCGAGAGAAGTCTGCGGACAAACCCAACCAGTCGTACATCTCTCTCATCTCTAAGGCGATCCTGGCGTCCGAGCAGAAGAAGCTGCTGCTGTGCGACATCTACCAGTGGATCATGGACCACTACCCTTACTTCAAGAGTAAGGTATGTTCAGGTTTATGTTTGCATCTTTGTATTAGCACGGCAGCCAGAGATCATCCTATATCGTCAGAAAGTAGCTGTTGTCGTAACAGAGGGATTTAGAAAGTCAGATTTGGCGATAACGTAAAGTAAGCTCCAAGAAACATGCGATCGCTGTCTGGGGGAGTGTTTTGAAATAACGTAATGCTCTATTACTTTTGTTAACGTGCCCCAGCTACTAAAAAGCGTGTTTGCCTGTCATCGTGTTTATCTTAGTTACAGAAAATAACGTGGCAGCCATTTTCAAATGTAGCGACCCAGTTGGCACAGGTAATCTGTCTGAGTGGTTAGGCAATTAGGTGCTCGCAGGGACACTAGATGATCTTCTTGTTGGCGAATTCACAAATAAAGTAATCCTGTTGCTAGGTTGCAAACCGCCTCTGCCGTTACCAGGTGCAACAACAGATTGGATGTAGCCTAGTGGATTACATTGGTTTGACGTGCTAAAAAGGTAACTC
The DNA here is from genome assembly GCF_022539355.2 of Hippoglossus stenolepis. NCBI lineage: Eukaryota > Metazoa > Chordata > Actinopteri > Pleuronectiformes > Pleuronectidae > Hippoglossus > Hippoglossus stenolepis. Next base: position 17,847,721 of record NC_061496.1, on the reverse strand, counting down.
AAGGTGTCGTGTCTTGCTGTGATCATATACAGTGTTGACACGCTATCACACTTCCTGCCAACAACAGGACAAGGTGACATCCTGAGGAGGATCAGCCATACTTAACCAGCCACCTATGTTAATTTTCAGATGGGGTCACCCACCGTTTAACGCTTACTTACCTTCAGGTTTTTGCTTTTGGGCCTAACAGCCTTCATGTTCTTTGCTCCCCAACAGGATAAAAACTGGAGGAACAGTGTGAGACACAACCTTTCCCTGAACGACTGCTTCATCAAAGCTGGCCGCAGTGACAACGGTAAAGGCCACTTCTGGGCAATTCACCCATCGAACTATGAGGACTTCTCCAACGGGGACTATCACTGCCGGAGGGCACGGCGGAGGGTGCGCAGGGTGGCGGGACAGCTTCCCCTACCCTCCCTGAGCTCCCCCTACCACCCCGCTCTGGCTCGCCCCCACAGAACGACCTGTTGGTGCTGTCCTCAGGCAACAGCATTCCCTCTGACTTGCTCAGCGCCCAGATTCTACTGGCCCTGGTCCCGTATGCAGCCACAACTGGGGCTCCACCCGGGCCTGCATGCCTCTCTACCCTGAGAGTAAACACTTTATATTTGTCAGTTATTCTGTACGTACAGTTTGGACTTGAATCACTAAAATGTAAGAGATATTTTAGAGACTTTTTCTGCAAATAATTATGTCATTAGGTGACGTCAACATTGATATGAAATTGTATATTATTACATTATATTTAGCTTTGTTTGTGAGGTCATTCAATAATTAAATAAAATGTATTAATGTTTTAAAACCATTGCATCTGTTTCATTTGTATTCTGAATGCATATGAAGTTTGCTATAATCTCATTAAATCTTATTGAATTTAAGTGACGTTTTTTGTTATCTGTGTATGTGTGCATGTGTGCATGAATGCGTGTGTGTGTGTGTGTGTGTGTTTGTGTGCGTGCTTGTCTGTGCTAGCAGATAGCACTAAAAGTGAGCCCAAATGCTAAGACACCCACCCACCATTAGATGCTAATTAGTCAAAGCTGTCCGGCTGCGAAATCTTCTGCCTTATTAGACTAAAATCGGGATTCCCAAAGCCGACTCCCGAGGATATGAGGCCAGATAATCTCAGCAATCCCAAATAGTTTCAAGAAATAGGAAGCTTATCACACAGTGTAATCTGGAGCCGCTGCCGCAGAAAAGAGGGGCACCATGCGGGAGGTCGGGGATGAAGGAGGCAGAGGAAAGGGAAGGAGGCAGAGAGATTGAGGGAGGGGAGGGGAGGCTGATTTATTGGAGAGAGGTGGGTGGGCTTTTTTAGGGGCTGAGTCCCATTTGTATATTTAAAGCAGTCAGGGCAGAAATGTGCAGCAAACGGAAGGGAAGATATCATTAGATTTATGCTGAACACAAATTGAAGCAGTTCTGTTAAACAGATGACTCCAAAATAATGCCATATTAAGAATCAAGTCAATTTCTTACCTGTCTCACATCAATAGTGAAATTCCTCTCTGACTTGCAAAGGTTGGCATTTACATCCCCAGTGCTCCAGCCAAAGAGGATTAGGTCATACATTGACTTTTCTGAAGTTTGTTTGTCTCGGCTCATGTGGGCTTCTTATTTGCAAATGATTGAATATTTGATTAAAGCCGTAGTTGACATGAAATTAGATTCGGAACGGACAAACAATATGTCAGAGGGATAAAGGTTCAAGAGAGGGTTATTCACAACAGTTATTTTCTGGTGATGTTCATTAGAACAATGACAAATCCATCTAATTAATTTTTTTTCACCAAATCTTCCTATTCGATGTCGGCAGCTAATTGGAGGCCTAATTTGCTTAATTCCCATGAATTGTTCGCCGCATTAAATCCTCTTCTATTCACCAGCTTTAAGGCTTTAATTTGGTTGCATATGTTTGCTGTACACACATGCACACGTGTTGCCACACACACACACACACACACACACACACACACACACACACACACACACACACACACACACACACACACACACACACACACACACACACACACACACAGGATAACACGCGCACATTTACATTAGTTTACACACACATACAACTCATAACAATCTTGCAGACTTGTGTGTGTGTGTGTGTGTGTGTGTGTGTGTGTGTGTGTGTGTGTGTGTGTGTGTGTATATAACTAATTAAGGATTTTTGATAATGTAATGCACATGCAAAAAAGACTGCAAATAACATGTTCAACAAAATCGCACAAAATTGTAATTAACTACCTGTCTAAGTCAGTGAGATTGAGGTCATGAGCTCAATCAGTGTGTGTGTGTGTGTGTGTGTGTGTGTGTGTGTGTGTGTGTGTGTGTGTGTGTGTGTGTGTGTGTGTGTGTTCATACTGTATGTGCATGTCATTTTGTTAATCTAATGAGATGGGTGGAGGGGTTGCAGGGGGGGCCGTAGATTAAGGAACACAGATTTGTTGGTGATTAGCGGAGAGTGAGGTAAGAAGATCAGCCCTGAGACGGCGATGAAACATTATGGCCGTGTTTTAATACAACACATTTACAGCAGCATTCCAAAGCTGACTCCCTTCAGCCTTACATGTATCTCATTGATTTGACTGTAGGCTCGACATCCAACCGCTCACACAGCGAAGAGTGAAGCTCCAACATAAACATGAAACTAAATACAAGAGATATTCAATTCTGGTTATGTTGGTTTTCAGCTTGAAGCTTCTATTGGGTGCAATATTTTATAACAACAGCATTAGAAATTATTTAACCCGACACATGGTTAGATTCAAATTAACCAAATAACGTATTAGGATACAATCATTATATTGAATTAATTCACTTATGGTGCTGGTTACAGCCACAGTTACACCTAAATTATCGTTATGACTTAAGATAAAGGTCTTGGTTATTGACTGTAAATTAAAATTTTAACTCTAGTATATATATGGCCTAATTTCCCCTAAATGTGTGAAACTTACTACACTTACTTTATAGTTTAAAATACTTTTGAATTATGAATAATAAAGACAGACAGAGAAATTAGAATTTATTTTTCTAGTCTGATTATATAGCAACAATAATAAATTATTGTTGACTATCACTGTTTTTAGGGGCTTAGTTGCTACTTTTCAACTTTTTCTCTTCTAACTCATAAATAGTGATATAACTATTTCAAATGTTCCACACAAATCCTGGTTTTAAATTGTGGTTTGAGGTCAAGCTTCACCTAATTAATTTCGCTGTCATTTGTTAATTTTAATTCAGTGAGATTTTTAGTTAATAAGTCGCACAAAGAGTAAGACACACAACATTTAATTTAAATGATCTTATAGACCCTCAGGTTGAAAAAGGGCAACCTACAGTTTGGAAGTGCTCATGTACATCTTGCAAAAAAATAATCATATTTGAAGTGGATGCTCTAAAGTAATTAATAGAGTGTAATTTAGAATTTGCGATTTATTTGACACGACTCTGTTAATTATTTGCTTCTTTCTCTGAGGGTTGGTGGTGGAGTGGCTGCAGCTGTATACGAATGACTCCTAATAGGCCCAAAGCCTGGAGGAGTCCAAATTGCCAGACTATTACAAAGCATGATTGCACACAAGTAAGTAGTATTTGAGGCTTAGGAAGCGCTATAGCTGGACCAAAACCAGCTGCTATTTTCTGGTTGTGTCCCACCACGAACAATAGTCTGGCGTTACCTCGGCTTCAAAGGCCCCATAATAGTCAATCGATCAGAATGCGAGGTGCTATTCTGCAGATTACTGTTAACAATAATTTGCCTCCCAGTGCACCGTTGCCATCTTTGAAGCAATGTTTTATTGCCTCTCTTTTTTTTTTTTCATCTGCATCTGTCATCCCCGAGGTCCAGTGTTTGATCTCTCCCCACCAGTGTCTGCCTCCCCGGGGTCGCGTTGACCTGTTGATTGGCAGCTGCGATCAGACATATGGTCGGACGAGGCATCGACCGCAGCTCCCCGGAGACAAAAGCAGACTAGTGGGGTTTTTTGCCCCCTCTCTCACCGCGCCGAGGAGCCGAGGAGCCGAGGAGCCAGGGCTGCAGCGCCGGGGAGAAAGCACCCGATCCGGCCACTAGATGTCGCAAGGTGCAAGCGAATATCTCCAGCTCCATGAGGATGCACTCAACGTAAGTGGATGGTATTTTTAATCATTATTTCATATTTTATCAACCCATGGTCTTCAGTGTTGTGACCAATTTAGTATTATATGTTATAACTTTTTCAATGCAGTTTTTATTTTCCCCCCATTGCTATTATTCATGAGCATTAAAAGAAAAATCCTTGAGGATAATCCTCCTCACTACACTTCCTTTTCCATATGACATTTTGACCCCTGCTATAGAGAATAATGGCTGTGCAGTCATCTGAGGTGATAAAATACAACCTCTAGCAGGACGTAGAATTAATGTGGATGGTGGCAAAGCAGTGTGCTTGCTCGGTGCTCATGCCAGGAGGCCTCTGGTGGTTGCTCAGCTGTGTGCTTCATGGAAACCAAGTGGGGGCAGCTTGACTCCCAGTGAAAAAACCCACAGATGTGATTCTCAACCCAGTATGCGTGAGTGTATACAGATATGTTTGAGAGGACCACTTTGAGCCCAGACCTTACAGCGTGAGGACATTTAGGGAAAGTGAGGATATTCAGGCCGTTCCTCACTTTCTGACCCACTTTCAAAGGGCTGTTTGAGGGTTCAGACTTGGCTTTAGGGTTAGAAATAGGTTTAGGTTAGGGTTAGCTTTGGGGGTAAGGGAATGCATTATGCCAATGAGTGTCCTCACTAAGATAGAAGTACAAAGTTGTGTGTGTGTGCGTTTGATTTCATAATATTGAATCGCAAAACACCCGCATCTCCATCTCTGCTATCTGTGTGCACTTGTAGAGATATCTTTGTGAGGACCTTTTTGACCCTAGACCTTATGGAGTGAGGACATTTTAGCCCGTCCTCACTTTTGACACACTTTTAATGGGCTGATTGAGCTTAAAAATTTGGTTTTAAGATTAAGTTAAGGGATAGGATTAGTTGTGATGGGTAAGGGGCGAGGAAATGCATTAAACAAATGAGTGTCCTCACTAAGATAGAAGTACAAGGATGTGAATGTAAGTGTGTGTGTGTGTGTGTGTGTGTGTGTGTGTGTGTGTGTGTGTGTGTGTGTGTGTGTGTGTGTAAATGCATGAATTCAGCATATAGAATGCAAAACACTCCCCATCTCCATCTCTCCTCCTATATAGCGAGCGGATAGTTGCCATGGTGATGCAGCTAGGGTCTTGCAGTGATCCCCACTGACCCTGAATGGTGACCTCTGACATTTAGGCCATGGCCAGGGTCAAAAGGTCAGTGATGGCTGGAGGGCAACAAGAGCACTTCCATGATTGGCACATGCTCGCTGCCTACTTGCATCTGCAGCGCTCACCTCACTGTCCAGTTTACACCTCACATTTTGTATTCGTTACAGAGCAGAGACCATCAGCAGCAGAAGGTTGGTCCCACCGCGCTGCATCGCACTGTTTGCAGGTTTAGCCCATTCTGTGCTCACGGCAATGCAAGGCTCCACATTGTACTGTATAATGTGTGATTTGCATTCGGTGTTGTTACACTTTCTATGTCTCTCCACTTCAGATTTGTGTAAACCGTGATGATAAAAATGCATCATGTATCATAATGGTTATGTTAGCAGTAATGATCATTAGTATTCCCACGGCCCCTGCAATCCACTGTATGGGAGGATATTTATAGTTCTTCATGTGATTATGTGTGTATGTATGTATGTATGTGTGTGTGCATATGTGTGTGTTTGTTCGTTTCGATGGGGGGAGGGCTCTGCACCGCACCATGGTTCTTCTCGTGGGGAATAATTACAGAATTGTGGGTACTAAAAGTCATGTGACCTGAGCCTTCTGCTCCCAAATAATTTATCCCCCCGGCTGATAGCTCGTCAATATCAATTTATTAATTTAACAGTTCTGGACTGATAAAAGGTAGTGCGCACAGTTAGATTGCTGAAGCAGGGAATAAGGATGAATTTTACAGTACAATGGTGTGAGAGGAAGGAAACAGGGAGAGAGGCTGGAGGACAAAGCGAGCGGGAGCGAAACAGCACAAAAGTGATCAATGGCGGCACAGAGAAGAGAGATGCATATTCGCCGTGTAAAAATGGGCCACCATCGCTCATATTCCAAGGTTATTGAATGAAACTTATGAAAATTAATACACTTATTATCACCATATTAAAAATTAAGATTGAGGACAGGGCGCTCGTTGTATTGATATTCAAATGTCTCCGATATATTGATCAACACAACCCAGTTTTTCCCCTAACATCCCCATGCAGGTGAGCCTGTGCAGTGGAGAGGAAAAAATATGTTTTTCTAGAACAGCTTTTGAAGATTTTAATTTGTAACACAAAAAAAATCACTTTCATGTTTGTTCACAGCCTGAGAACCCTCAGAGGTGTTATTTAAGAGGATCGTTTCCTGGAGGATGCTTCCTCCAAAACAAAGATACATCAGAGAAAAACACATAAATGTGACCTCTTACATGTGACCCCTCTTGACCTCCCAGCACTTCCTTTGCATCCTGATTTTTTAAAAAGGGTAATGAATATACATCCGACATAAAGCAGAACACATATATCACCAGGTCTCCAGCACAAAACAGTCAACCTAGAACCTAACCTATTCCCAGAGCCATTACATAATATCCCTGAAGGAGGCTAAAAGGCATTTTAACAAGACCCACTGCTCTATGACCTCTGACCCCTTCTTCGTTGACCCCAGGCTCCTGACCCCACTTACACTAGCCAGTGACAGCGGCGGACACAGATCCAGCACACTTCCTGGTGTGAGGAGACAAAGAGATTAATTTACTAATTGATGCATGTGAGGATGTTGCGTTTTCCGTCAAAGGGCTGACAGACGGATTTGGTTTGATGATCTGTCATTGCCACTGTATTTTTTTTCTCCCTTATCCACACAGGAATGTCATGAAAAGAAACCAAACAATCCTGTAAATCTGATCGCCTCTTGTCGTGTGCGTCAGCGCATTATATAATCCTTTCTTCTCTGCAGGCTCCCCTCACACGGACAATCACTGTAGTGGATTCTCCTCAGGTCTTTGGAGAGCTGCAGGGTAGCGAGTGTCAATAGAAGTGGAGTGTGTGAGTGTGAGAGATGATAGACTGAGGTTAAGAGGTGTCAACACAGAAAGAGAGAGGACTCGAGGACTCTTCACTGGCGCCGGCCTGACACTCTGACACTCTCCTCAACCTCTCCTCTGATTAACCACTCTAAAGACGCCATTGAGACACACAGAAACATACGTGCACCTGCAGACACGCGCACACCGATCCGCTGCACTCTCTACGACTCCTTTCCCTCAAGTCACACACACGTCTGCGTGCAGCTACATTTCATCCACGCGTACACTGTGCGCCAGACACATCAGCTGTGAGGTGTGGAAACCTGAAGACGTGTTGTTCACAGCCACAGAAACTCTCTGAGAGGTTCAAGCAGTCAGGAATGGATTTGTTACACCTCTGATCTGTTGTATACGTTCAACCAAGTGTAAGATGCAGCGGTGCCATCCCACAGGGCTTTGCACCTGTCAGGTGGTGCAGCGCAACATACAGAAGGCGGAACACACACTAACATACAGTACATTGTCACTCACATGCACTTAAACACTGCTTCAGTCAGGCTTTGTGTCTATGTGACCATTAGCTTGAACACGTTCCTATAGCTGCACTCATTTGTCTGATTGCTGCTTTATGAGACAGTTACAGTCTCATAAAGTCCGGAGTCACAATACGTCACACACTATATAATCATTTTATCAAAGGCGTGCTCCACAGTAATTCTTTTCATTTCACACCCTCATAGTTAATGTCCTGTAAAAACATATTAACCTCCTACAAACTGTACAACAGCAGGATTGAGTATTTTCTTATCGGCCTGACTTTATAGGTGCAGACTTCTGTCTGGATGTGCAACCCTTTATTTTCTTTAATTAGGTCTGATTTTGATTCAGTAAAGACTATTGTTGACAGTCTGATTGATTTAGGAGAGGATTATGTTTGCTCACCTGAATTCAAAAACATATATTTTCTCTTATCCCTTTTCTAGCCATGTGAGATTGTGTTGAGTTTCTGTGCTCATGGTTCTTTAATACTAAACTGCTGTCACTCTGATATAATGGAGGTTAGTGGATTTTCATTTATGTTGCCCGCAGTATTAATCTTTAAAGAATATTTAGATAATTCATCAGAAACATTTATATCTTTTTTGCGAACAGATTCTACAAAATGACAGATTCTACAAACTGTTGCATGGCACGCCTGCCCGGCCGCTCCACACCCACATCCTCCATCATGGTGGTATACGTCTCAACAGCCTGCACCTCATAACAGTATGTGTGTAGATTAAATTTGTGGAGAAATCCTGGGCACAGTACTTTGGTCAACACTTTGCTATGTCGATAAGAGAAAGCTGGGGTTTAAATCTATAATTATTGGCTGAAACGTTCATTCAAACGCAACCTTAATAATTAATAAAATAATACTGCATTACATATATATGTAAAGCTTTTAACAATGCTTAAAGACACTCGACATGGGTTAAAGACAAAGAAAGCAACTAAATGTAAATAAAGGAAAATATAAAATACTCATTCAGTGCAGTCGTTCAGTCTGTTTGCTACGGTTTCCTCTCACATTCCAAAAACATGCAGACTGGGGTTAGGTTCATTGGAGACTCTAAATTGACCGTAGATGTGAATGTGTGTGTGAATGGTCGCCCTGTGATAGGCGGTTGTACCACATCTCAGCCCAGGTGGGGTTGACCCTCAAAGGATAAGCGGTACAGATAATGGACGGATGGAAGGATGGACATCATTAATCACACATTAAAAGCAACACTTCCCATAACATTAAACTCATGTGCAGCCTGGGTGGACACCAAGAATCCTCACCTCGAAGATCATAGAAACTTTATGAAACCAATATCCATGTGACTTTGATGATACATATATATGTATGATCTATAGCTATCTATAACACACTGTCCCTAGTTTTTAGTGGGTATATTTCTTCTATATACTCTGCAGCTCTGAAAGAAGATAGATGTCTTATAGGAATATATGTGCCAGGCTACATACTGTATATTCTGTGCTTTTTCATACATTAGACATGTTTGATATGTTTGACATGTTGCATATCACCTGTACCTTTGTTAGCGCACTTAAAAGTAGTGAGCATTCTACCTGGTTTGTGCACAGTGCCTCATTGTGTCATTTATAACACACCACATACACAAAGCCTGCATAGCATTCATATGTAGTGGGACACGATTTGATGATTTGCATTTGCGTTTCTTTCATCCCTCATATGACGCTTCACACTGCACATGTGTGTTTTGCAAAGGTCATTTCATTTGGCACTGCAGGGATCAGACCTTCTCTTTTGTGCTACTTAGTGTTGAACATTAAGCCCGGCAGCTGAAGAGATTCTGATGACATGCAGCGCCTCCCTCTCCATCATGCTTTAGCATCAAGCAAATAGCACTTCTCTAGTGACCAGACAAAACTGCTCAGAAATAGAGATATAATGCACACACTGTGCAGGGATATAGATTGCAGAATGTGAAAACGCTGCATGAGTCAATACCTAAATGAAGAAAAATGCTGATGTGAACATAGATATATGACTCATATCTGTACGAGTTGACATGCAGGCAGGCAGGTTCATGAATCTTAATAATCAGAGATGAGAAGCAAGTAGGTTGAGTGGTGATACCAAGATATGTCAGCGTAATGACATGTGAGTATTTAAAACAAATAGTCACGTCGACGGCGATGGATATGAGACCCTGACCAACTGGTGCCAGACCGCCGCTTCTCCCTCGTCCCCTCCCTCTCCTCCTCAAAACCCGTGAAGTAGAAAATAGGGAGATATGAAGAGGTGGGGATGGAGGGAGATAAGCTGAGGTGGAGATAGAGACAGGCGAAAGAGGTAAGGGTCATAGCACATGCTCCTCTCGGCCTTCTCCCTCGCCAGTGTTGTTTTATTAGCCCTGTCAGATTGTAATTTGCCCAACGGTAAACATACAGAACAGGCTTAATTAAGAATTTTTGAACGGGGATACGGTCAAGTCCGGAAACATTAGAGAGATGCAACCGGGTGTCGTAAAGATTGATTGAGACGGAGGATGGAAGGACGTGGTTAAAAACAGAGGGGTGGAGGGAGGAGGGGCGCGAGTGGTGTGTATGTTACTGCGGAGGGGTATTCTTGTGTTGCTCGGGGCAGTAGGGCGAGATAAGTTTGGAAAAGATAGGGACAAACGATTTTTAATGCATTAACAGACCGGCTGTTCGAGGCAATAACAAGGACGAGATCGGCGTTAAAATGTTTGACATCCTGCGTTGAGATCAATGCATCCCGGACAGACACACACACACACACACACAGGCGGCACACTTACCTCAACTACTAGCACAGATAACACACTAACACATGCACACATACACATCCCAACCTTAGTAGGGCACAGAGCATGTGGGTGGGTGCATGAGTTAACAGCCTCCAAACCTCAAGGCGATGTGCAGAAAATAAAAAAAAACAATGCCTATATCCATAACAATATCCGCAGGTAAAAGCATCTTTAAATCAAAACAGAGAGAGGGAGCATCTGGAGTCGATTTTTTGAGAGCTGTGTGGACTACGTAAAAAGACCGGCAAACTAAAAGAGTAATGAGCCTATCTATATCTCCCTGTGGACCTTAACTTTGCATTCAATACATTATTTACAGCTGAATTTTTACTGAGGTATAGGTTCCTCTCAAGGGTGTTTACAGACTAGTGCTCTAACAGCTTTCCATTGCCTGCAGTTGAGTTGGGAAGCCTTCAGAGGTAATGATTCCAGCTTGTTTTCCCGTGTTTACAGGCCTCTATGTGTAGCGATGAAACAGCGCTGTTCTTGTGAGTGGAGAATATTTGGAAGATATTATGTGGACTTACATGTTTGTTTGCAACATAACCCTTTAACAAACACTTGTTCCTGTTTTGACGGCGGTAAAGATGGCCCAAGTGAAATTTTTCACTGCTATTGTGATTGCACTTTTGTTATAAGATAGCAACTGTCGTCACAGTGATATTAGCTAATTAAGATGCTGGAATTTGTGCTTTCAAATAATCTAAACCCTATCCAATGAGGATCCAACCATCACAACAAAAGTAAACTCCCCTGTGCACATTCAAGCTGTTGTGAATGTGAATGCATGTGTAGACACACTGTGTTTACACTACTATTAAAATTGATCTAATTCTGATGTTTTATCCATAAACAGCCAAAATCACAGATGTATTGGACAGAAAAGTTACATAGAGGTTTATTATTGGAGAAACTCTGAGGTGATGCAGGTTCCCACCATTGCACAATCAATCTAAATGCACAAACACATTTTTTGGACAGGTTAAATATTTACGTACTGTACATATGCTTTTTACTCCTTTCCTCTGCCTTCAAACAGGTAAACTGCCATCATAGCGCCCTGTTGTTACCCTCCAGCAGGGGCGTTAAATCATATTTCAGTTGCAGGTTATATTTTTGCATGTGAAGTGTACGTGAGTGACTTTGAATGCTAACTCTGGGATTGGATATGGTTTGCTTTAAAAAGCTGTGATGCTCATTTAATAAAAAGCCAACGCTGGTCTATCTGAGATGTAATTTGATGACCTACGTCATGCATTAACACTTTGAGTGGAAAAACAATATTTTGGTGGTGTCAAACACTTCAGGTCATCTTATTTTGTCCTGTCCTTAGGTGTGCAGTAAAGTCCTGTCTCTTACACAAGTGTCATTCACAAATTATAAAGAATACTGTGTCAGAAGAAACTACCATTTACCTTTTAAGAAAAGGAATAATAAATAAATAAATTACAGAAAGATTAGAAATTCAAATTTCTAATACAAGCAGATTGGCAACCACTCAGAATTGTGTCAGATTCAGAATATATGATCTGTATAGATGGAACTTGAGCTTAGATTTTGTGAAGTTAGATATAATGCCAGATGTACAGTATGGTTCTGGGGCAGGTTATTCAGTCGACTGCTGCCTTTACAGCACTGTTTTTTGGATCTGAAGGATTTTTTTGTGTAATAACTACACCCCTCCCCCCTTGCAGCCAGAATACACACACACACACACACACACACACACACACACACACACACACACACACACACACACACACACACACACACACACACACACACACACACACACACACACACACAATCTACTGTAGCCTGAGAAGTCCCTGCTCGCTTTGTCTTTGTAGTTGAGCAGCTCCTGTCCAAAATACTGTAACTTGTGGGAAACAGGGAGGTCTCAGCTCTCTGCTCGGAGAACACAAGAAGCAGAGACTCTCTTTATGACGCTCCCTCTCTCTGTCTTTGTTTCCCTCTTTTCAAATAGACTATTTGTCATCTCTGAAAGAGAGCATTTTAAAAATTCAACCTGGAGCCAACCCCCACCCTAACTCCCCCTCTATTCTCACTCTCAATTCCCCAGATTCTGGCCAGCTGCGATCAATAGCCTATTGATCAACTCTCTCCATTCCCATTACACACTAGTGCCAAAAAGAGCCAACCATTTTCCCTGAAAAGCTGATCTGGAGCATATTTGCAATGGTAAGGTTTCTCTAATTTCAGCGGGTTCTTATTAGATGCGTGTACAGTGTGTGTGAGTGCTTTAAGCGGTGTGTGATGTGGAGTGGCTGAGAAAGAACCTCAACAAATGCAGTTACTTATTTAATTGAAAGGTATTGCACAGAGGTAAAGCATTGGCTCTCCGCTTAAGCAATATAGGAAAGGTGATAGCATTACCACATATGTAGAAAGTAATTTGTTTTCCAGTTGTTTCTACTTCTACTTCTCTCCCCCACCCTTCGTCTTTCTCCTCTCTCTCTCTCTCTCTCCACATAGACAATGCTACAGGCAAAATCAATACTGGAAAGAGAAAAAAAAGAAGGCATATTTTTAGCCTGTTATTATATGAGCTGCATGAGGAAAACAGTGTTTGTGGGAAAGACAGAAATGCAGAGGTGCTGATAAGAGAGTGATTGGGTGGGACACGCAAAATAAGTGAAAGAGTGAGAATGATGGCGGGCCGTGCAAAGAGAGCCTCTAATGGAGATGGATCAAACGAAGGTGGAGATAAGATGGGGGGTAACTGTGAGAAAATGGCTGATGTCTTGGCCGGGGGGATGAAGCTCGGCGCGGAGACGGGGCTGTAAACATTGAGGATGTTTCATCTGTAAACTCAAGAATACATTGATATGATGTGAAATCTCCTTTTTTTTTTTGTGTGTGTCACATTTATGTCTCACATTTAATTTAATTCGGCTACGAGTCACATCTGAAAAGTAGCACCTCCGCTTTCAGTCTGCAGAGGTAAACCCTGAATCCCACTTATTGTGCAGCACCAGTGATGTTATTAATATCTCCTCATGCAGCTTTACTCTGTGTGTGTTTGCGCTCTCTGAGGATTGCTGCACACTACACCACAGCCCTCACTTCCCCTCCTGCTACCAATGGCTTTCTGATGGACTCCCTCTCTCTAACCTCTTTTGGCGCTCACCTCTGTGCCACTGTCAGTCAACCTCCAGCGCTCCTCCTATTGGCTGGAGATGCTCTGTTGATCAAATGATGGGGCCGTCCAATTGGCCAGAGAGCTCAGGGGAGGGGGGGGGAAGGAAGGAATTGATTTATCTGTGGTATTAGAGGATCAATTAATCCCCATTGTGTGTGCCAGCACAGATAGTCTGATGTGTCTTATTTGGTACGGCTTGTTTCTGCTCGGCCAAGATAAGAGTCTCTCCCCTCACTTCGCTCTATGAGCAACAAATCAAATCGAATCGAAAGGGATGACGGCATGCGGAGGGTTCCTCCCCGGGCTGCGGCTGGCTGATCCCAATAAGGAAAAGACCATCGATAAGAAGAGTATGTGCAGAATGAATTGTGCTCATTTGAGGGCTGTTGCCATGACGATGCAAGGTGGGGGGGATACAAACATCCCAAATAACTGGAGTTGTCTCCTGGTCCCGTTTATGATTGTTAATGACTTTTAAATCAAATACAGTGGAGACACAGTTAGAGCTGAAGCTATTAGTCAATAAGAGAGTAGATTCACAAGTGTATCAAGTTGCACTCTATATTTATATATGTATATATATATATATATATATTGTGCACAGTGCACTCATTATATATATTATGTAGAACTTCTATGTTTCTATTATATTCTATTATTCTATTTTGTATATCTTTAGTTTTTGTATCTTATCTAGTGTGTTATGTGCCTGCCGCTGTATCACAGGAATTTCCCAGTTTGGGGTCAATAAAGTCCATCCATCCACCCATCCCTCCTTCCATCCATCCACCCATCCCTCCTTCCATCCATCCATCCACCCATCCCTCCTTCCATCCATCCAACCAACTATCCAACCACCCATCCATCCGACCACCCACCCATCCAAATATCCCTCCCTTCATCCACCCACCCACCCATCCATCCATCCAACCCTCCATCCATCCAACCCTCCATCCACCCACCCAACCACCCATCCATCCACCCATCCACCCATCCATGCCTCCCTCCCTCCCTCCCTTCATCCATCATCCCCCCGTCCATCCATCCTTCCTTCCATCCATCCATCTATCCATCCAACCATCCATCCCTCCATCCATTCATCCATTCATCCCTCCATCCTTCCATCCCTCCATCCATCCATCGATCCATTCATATACCCATGTGCATGGAAAACATTTTCTTTAAATTTTGTAGTGAAAACAAAGTAGACGCTGATGCCTCATGTCACTTTTGGCTGAATTTTGAGATGCATTTTTTCCACAGAAAGACGACTGTACATTTTGTATGTCATTGCTTACACTGAAATATATTAAGGCAGGGATTTCATCTCATCTAGTTAATATAGGAGGGATCTTTACAGTCAACAATAACAACAGACATGTGGGCATGTAGCTATTGTTTTAACATTTGAAATAAGGCTAACCTATCATTTAATCGATAAGAGATATAAATACCCAAAGATGGCGGCTCCCAGCCTCTCAGAAATGAAGACCTCATGCTTTCCTTTTCCTTATATGGTTGTATATATTGAATATTATTTGGGATTTTGACATTTGAAGACGTCACCTTGAGCTAACGATGGCCACTATTTCCTGACATTTTCAACTCTTAATCAATTATTGAACAAAATATTCATCAGATTATTTAGTAATGGAGATAATTATGAGTTGGAGCCCAACGTGTATATGCTGCATATTTAAAAAAAGCCAACTGTAAGGAACAAGGAGGAACACAAGTGACACACTGTAGTGCACAATTCGGAGTGGGAAAGCAATCATAGCCAGGGGAGGAAGTGAGAGGGGGCAATGGACCGATACTTGCCGATGCACTCGTTCCAAGATGACAGTGAAAAGAAAAGGTAAGAGAGACCAGGATAGAAGTGGATGCTAATTCCTACTTTTCAGTTTAAATAAAGATTGGAGCTGGATAAAAGCCATTAAGGGAGAAATCAGACAGGGCATGCTATGTAGGACAAGAGCTGACTGCAGGGAGGTGAGTGGTGGGATCGATACTCAGTCGATACGCTCAACACCCAGCTCTGCACACACACACACACACTTACACACACACAGAGAGAGTGAGAGAGAGAGAGAGAGTGAGTGAGCGAGAGAGGGGCATGCAGTATTGCCAGGCATCTGCATGTTTGTGTGTTTGTGTGTGTGCAGCAGTGACAAATGGAGAATGGCAGAGAGACGGAGAGAAAGAGTGCATGCAATATACAATTAACTCTCTTTTGAGTGAGGGAATATTAAACACAGGCTGCTTGTGCGGACTGTAATTTGTAGTGATAAAAGTATTAAAGCAGAGCACTTGGACAGAGATGGAAGGGTGGACAGCTGCGCAGATGGATTTATTTTCGGAGCCACGATACAGTTAACAAAGATAGATGTTTCAAAGGAGCGTCTCCAGCCCCAACTGGAGCCTGAATACGACCGCAATCACTCTGCATTCTGTCCTCCCTTCCTCTCCTCTCTCTCCTCTCTCTCTTCTTCTCTCCCTCTTTCTTTAACCTTCTCCCTCCCTCCTTCCTCTCCCTCTCTCCTCCCTGCCTCCCTTCCTCTCTCCCCCCTCTCTCTCTCTGTAGAATTGATCGACTATGTCTCCTCAATCCATCTCTCCCTCTGTCGCCTAGCAACGGGTGCTCTATCGGGTGTGGAGGGTGGGAGTTGCACTCGGGGAGGGGGGTATGAGAGGGGTAGTGTTGGGGGGGTGGCATGTATGGGTGGTTGGTGGTGGTGAAGCAAAATCCAGTTGTACTTGATCCCACATTTATTCTGACTGATACATGTTTTGCTTTCATACTGTGCGTCTGAGGGTTTTCACTACTTGGCTGATGAATACAAAACAAAAAAATAAGATTTACAAGCTAACAAAACGAAGCTGGCAGAGAGATGTTTCACCATTTATTCCCATATCCAACCTAAAAAAAAAAGAAAAGAAGAAGACATAACACATCTGCTGCAGCTGTAGCACACCCCAAAAAAACTGTTTGATATCAGAGCCAGGATGACTAGTAGTAGTAGTAGTGGTAGGTCACTGGTTCTGTTCTGTGCATCTGAATGTTCCACATCCAACCGAGCGGCCCAGCGCTTTCCCTGCAGCTGTGTCGCTGTTTCATACTGTGAGCTATCTCTGAAAATACAAAAGCTTATACTGGTGCACTGCAAATTTATCTACGCCTCCTCTTTTCTGTCTCCACAATAAAGAAATAAGAAAAATAAAGAAATAAATTCCACAGTATTTCAACTCATACATGATTTTTTTTTAGATAATCCACGACTCTGTCACCTTGAAAAGATGCATAATTTAAACAACCTTTTTGTGTTATATTCAATCCTGGCAACTCTTTTGCTGTTCTGCAAAATTAATACAAGGAAATCTGGGGAGTTAAACCCCTCTGGTCATGAGAATTATTGTTCTGCATGAAAGCATGAATATAACTTCAAACAAAAGGCCATTTAAATCTGTCTGTGTTCAATCCCTGAATTAACATGCATAAGGGAATAAGAATGAATGTTGTGGAAGAGGCATTGTTCTGTTTTTAAGACCTTATCCTTTTGATCTACACTTAATGTCTGATCCCCTTTGAGGAAGATGTGTAGGCTATTCTTTAAGCCTAATAAATCCAGCGTTAGCAGTGCTTAAGAGGGGAAAAAGCTGTGTGGTTTAAAAAACCACCAGGGCAGGAGGAGAAGAACAATGAGTAATGCTCTTAACTAGCTTGTGAGATAACGCATACACATTACAATCTATAATCATTCTAATCTGCAATCTATCAAGCAGAGTAAATGTATACATATCAGGCCCATAGGCTGTGTTGAGAAATATGCATCTGCATTTGAATCTGTGATCTCTTTAATCCAGACTCTAAAGAATCGTAATCGTAAGTGAAAGAATGTGTATGTGTATGTGTATGTGTGTGTGTGTGCGTGTATATGTGTGTGTGTGTACGTGTGTGTGTAATTTCACACCTTAAGACCTTGCGTACTAAACATTATTTTGATGTGTGATAGATATTAAGTGATAAATGCATTCAGTTCTGCAGATTAACACACACACAAACACACACACCAGCATTTAGCATTTGTGGCACATAACAATTACATCGTCAGTCAAACACAGGCAGTCGATGGATTGAAACACAAGATAAAATGTAAAATACGAATCCAAAGCATTTTCAGTTCATTTGTATCTGTTTACAACTCGAGTCAATTCACTTTCAGTTCAGTTTAAAAATAGGAGTTATATCAAATATGTACATTATCTCTGTGTATTTGCATATCTCACCGTGGGTCTGTTGTATTGACATCAGTTCTGACTTGTAAATCTAAAGAACTACTTAAATAAAACGGCACACAAAATGGCAGCAAAATATAATTCTGTACCAACTAGTTAACGATGGGGAATGACAAACGCATGAAGTAATTTACAAACCACACAGCACACTGTAAGTCGCACAAAACACACACACAGCATTAAATTAATACTACTACAGATTAATACAATATGGATAAAACACAGAAAGGTTTGTCATTGTAATGTTTATATATATATTGCTCTTCTCAGTTTTTGTATTGGTTGTTTAATGGTAGTTAATTGTAATTTGTTTTATAGAGCGTATATTTGTACATACATATACACACATTTTGTATGTATTGTGTATACACACGCACACACACACACATTGTGTGTATAGTATTGTACTGTATGTATTATATTGTGTGAATGTGTGTGTGTGTGTGTGTGTGTGTGTGTGTAGG
This sequence comes from Hippoglossus stenolepis, assembly GCF_022539355.2. NCBI lineage: Eukaryota > Metazoa > Chordata > Actinopteri > Pleuronectiformes > Pleuronectidae > Hippoglossus > Hippoglossus stenolepis. The sequence goes on along the minus strand of NC_061496.1, from coordinate 17,829,307 downwards.
TGTACAAATACAATTAAATAAAGATATGACATACATATCAAATTAAAAATAAATACATAACTTCTTATATAAAAAGTTGTATATTATTTTAACCTCAGCAGGAGGAAATATTAAAATGAAAAGCTTGAAGCTTCTCGGGCTGTTGGCTCTTGTTTACAACAACAATCCAGTCGTCTGATCAGCAGTGTACGGAGGCCTTGAAGGCTGAAGTTGGATGTGTGCGAGAGGGAGAAACCGAAAAAAGCTAAAGTTAATCCGTATAACATTTAGTGATGCAGCCCAATCAGATCGATAGTCTATTGAATGTGTTTGTGATTAGTAGCTCTATTGATTGACGTGACATCATGTGACGGCACCTGACTGATGGTTATTTCGCTAACAGCTTGTCAGACTATACAGATAAATATGTGGAGCTTCGATCACATTTATGACAAAAACATATATATAGGCATTTATTCTAAATTGTTATTGTTTCCGATTGTATTCATTTTAGATTAAAACAGAAAGAAAATGACTCATCTGTCCATCTAAACGGAAATATGGCTATATATAAAATATATAATATAAAATATCCCAGTAAAACTAATATTAAAATCTATATAATAAAAAGGTATATTAATAGTATATGTATCTATAATAATTCTGCATTTCCCAATCACGTTTTTCTTTCAAAAACAATCACAGGTTTTAGAAGCCCTTCCTCAAAAATATTCTGTAGAATAGACAAACCCCAATGGCTGGGATTTAAATGAATAAAGTATAAATATAATTGTATCTATATAAAACATATACATTTATTTACGATTATTTTTTTATATAAAAAAATATACAAAAGATATCCTACCGTGTCGATTATTGATCAGTCCTGTGGAGGCCCGTATTGGCACTCCTCCTTCATATTCTCACAGCCGCTCCTCTGTCACGGCCGCTGTATTAAAGTGTCTATTTCTAAATAAGTTCTTGAATGGAGTGAAACCACGAGCAAAGCACAGAGGAGAGATGTGCGTCCAATTCTTTCTGCCAATCGATCAGACTGCGGATAGATCGATAAGGCAACCAGGGCTATCGATCAGCGCGGTCCTCTATTGCCGGGCGCTTTCAAATGCAAATGTGCCAAAATAATAATCTATGGAAACACACTAATTCCTCAACAAACTG